>NW_028234434.1:11828580-11838580 GCF_977035675.1 Penaeus japonicus
ATCATCACAGTACTCGAACGACCCCAATTTGCATAATTTATGTACTTGCTTCTGAAAGGAATCCTCCCCTCGAAATTGCAGCTTCGGTTTTTGCCCATTTCACGTTCGGCGATGACGCTAACAAGCTTACCCCGCCGCTGTCGAGAGCTTTTTGCTGTGTTTCTTCCTATTAACTTTTTCTCTCCTCCTCTCTCTCTCTCTCGTTCACCCCGTTTTTCTCCCTCTACCTGAAAGAGACTTTCCCAAAATGTCCTATCCTCCCAAAAAAAGGGGGGAAAAAGGGAGTTCCTGCGTGTGTTTTCCGCCAATTAAATTCCATTACAAGCGAAGGGGTAGCAATGTGTGACTGCATAATGGGAATCCAGGAAACATAATATTTAGCTGCATGCTCGATAAAGCCCTTAATGGTGACACACAAAGAGAGCTTCATTATGTACTTCATCCACCGGTTCAGAACGCGAAGCCACCAACTGTGCGCCAAGTTCAGTCTGTCTCCGTTTATTATCATTATTTGTTTTTATCAATATTTTGGTCTTTGTTGTTATAAATATATATATATATATATATATATATATATATATATACATATATATATACATATATATATATATATATATATATATATATATATATATATATATATATATATATATATATATATATAATTATTGTCGTTTTTGGATGTGCTGTGCACGTGTCACCTGGTGATGTTGATGATTATGGCGATAGTGTGAAACAATATTGTGGATTAAAAAGTGCATTGTGAGTGTATAAGAATATAACACAGTACATTGTGAGTGTTTAAGAGTATAACACAGTATAGTTGTGATAGAATTTGTTTATAGTAAGCTGATATAAAGGCTGTCGCATGAATTATTAATGTATTTATTGTCCATAATGACTTTTTAAGTATATGTTTTAATACTCAAGAATGAACCCATTGATCACTAATGTGGGACTAATGAATTTATTGGAAAGTAATGGTGATTATATGGTATAGAGTGAAATACTGCTGATAAATTTCGTATTCTGCTACGGGGATAAGAGTAATGAATTTTATTGAAAAGTCAAAATCTAATGAATGATTATAATAATGACAATAATGATAATCCTAATAATGATAGTAATGATAATGATGATGATAATGATGATAATGATAATAATAATGATAATATTAAGAGTAATTTGATAATGATAATGATAATAATGCTGGTAATGATAAATATTCTGATAACAGTCATGTTGATAATAGCAATGATGATAACAGTAATGTTGATAATAGTAATGATGATAACGATAATAAGAATAAAACAACAATTATAATGATGAATAAATCAATAAATAAGCAAATAAATGTCAAAACTATAATGCTAACACACCTGACTGCCGACCACCTCACCTCAAGTGTGTAGAACGTGATGTCGGTAAGGATAGCGATAATAACAGCTGCCGAAACGTCAAAGGGTTAAAGATATCGATAAGGAAGATAAGAATACTCCGACTCACTCCCCGTAATAGGTTGACGGTCGCACTTTTACGGTTTGCTCTCGGAATGAAGGGACTAGTTGCCACGAGCTTATTTGTTTTTACCCTTTTATTAACATCCTTTGTTTCACTTTTCTGATTAGATCTTGAGGGAGATTGATAGCTTTTGGGATGGGGTGTATCTTTAAAAAAAAAGAGTCTAGATGTCGGGGAGGATGATGAGTATTGATTGGCATTGCGTTTAAATATGGATGGTTATTCGATCGCTCGCCATCCTCGCTCTTCGTTGGCACCGACCTGCAGTTCGTTTCCTGCTCCATAGATGGCGCAAGTGAGGCTCAGGGAGGCACTCAGTACTCACTCATGTACCCGTGTTTTTGAATGATATATTTCCGTAAATATGTTGAAATATTTAGTTTTCTTCCGAATATTGGGATTAGATACGAGATATATTAATACCCCTCCGATCGCAGACCCCAATAATGGTAAATATAGCAACACATACCCAGACACGTCAGCAGTCACTGTCTGAAAGCTATGTTAACAGATCATCACCATATGCATTATTAACCCTGAACGCCCGTCCCGTCAGTGTAAATCACAGGGTATTTCCCCGTTCCACGATCATGGGAATTATTAAACGAACGTTGACTCGTTCGAGAAAATGAAGTTTGCATAATTTATTATATGAGCTAAAAATAGTGGCGGGGGAAGATAAACACACACATGTATGGTACAACAACAACATAAAAACAACACCTTAGCGGACAACTATATACTTCCACACATATGTAGACATACTCATTGTCAGATATACATATATAAACACAGATATACATGAATCTCATATGTGTCTTTCTAAGTATGGCCGAACACAATTCACTCATTCACACACACGGCCTCACGTCAGAACCTACCGTGAAACTTGTCAGTAACATTCTTGTCTCGCTGTTACAGCTGGCGTTCTTCTTAACTTGCATAACCCCAAATCATGGCCTCCCCCACCACACCCACTCGCTGTTCTCTTCTTTAATCTCTTGTTCTGCTTTCGGTTGCTTCCACGCCACAGAACATGTCTTTGTCTCGCATACAGATGCATTCCACAACACATATGTCATGTACTCGCACAAACTTCCTGGCCGAACCGACCCGACCGACGTTCGTAGTCTCACCGCCTCTCTGCCATCTCTTGTGCCTTCACTTATTAAGCAACTTATACTACCCGGCGCCCTTACCACGCCGCCTCCGCTACCACGCAGCCACGCGGCGTTTTGTTTTGGCTACGGCTTCTTACACCGCCCGTCAGCTGAGTCGCTCGTTTCTTGCTCTCCTTCTGCAGTTGCAATACGAGCACACGAACGCGCGCGCGAACACACGCACACACACATACACACATACACGCATACACACACACACACACACACACACACACACACACACACACACACACACACACACACACACACACACACACACACAGAAACGAGCAAACAAACAAACAAACAAACAAAACGAATCCCAAGGCTATTAATTGATCGATTAATATAGCCATGCAACACCAATGCTGTTCTGTGTCTCCCATTCATTACTCAAGTGATTCATTACATATTATATGACACGTGTTCCCATCTCCTTTCGTACCCCTTTAATCTATGACTTTTTTCCTCCACTTCGTTGCACATTGTTGCCATCTTCTCGTTTCGTTCAGCCTTTGATTATGTCATCATCATACCTTGGTCATTTCATCCTGCCGAGATCAATATTCCTGCTCCATGTCAGATCGTCTACTTGTTCCTCTGCCTTTTGTCTGCAACACCAAGACGGGGACGTTTGGTCGAGCCACAGATTCCTTGCAGTCAAAGAATGAAAATAAAAGAAAAGGAAAAAACTACCTCCATTGCAACCTCGACTACCTCAGAGTGACAGCCAGTGGTTTCCGTTATAATGTAGTGGCGTTTACATGGCCATTAAATTATATATATGGCGAGGACCCTGGAAACTTTGCGTGCACGATAGACATGGTGCTGTACAGCGAGCGGAGAAGGTTATCTATATCACTAGTAATTCTCTGAACGTAATGTAAAGAGAATCCTTTTGTTGTTTGTTCAGATTAGTCGTTCGATTAGTATCCTTTGGCCAAGATATATAACGATCACAGATAAACAGGCGGAGGTTATTTGCACAGCAACACTATCAGAGATGGAGCTCGAGTAACAACAAATGAAACCCGACGAGTGACTATCGAGAGGGCACCGTAGCCTGGCGAGAGTGCGGGACGGCGCGGCGGGAACAACAGTGAAACATTATGGATCCCGGACGTCAGCGCGAGGGAAAAGCCGCGGCTCGGAGGCACGCGTGGCCAAGCAACCTTGGCTTTGCATAAACATCTCTGAGTGTGTGCATTTCCCTGTCCCAATCTCCCGCGTGCTGCACCGGCCTGACAGATATAAATTGATCCCATCTCCGCCAGATAAGCGATGCCCGCTCTCCCTCGCGCTCTCCGCCCGCGAAGCAACACACCGCTTCCTCCGCCCCTCCGCCCAATTATTATTCGGCCGTGAATGAATGGAAGGCCTTTTTTAAGACGTTCGCTTGGCATTCTTCGCGTTATCCGCTCTTTGTTTTTGATCGCGATATCGCGCGATAACCGCGCGCGAGGGGGAGGAGGGAGGCGGCGGGAGGCGCACGATGCACCATGAAGTTTGCTTGGCTCTTTTGTTGCTGTCTCGATATTGTTATTGTTCTTTTTTTATTCTTATTTTTATTATCATCCCCCGTCATTAACATCCTAATCAATATCATTGTTGTTGTTTTTATATTGTAATTTTATTGATTACTACTACAATTATTACTATTATCATGTTCATCCTGTTTACAATTATGATTGGTATTATCAGCGTTTTCTTAAATTTATTGATATTCTTGATATAGGTTGTTATCATGATCATTATTATTAATATATTCATCGATTAACTCTTTTACTTGCAATCTAGTTTTTTTTTTTAATTATTCATGAAAAACGTTTATGATTATGTTGTATTTCCATTCTCTCTATTCTAAATTTACTGTAATTTTTATATTGGTTTCGAAAATACAGTGATACCATACTGCAGTTAGCAAACCGAACCCCTTAAGCCCTAGCGCGTTTATAAAAGTACTCGTGTGTTTGTGTGTGTGTGTGTGTGTGTGTGTGTGTGTGTGTGTTCTCTTATACTATCATACCTCGATCTCAACAGTTGTAATTTAGTTTGAAATATTTTGATATATATTACAGTAATTTCTTATATGATAGACCCGAGTTAATTTTACCGCTGGACGTTCGTGTCTTGAGAGAAAGTGTGGTCCCGGAAAGGCAAGGGATTACGCCAGTTTGAGGTTATTCTTTGGCCTGCTGTACGTTCCCTGCGACATTCAAATGAGCTAGACATTAGCTAATTGTGGACCCAAAGACCTTGGAGTACACTGGCCCTTGCAATAAATAGGACGGAACCCAGTTATATTCGTGCATTCAGTTTTGTACCTACATTTTATTAAGTTTGGACTGCACCTACATAATGCATTTCTGTACATTGAAACCACATTTAAATTACAGTCATATCCATTCAAATTACATTTCAAGTAATCTGTCTATATGCAGATTACATTTCATCATTTCGTACCCAGGTAAAAAAAATAATTAGGTGAGATTCATGTACAAACACACACACACACACATGCACATACATTTATATATATATATATATATATATATATATATATATATATATATATATATATAATATATATATATATATATATATATATATACCTATCAAAGTATAAAAGATCAAATCGACACTAACCCCCCACATGCAGAACATATTTTCCGAATCAACGTGTGTGTACGTCTGCCCGTCTTGCTCTGAGCAAGAGACTGTTTTGCACACATCCCCCCTCCTATCCCTGACCCTTCCCCCTCCCCATCCCACCCCTGACCCTTCCCCCCCCCCCATCCTACCCCATCCTCCCATGTAATGTCTCAGCATGTGTGACGCCTCTTGCTGTGTCAGCCTTGCCCCGCTAGCCTGTCTGCGCCTCGGCCTCTCACAGCTGATAACCCACGTTCACTCTGGGCTGGCGAGCTCCACTTCTTGCTGTCTGTCTGTCTGTCAGTTGCTTGGTTGTCTGTTTGTTTGTTTTTTGGTTTTATGGCTTTATTTATCGGTTTGTCTGTATATGTTATTTGTTATCTGTTAAGAGATATATTTAATTTTCTTTCTCTGTCTCTCTGTTTCTTTCTGTTGCTCTCTCTCTCTCTCTCTCTCTCTCTCTCTCTCTCTCTCTCTCTCTCTCTCTCTCTCTCTCTGTGTGTGTGTGTGTGTGTGTGTGTGTGTGTGTGTGTGTGTCTGTCTCTCTCTCTCTTCTTTCTTCTTCATCTATCTCTATCTCTTGTCATTTCTTCTTATCTATATTTTCTTTCTCTTCTACGTTTTCTTCTTCCATCATCACCTCCGCTTTCTATTCCCTCCTTCGTCATCAGTGGCTCCTTTTCATCTTCCTCTTTCTTACGTTCACATTTTCTGCGTCTATTATCTGTTCTATTTTTATCCTTCCTTTATTGCATTTTTCGTTTCACTTCTCTCTTTCTTCCTTTTTCTCTCTCTTTCTCCTCTCAGGTTTCTAAACTTTAAACTTAGTGTATATAATTCAAGTTATTACTTTTCGAAGAAGTTTTCGCTTTTTTTCTTGTTTATCATTAACATTATTATTGTTGTTGTTGTTGTTATCGTCATTGTTATGCAATCTTATGATGAAATGAGTTGATGTTCTTTGACAGTGATATTTATGGTTTGATAAAGCAATCTACCGCGGCTATTGAATTATCAATCAGAAATTATAGATTTTAGATTTCCGGCTGATTTTTTTTTTTTTTTTTATGATACGAGAGGATTGTGCTATGATGTCAGAACATCGATGTTCTTTGCTGTATTTGGCCAATTGTTGATCGAAATTACTCCATTATGTGATGGTTGAATTGGCATATTTTAAGAGTCATCTATTTGTCTCTCTTTTGTCGTCTCGTTTATTTTGATTTTCCGTTTCTCTGCCTGTTTTTACTTAATCCTTTTTTTTTTCTCTCTCCTTTACTCTTCACACTTATTGCTCTTCCTCCTCAAGTGGCCCCCTCCCTCTCCTCCTCCCTATCTCTCCTTCCCTTCCCTTTCCTTCAGTCCTTCCCCTATCCCTCACCTCCTCCCCTATCCCTCCCCCTTCTCCTCTTCGTTTTTCATTCGTTATATCTCTTTACTTTTCCCCCTTAGTCCTCCCTTCCTTACCCCTCCCCCATCTCTCCATACCTCCCACTCTTTTTGTTCCTTATCCCTATCTCTCCCCATTCCCCTCTCCACTCCCCCTCCCCCTTCCCCTCCATATCTCCTATCTTTCCTCTCCCTTTATTCCCTGCCCCTCTTTTTTTCTCTTCTCTCCCTTCCCCCCCTCTTCCCCTCTCCTCTTCCTCTCACACCCTACCTTTTCTCCTACTCCCTACGCTTCCTCCCCTTCCCACTCCCTCGTCCCACGCTCCCTTTCCCACTCCCTCCCTCCTCAACCCTCCCTTTCCCACTCTCCACCTCCAAACGCCCCCTTTCCCACTCCCTCCCTCCTCAACCCTCCCTTTCCCACTCTCCACCTCCAAACGCCCCCTTTCCCACACCCTCCCTCCTCAACCCTCCCTCCCCTCCTCCATCCTCCTCCTCTCTCTTCCCTCCCCTCCTCCATCCTCCTCCTCTCTCTTCCATCCCCTCCTCCCCTCCTCCTCCTCTCTCTTCCCTCCTCCTCCATCCTCCTCCTTTCTCTTCCAACCCCTCCTCCCCTCCTCCTCCTCTCCCCCCCCCCCCACGTCATATCCCTTTACGAGACGTGAGCCGTGTCGCGCGCCGCCTACTCCTGGCCGCGGCGGTCAAAGAATCCTTCAGACAGCTCCAAGACTTTCATGAAACGTCTTTGCGGTTTGCTCGCTCGGGTCCGGCCTGTAGCTGAGGGTTTGTCTCCCTCCGCGCCGCTGTCTCTTCTTGCTCTTTCGAAAGGGTTCTTTTGGACTTTTTAAAATGTGTTATTTGTATTGTTATTATTTCTGTTAGATATGTTTTTTTTTTATTATTATTATTATTATTATTATGTTGTATGGTATTGTATTATCTGTATTATCATGATTGTTGTTGTTGATTTTTTATGATTATTATTATTATTATTATTATTATTATTATTATTATTATTATTATTATTATTATTATTATTATTATTATTATTATTATTATTATTATTATTATTATTATTATTATTATCATTATTATTATTATTATTATTATTATTATTATTATTATTATTATTATTATTATTATTATTATTATTATTATTATTATTATTATTATTATTATTATTATTATTATTATTATTATTATTATTATTATTATTATTATTATTATTATTATTATTATTATTATTATTATTATTATTATTATTATTATTATTATTATTATTATTATTATTATTATTATTATTATTATTATTATTATTATTATTATTATTATTATTATTATTATTATTATTATTATTATTATTATTATTATTATTATTATTATTATTATTATTATTATTATTATTATTATTATTATTATTATTATTATTATTATTATTATTATTATTATTATTATTATTATTATTATTATTATTATTATTATTATTATTATTATTATTATTATTATTATTATTATTATTATTATTATTATTATTATTATTATTATTATTATTATTATTATTATTATTATTATTATTATTATTATTATTATTATTATTATTATTATTATTATTATTACTATTATTATTATTATTATTATTATTATTATTATTATTATTATTATTATTATTATTATTATTATTATTATTATTATTATTATTATTATTATTATTATTATTATTATTATTATTATTATTATTATTATTATTATTATTTTTTTTATTATTATTATTATTATTATTATTATTATTATTATTATTATTATTATTATTATTATTATTATTATTATTATTATTATTATTATATATTATTATTATTATTAGTATATTGTACTGCATAATGTTATATTGCATTTCATTATACCATGATATGATATATTACATTATATGATATCACCCACAATTATTCTATAGTTTGCCTTCTATGTTATCCCTTTCTCTTCCTCTTCCCCGCTATCTCCCCATCATCACGGTTGCCATTCCTGTCGTTGGTTCTCCTTTGATGTTCCAGCGGTTATCGCCTTTCATAACTACTTCCTTATCTAATGATGTTTCTCCCTTATTTTCCTTTTCGGCTTCGCTTTATCGACTCTTTCGCTCCTTCATTCATGCGTGTCTATTAGGAATGTGAAAAATGCCGATGAGAAAATATTTACACGTCCGCCCGGGTCTCTCTTTTACAGGGGGATGTGGTCCTGTCTCTTTCGCTAGTTCTCTTTCTCTCTCTCTCTGTTTCTTTCTTTCTTTTCATTTTTTCTCTCTGGTTCTCTCTGGTTTTCTCTTTTTTTTCTGTCTTTTGCGCTGTTTTTATTTCTATTTCATTTTGTCTTTGTCTTTCTTTTCCTCTCCCTTCTTCTCTTTCTCTCTCTTCTTCTCTTTCTCTCTCTCTCTCTCTCTCTCTCTCTCTCTCTCTCTCTCTCTCTCTCTCTCTCTCTCTCTCTCTCTCTCTCTCTCTCTCTCTCTCTCTCTCTCTCTCTCTCTCTCTATCTATCTATCTCTCTCTCATACGCACACACACTCAACAAAAACATACATACATACTCCCTCATTCTTTCCTTCCTCCCCCTCCCACCCTCCCTCCCTCCCTCCCTTCCATTCCGTTCCTCCCATTCCTGCTATTCACCCATGCCTCTCCCTTCCTTGCCCCCCTCCATAGCCCCCCCCATCCACCCTCCCCTCCCCTTCCCCCCTTCCGACGACCCTCCGAGCGTCTCCTTATCGCCGCCGTCTTATCCCTCCCCCACTTCATATTAGATCATTTACGACTAATCTATTTCGGATTTTCTTTTGATCATCCGAGATATCACAAGTGCGAGAGTCGTCAATGAGTCGCGAGGATTTAGTTTTTTTTCATTTGGAATACAAATGAGTCGTAACTGAACGCACATCCCAATGCAAACGACTACACAGCAGATTCGCGACAGCTGACGCGCCCACTCTCTTGCAAGCTGATGCACGCATGCGCGCCCGCACCCGCGAAAAAGAGTTTAAGGGGAGGGGGAGGGGTGAAGGGTGGGGGAGGGAGAGGTGGGGAGAAGGGGTATGGAAGAGTGAAGTGTGAGGGAGTGGGTGAGGGGTGGGGGAGAGTGAAGTGCGAGGAAGGGGGAGAGGGAGTGGGGGAGAGTGTAGTGCGAGGAAGGGGGAGAGGGAGGGGGAGGGAAGTGCAAGGAAGAGGGGAGGGTTAGTGGGGAGAGTGGTGGGGAACGGGCGTTGGGGAGAGTGAAGCGTCTAGGAGGGGAGA
>NW_028234434.1:11851080-11853580 GCF_977035675.1 Penaeus japonicus
AGTAGTGATGATAATGGTTATAATGAAGCAGTAATCATAAAAAAATGATAATGAGGATTATGACAATAACGATGATAATGATAACGAAAGGTACAATGGAGATACGGAAATTATAATATTGATAAAATTTGAAAATTAGAATAGAAGATAATTATAATTAACAATAATAATACCGATGATAATCATAATGATGATGATGATAATAGTACTAAAAGCAATAACAACAACAATATCATATTGCTAGTCGACTCGGCATCTAGATCTCAGCCACAGCAATAATAATCATGAGCAACAAACGCCCTTAAGACGACCAATATTTCAAGCCGGAGTTCGCGTCTTTTTCCAAATATTTTGAAAAGTTGCCTCAAAGGCTGATGGCTTACAAATGGCAAAGCGAAGGGGAGAAGGAGAGGCAGAGGAGGGGAGGAGGTGGGAGGAATAGGGACGGGAGGGGGGTGAGGGAGGGAGGGAAGGAAGGAGGGGGAGAAGGAAGGGGAAAGGGAAGGGTGGGGAGACCTCTGGCTGCGAGAAATGTTTCCGGTTTGTGTGAGCGAGAGAGAGGGTCGCGGGGAGGAGTGGGAGGGGGAGGGGAGGGGAGGAGAGGAGAGGAGGGATGAAGGATGGGGGGGGGAGGGATATGTTATAGTAGCCGGGATGGGAAGGGGAGGACCAGGTGGCACGGAGGGAGTGTAGGGGGGGAGGGGAGGGGGAAGGAGAGGACCGAACGTAGAGGTGGTTATGACTGGTTGGTGAGGCCGAGACATGGGCACAATGGAGGTGTGGGAATATGTAGATATTGGGACTCGATGATGGTGGCGTGGAGGTAGAGGCGCTGTTGAAAGAGCGCCGACTATGTCTACGCTTTCTGTTTTTATGTGTGCATTCTCCCATGTGCGTATGCACGGACACACACGCACACGTACACACATATACACATACACACAATATAGATAGATAGATAGAGATAGATATATATATAGAGAGAGAGATAGATAGATAGATAAATAGGTAGGTAGATGGATAGATTTATAGGTAAATATATGCATACATACATATATGTGTATATATATAAATATACATATACATATACATATACATATACATATACATATACATATACATATACATATACATACACATACATATATATATATATATATATATATATATATATATATATATATATATATATATAAAGGTCTGTTGAATAGAGAGAGAAAGGCTTTCAGACAGGCCAAAAGGCTTCCTCCGGCGCGGCCATCGGGAGAGCGATAAATGAAAATAAAATCCAGACTGACTAGGACGTTAGGCCCATCGACTCCGAGTCCTGGGGGAACCATAGGCCAACATGGCGGAAGGTGTGACGGCGGCCGTGTGTGCGTCTGTGGGCCTATGCCTATGCGTGTGTGTGCGTGTGTGTGTGTGTTTACTTGTTTGTGTGTGTGTGTGTGTGTGTATGTGTGTGTGTGTGTGTTTACTTGTTTGTGTGTGTGTGTGTGTTTGTTTGCGTGTGTTAGACTGTGTGTGTGTTTGTTTGCGTGTGTTAGACTGTGTGTGTGTGTGTGTGTGTGTGAGTGTGTGTGTGTTTTAGAGATTGCGCGTAGCTTTGTCTGTCTGTCTGTCTATAGGTCTGTCTATAGCGTTCGTGTGTTTTTTAGAATATCGAAATCATTATGTTTTTACGTATCAGATGATGACAGCAAATGAAGCATGAAGGCAAATGGAACGATCGAATTCAATCACTATTTACTTCTCTTATCGCGTCAAGCTAAAGGCGGAAACGGCAGAGATAAAGATTGTTTTGAAAGAGAGATAGTATTTACGAATTACGGTTATGCAAATGTTTTTCGGCAAAGTGCGTTATTTGCTGTCGATGCTAATACTGTAGTATATTTCTTCCACATTTAATGTTCATTTAGCGTTGGTAATTACCGTGGTCATTCTAAATGTATTTTTTCCCCTTGCTGATAGAGATGTACCAGCCTTAGCTAATGTAAATTAAATATCGTTTTCATAATAGCACCTACGTCGTAATTGATCGTTTTCAGCTGCGATTTCGATGCGGCTGAAAAAAAAAGATTAGAATAACGAACGGAAAAACATATTGCGGGCGGACGATATTAATTATGCCAGCATGCGTAATTACAACGTTTGCACTAATAGAGAGATCTGTATGTAATAAGGTGTATAACGCACGCTCAACGTCGCTGAATCGAAGAGCAACGAGCGACACTGGGACTTGAAAATGACTCATTCCTTCGGTCTCTTCCTTCGGTCTCCACCCACACCCGACGGCTTCTCGCAAGGTCGTCCTCGAAGGTGTGCAGCGAGCGTCTTGCGAGCACGTCCGCCCTCTGCCTCGCCGCCCCTCTTAGGCTGAGCTCTAAGAGACCCTGGACAAGCGTGAAGTAACTCTGTGAGGCATTTCCGGCTCATCCCGGTGGTTGGGCGGCGGTTGGGAACGGGTGTGGGCGTCGGGGAAGAAAGCTCGATGAGGAAA
>NW_028234434.1:11858580-11871080 GCF_977035675.1 Penaeus japonicus
CTGTGAGTCTGGTTAATTTGCGAAACGACGCTTCAATTTTCGCAGCGGATAAAAATTCCAAAACTAATCCAATGCAAAAACGAGATGAAGCTCTCCCCCTCCCCTACCCGCCCCGTTTTTCTTTTTTTCTTTCTTTCTTTCCTTTTTTGAAACAGCCACACCGTTTTCTGCAAAAGTGAGAGGGAAAAAGGATTCACAGTTGTCGGACCCACTCTTTCACGGGGAGTCAGACAATAACCACCCTTGCGACAGAAGCGCAGAGGGACTTCCTTTCTAAAACCTCTAATTTGTCGTATGTATATTTGTATTCTTTTTTTTTTTACTCTTAACATGGTTGTTCGGCGGAGAACACTTCCTTGATGTCATCCCGGCCGCTCTCTTGCCTCGCGGGACAAATGCAACGTCCTTAGAATGTCCCTTTCGAGGTCCTGAGAACGCCAGCCAAGACTCGTCATCTTGGTGCAACGTTCTGTTCCTACGCGCATCTATTCAGTCAGTCAGTCAGTCAGTCAGTCAGTCAGTCAGTCAGTCGGTCGGTCACTCAATCAGTCAAACAGTCAGTCGCACACACACACACACACACACACACACACACACACACACACACACACACACACACATACACACACACAGCCAACATGATCCAGCAAAAGACCTGTTCTTTGAGGGCGGTAATGGCACCTAAGTGGCGCGATGCGACCGGAATCCGAATCGAAAATTTCAGTCGGAGAAATAGTTGGCCAAGACGATAATTGTCGGGAAATTGGCCTTCCCTTACCTTTGATCTAGGCCAATCAGCGGGCCAAATCCTCCGGCTTTTATGCTACTGTTTAGAGGTCAAATTTATGGAATGCCGTCCCGACGCGCCCCGCCCGCCTCTCTGCCCACTAATCAGCAAGATAAAAGATCAGTAGACGATCATTAATCCTCGAAGGAAGAACTGCTGACCCGCGGCCCACCTAACGAGCTACCACTGCACGTGACCGCAAACCATTGACACGAGGACCAGCAATCGTCGGCGGAGCTTTACGAGTACGTGTCACGTGAAGCAGAACGGAAGGGAGGGGGTAGGGGGGGTTAAAGGGGTAGGGGGCGGGGGGCGGGATGCGGCTTTTCTCAAGACCGTCGCCTTGTGTACGTTATTCTCAGATGACCGTTCTATGCATAACACATTCAAAGCTACGTTTAATTTTACGTTTCTCCGTTCTTTTATCATTTGTATATAGCTTGTTTAATTGCAATTGCAAGTAATGATTATTTCACTCTCTCATCGATTTGCAAAACATTACATATTCATATTCGAGCACTGGCTAATGTGTTTGCATTAATATCCTAATACAGATGTCTGTATGTATAAATATGTTATTACTCTTTCCTCGCTGTCGTTACTAGCAATTATGAGCAGATGATGGCAAAAGTCAGCTTGATTGGTGTAAGAAAAGTCTCTCTCTCTCTCTCTCTCTCTCTCTCTCTCTCTCTCTCTCTCTCTCTCTCTCTCTCTCTCTCTCTCTCTCTCTCTCTCTCTCTCTCTCTCTCTCTCTCTCTCTCTCTCTCTCTCTCTCTCTCTCTCTCTCTCTCTCTCTCTATCTCTCTCTCTCTCTCTCTCTTTCTCTCTCTCTTTCTCTCTCTCTCTCTCTCTCTCTCTCTCTCTCTCTCTCTCTCTCTCTCTCTCTCTCTCTCTCTCTCTCTCTCTCTCTCTCTCTCTCTCTCTCCTCTCTCTCTCTCTCTCCTCTCTCTCTCTCTCTCTCTCTCTCTCTCTCTCTCTCTCTCTCTCTCTCTCTCTCTCTCTCTCTCTCTCTCTCTTCTCTCTCTCTCTCTCTCTCTCTCTCTCTCTCTCTCTCTCTCTCTCTCTCTCTCTCTCTCTCTCTCTCTCTCTCTCTCTCTCTCTCTCTCTCTCTCTCTCTCTCTTTCTCTTTCTCTTTCTCTCTCTCTCTCTCTGAAACAAAGCAAGTTTGTCTGCATGTGTTTGCCATGGCTGCTCCATCCAAGAGAGATATTGTTTTCCCAGCCATTTTCTGTTCGCTGTCTCAGCCTTTTTTAAATGTTTCCTTCGTCTTGTGTCAAACAACTTCACCCTCTCATTCCTGCGTGTTTTCCTCTCTTTACCCTCTTCCGCAGTCATGGTTTCTTCCCCTCGTCCTTCTCCCCTTTTTTGCCGCATTTCTAAGGTCCTTCTTTTGTTGTTGTTCGTACTTTTTCATGTGTTTTCATGATCATTTCTTTCCTTATCTTCTTGATAAAGAATATCTTTCTCTCTTTATCTCTGTCTCTTTCTCTTTCTCTCTTTCTCGTTCTCTTTCTCATTCTCATTCTTTTTCTCGTTCTCGTTCTCGTTCTCTTTCTCTCTCTCTCTCTCTCTCTCTCTCTCTCTCTCTCTCTCTCTCTCTCTCTCTCTCTCTCTCTCTCTCTCCCTCTCTCTCCTCTCCTCTCTCTCTCCTCTCTCTCTCCCTCCCTCTCTCTCTCTCTCTCTCTCTCTCTCTCTCTCTCTCTCTCTCTCTCTCTCTCTCTCTCTCTCTCTCTCTCTCTCTCTCTCTCTCTCTCTCTCTCTTTCTCTCTCTTTCTCGCAACCTCTCTCTCTCTCTTTTCTTTTACTTCCTTCCTATGAAGAATTTCCCACTTTTCTCATTATACCAAGGAATGTCACCGCAGGTTTTTCATCTTTTCATATTATTTCATCATCATATTATTAGTTTTGTTGTTCTATATAATAGTATCACAGCTGCTTCAATCTCGCTTTATTTGTATTCAGATTTCTACCCTTCACTTTCTCTCTGCAGACTATGCTTTCTCTGTCCTCTTTCCCCTTCTCTGCCACGTCCCCTGCTCTCCCTACCCTTCGCGGACCCCCTGCTGACTATTCCTTACCCCCCCCCCCCGTCCCCTCGCCTTGGTCCCTAGCCCCTAGCCCCTAGCCGTCCCCCGTCCATGCCCATTTTTCCCCTGACATACGAGCGATAAAGTGCTGTACTTGTCAGGTTCCACTCCTCACGCAGTGTAATTGCTTGCAGGCATTGTAGCCTTAGCTGGATATTTAATTTATCTGAGTGGCTGGAATTTTGTAAGAAAATATGAGGGCTTTTAGTCTCGTCAAAGTTTTTTTTTCTTCATCATTTCTTGTTATTTTTTATTTATTTTTCCTCTCTCTCTCTCTCTGTTCTTTTTTTATCTCTCTCTTATCTTCCTCCTTCTTCTTCAACATGTTTTTTTTTCCCCTTTTTTTTTCTTTTTTTTGAGGGGGGACTTGCATCGCTTGTTTCGTTACGTGAACTATTCCCATTCCTTTGGCGTTGCGTGTGATCCTTTCATTTGTCTTGTATCTTTCTTTCTTACTTTTATGCTGTTCTTTGCGACGCTAGCAAGCGACTGCAACTTGTGAGTCAGGAACTTCTTTAGAAATGATACAAGATTAGATATACGGAGAGGGGAAGGGAGAGGGAGGGGGAGAGGGGAGAGGGAGAGGGAGTGGGGAGAGGGAGTGGGAGAGAAGAGTGGGGAGAGGGAGTGGGAGAGAAGAGTGGGAGAGGGAGGGGGAATGAGAAAGCGAGAGGGAGTGGGAGAGGGAGTGGGGAGAGGGAGAGGGAGTGGGAGAGAAGAGAGGGAGAGGGAGAGGGAGAGGGAGAGAGGGAGAGGGAGGGGAAAGAGGGAGAGAGGGAGAGGGAGAGGGAGAGGGAGAGAGAGAGAGAGAGAGAGAGAGAGAGAGAGAGAGAGAGAGAGAGAGAGAGAGAGAGAGAGAGAGGGGGGGTGGGGGGGCGAGGGGAAGAGGAAGTGGGAAGAGAGGGAGGGAGAGGGAGGTATGGAAAGGATGAGGAAAAGAGAGAGAGAAAGACAGAGTCAGACGTAGACAGACAAACGGACAAACGTACGGGTAGACACAATAACAGACAAACAAAAAGAAAGACAAACAAATGAACTTAGTACAGAGGGGACGTTGACTCCAAATCCAAGAGGAATAAACCGAAAACAAAGGAAAATAAGATAAAATGAAGATATTGCATATGCACATACACACACACACACACACACACACACACACACACACACACACACACACACACAAACACACACCAAACCTACTCCCCCCCCCCCTTCGCCACCTTCCTTCTGTGGAACAACACGAGGAGTAGATAACGAGGAAGAAAGGAAGAATAAGAGAAGGAAGAAGTCGAGAGAGAGAGAGAGAGAGAGAGAGAGAGAGAGAGAGAGAGAGAGAGAGAGAGAGAGAGAGAGAGAGAGAAGAAGAAGAAGAAGAAGAAGAAGAAAGAGAGAGAGAGAGAGAGAGAGAGAGAGAGAGAGAGAGAGAGAGAGAGCGAAGGAGACATGGCAAACACCCAAGATCACCATATCTGTCAACACGTCTGCCTGTATATTCTCATCCCGAGTGAGACCCGCACCGCCGAGGGAAGGAATCATAATGAGACACCCCGACGCGACCTTACAAGGGGAGGTGGGAAGGGGAGGTGGGAGAGGGGGAGGGTTAGTAGCAGGGATGGAAGGGGGGTTAGGGGAAGGGGTAGTAGTAGGGGTAGATGTAATAGTGGGTGGGTGGTGTGGGTGGGTGGCGAGGGAGGGAGGGAGAGAGGGCGGGTGGGAGAGAGGGCGGATGGGAGGGAGGGAGGGAGGGAGGGAGGGAAGAGGGGGGCGTAGGTAGTAAGAGTAGATGTGAAAGGTATGGGAGGGATGATGGGAGGCAGGGTAGGGGAATAAGGGCTAAGTTGAAGGGGTTAGTTGCAATGGGGAAGGAGGGAGGAGGTAGACTTTTCACTCTCATCCAATCCTTATCCACAAATGTTGCGCACACGGATTACATTCGATGCAGTTGCACACGAAAGCAAGTCATGGTGGTTTGTGTAGTAGGCGTTTTTTATATCTTTGATTAGTTGCTAATCGTTTATTGATGATGTTTTTGTGCAAATGGGACATCTAGACGTTTAATTAGGTCGCAAGCAAAGTTTTTTACCCCATTTGCCCGTCTGTAAGTCTGTCTCTCTGTCCGTCTGTCTGTCTGTCTATCTCCCCCCTCCCCACCTCCCCCCAATCAGTGCATTAGTGCATGTGAGTGGCTATGATCTTTGTTATTGTTTTTATTATTCTTGTATTTTTATCATTATTATTTTGTTTTTCTGTTCATAGATTGCTTGGTTGAAAGACTCCCAAAAACCCGTGTTAGTTTATCTTGTAGAAAACAGTATTCCTTTTCTTGAAGAAATATGTTGGCGTCATCCAAGAAAAAAAAAGGGGAGGCCCCATACTGTAATACTCTCTATGGCGTCTTTCCCATTTGACTTACTCCTGCACTTTCTTCGGCTATCGTTCACCTCTTCCTTAGAGAGCAAGGGGGCAGGGGAGGGGTTAAAGGGTGGAGAGAAGGGGAGGGGTTAAAGGGTGGGAAGAGGGGGAGGGGGAGGGGGAGAGTGATCCTAGTTGGACACAAAACTCCCTCGCTTGTTTATGCCTCATGGAGGGAGGGGGACAGACCCTCGCGAAGAGTGTGTGAGAGAGGAGGGTCGTGATATCGCCTCCGGTCTGAGTGCTCTCGGGTGATCATAGACAGAAATTGACACAAGGGGCAACCGTATCCTCCCCCCCCCTCTCCCCCCCCTCTCTCTCTCTTCCCTGTATCTTCTCTCTTTCCCTATCATACCACTCACCCTTTTCTCTATCTATCCCCCTCCTCTCCTCCCCTTCTTCTCCCTTGGGCCAATGGCTTCGGCTTTTTAACCCTCCCTTCTTCCAATTCCCCTTACCTCCTTACGTCCTTTCTTCTCTATCCTTACCTCCTTCTCCACTCTCTCTCTCTCTCTCTCTCTCTCTCTCTCTCTCTCTCTCTCCCTCCCTCCCTCCCTCCCTCCCTCCCTCCCTCCCTCCCTCCCTCCTTCCCCCCTTTTTCTTTCATCTTCCTCCCCCCTTCCTTATCCCTCCCTTCCCCGTCTCTCCCTCTATTCCCCATCCCTCCCTCCCTCCTTCCATCCCTCCCTTTCTCATTCCCTCCCTTCTCCGTCCCCCCTCCCTCCCTCCCTTCCTCCCTCCTCGTCTTGGCCATCAGGTTCCAGAAGGATGTTTCCAGTGATGGCTCTTCTCTTTAGGAATCTTTGGATCGGAGGAGAGAGAATGGGAAGGCGGGGGGAGAAAGAGGGGAAGGAGGGAGGGAAGGAGAGAGAGAGAGAGAGAGAGAGAGAGAGAGAGAGAGAGAGAGAGAGAGAGAGAGAGAGAGAGAGAGAGAGAGAGAGAGAGAGAGAGAGAGAGAGACAGAGAAAGAATGAGAGATAAAGACAGACTGAGAAAAACAGACAGAACAGACAGACAGACCAGACAGACAGACAGACAGACAGATAGAGAGGAAGGGAGGTTAAAGGAAGCAGGAACAGCGACCAGGAGGCGAAAGGGAAAAGGGGGACACAAGGAAGGAAGAAGATATGACGTGGGGGAGAGGAGTGGAGGAGGGGAGGGAGTAGGGGGTAGACAAAGGGGGGGGGGGAGATAATGTCTTCAGTTCGAATGATGCTGATTGAAGTTTTGTCTGGTAGGGGGAGGAGGGAGGGAGGGGTATGGTAGGAGGGGAGGGAACGAGAAAAGGGGAAAGGGAGAAAGGGGAACGAGGAGGAAGTGAGGGAAGAGGGGATGCGAATGACGAGGGAGAGAGAGGTTATAGAGGGGGAGGGGGGAGGGGAGAGAGAGAGAGGGAGGATTACAAGGTTCGTCGGTTATTTGCAAGTTGATTTTGTGTTCGTGTGTGTGTGTTTGTTGCGCGCGCGTGTGTTTTGTCTCTTTTTTTTGTGCATATGTTTATGTGAGTTTGTGTGTGCGTGTGTTTGTATGTGTGTGTGTGTGTGAGTATGAGTGTGTGTGAGTTCGTGTGTGTGTGTATGTGTGTGTGTGTGTGTGTGTGTGTGTGTGTGTGTGTGTGTGTTTATGTGTGTGTGGATATGTGTGTGTGTGTTTGTTCGTCCGTGTCTTTGTGTGTTCATGTATCTCTGATTATGCATGTAAGTTTTTGCATGCAACTGCGTCCTCACGCCTCTTCTTTCTCTCTGTTTGTTCATCTCGTCGTTGATGTTTTCTCCCCACCCAATCTCCCTTAACTTCTTCGTGGGCGATTTATTGAACGCGGTGCAGCGCCGGAGCTCGTGATACAACCCAAGACATTGAATCAGATGCTGAACAATTACACGATATGATCATTATGCCTTGCTGGAGTCGGCATAACTCGGCCCTTTATATGCTGCCTTGTTACCTCCGCATGGCCGTATCTCACGCGCGAATGGGAAGCTCACGTAGAATCTCAGCCGACTGGCCCCTCGCGCCCGGGCCCTCATCTGCCGAGTGCTGTTGCTTTCGGCCATCTTTTACACACTTGAGGAGACGGTTATGGTACCAAGACCATTTAAAAGATAGAGATCGCCTTCCCCCTTCATGAGGCTCTGTGCATTCATAAGCATGCATGGGACTCGGGCCATGATGTGTGCTACAAGCGAAACCTCCTCCCCTACTCCCCCCTCTCCCCCGGTGAGGAACCCTTCTCCCTCCCCCCTTTCCCCCTCTCCTTCCCTCCCCCCCTCAGCCCCACCCCCCTCTGGCAATCGCCTCCTTCGCACACAGAGCTGCCAGCTGGTCTCGATTCCGCCTGTCTTCCCGGAGGCTGAGTTGTTCCTCGTCTGACACTCGTTCGTCTGGGACCATTTGTCCGCTAAATTCCCCCACCCCCTTTATTTCCTTTTTTTCCTTCCCCCCCTCTAACCCTTATTTTGTCTCCTACATTCTCCCCCCTTTCCCCACCTTTAATTTCCTCTCACCCCTATCATCCTGCCCCACCCTTATTTTTTTTATTCCAAACTCCCCCCTCCCCCCATTTATATTTTTCCTCTCTCTCCCTCCACCCTCTCCCCCCATCTCCTTCCCCATCCACCCATCTTCTTGTGGGATTCTTTACTAAGCATTTGGAGTCGTGTTTAAAACACAGAGGGAGGGGGAGGGGGGTTGTAGTGGCTTCCTTGTATTTCTCTCTGTCTTTATTTTCCTTTCTTTCTTCTTTTATCTCTCTTGGTGTCCATTTTCCTCCGCTATCTCCTCTAACCATTCGCTTTTCTCTATGCTCTCGTCTCTCTCCCTTACATCATGATATATAAGACATATTTATTCCTCGCATTAAAACAATAATAAAAAAATGGACAAATTAAAACGGAAAAAAATTGTCTCTGTCGCTCCGTTTCAACATCCATGTGTACGAATCTCTGTTGTTGGTTTGACGTGACTGGCCCGGCGCGACGGAACAAGTTATCTTATTTTGCAATCCGTGGCTGATATTCTCTCCTTTTTTTCTGTGGGTCTCTCTTTTTTCTTTCTCTATCTTTATCTCTCTTCCTATTGGTTTTCCTTTCTCTCTCTCTCTCTCTCTCTCTCTCTGTATATATATATATATATATATATATATATATATATATTATATATATATATATTATATGTATATATATATGCATATATATGTACATATATATATCTATATATTTCTCTTTAGATATTATATATATGCATATATATATATATATATATATATATATATATATATATATAGATAGATATATATATATATATATATATATATATATATATATATATATATATATATATATATATATATATGGAAGGAGTGGGATTGTGAACATGAACTGAGGTGTGTGTCAGCAAGTTTCCTCGCTGTGAGATTGTGTGGCTATCGCGGATGAAGTAAAAAAAAAAAGACGAACCCTGTTGTGATTACTCTTTCGCCGTGGTGATCACTTTGGCACTAATTATGATGACGTGGGATCATTAGCAAGATCGGTCGAACATACTCATTTGATAATTAACATCTGAATCTTGATTAAAAAAAATAAAAAATATGTATATATTTATACATATATGTGTATATATGTATATATATATATATATATATATATATATATATATATATATATATATATATATATATATATATATATATATATATATATATATATATATATATATATATTCAAACGAATCCGAGGCTTTTTGAATTTACAATTGTGTGCGTCAGCATCCCCCCTGACACGTGACTGAAGCTTACGTCAAGCGTTCGTAAGGCTTATCCCCACATTGGGAGTGTGTGAATGCACATCCTTATCGTCATCGGGAGAGAGAACATGTGCGTTACAACTGACAAAACACCTGTACAGTGACCACATGCTATGCGGCGGGAGGGCGCACACCTGTAGAGGAAGGTCGGGGCGAGTGTACGGTCGACGAGGCAGTGGCTACAGGACGACCCGAGCGAGGTCACGCGGTTGGGGGACGGGGTCAAGTTAGGTTATCGAGGATCAGTGCTGACACTGGGAACCGTCCTGATGGATGGCGACCCCTTAGCAACAAGCGCTCGATTTATTGCTTGTGCGTTTATCAGTCAGTTCCTCTTCCCCTTCCTCTTCTTCTTCTTCTTCTCCTGTTTTTTTCATTCATGAGAGATCTCACATTTTCCTTCTTTTATTTATTATTATTATTTTTTCTTTTTTTCTTTTTTTTTGGTTAATCAAGGATGACCGTTTGGAGTTCGTTCTTTGCTCGTTTGCTCTGTCACGATCATTAGGAATAAGTGCTAATGAGGCTGATGTTTCTGGCCTGATGGGTTCCTAAGTGTTTGTTTGCGTGTATGTGCTTATACCTAGATCAGTTGACACCAGACATAAAAAGATACGAAATTGGTCTATGTATTTAAAAAAAAGGACGAAAACATGATAACTCGATTTCAAACGCAAATTGGATCATGATATAATAGGGACAGTGACTCTCGCTCCTCTTATCACTTCTACGCCAGACATTATCGTGGCAGAACAAGGAACTACACTTTCCATATTTGAGATGGTATAAGAGCATGCTATTTACTTTCATATTATTTAAGGCTTCTCGAATTTCGCTTAAAGTTATGATACAACTGGAGCCTCCCGGCGTATTAAGTGTGTTTGATTGCATGTTTATGTGCAGCCGCGAGATTGTATGACTTCACGTTTTATCAATTAATCTAATCAAAGGTAGAACCTTATGATTTTTTTTTATAGAACGAAGGGAAAGCACGTTTGTTCCTGTTCAAAAATTATTTAACTCGTTAATTTATATTTGTTCATATTCATCTGTTTAGAATTGATACCTAGTATTTTATCAATATGTCTCTAATGGTTCCTCACACGGATTATATACACAGCTTGCCATATTAGTTACACCAAGAAAAGTGAAAATCACCCGAAAACGGCAGATGCATAATTCCCCTTTGTTCCATCCGAACAGATATTGCAAGTTTCCCGATGCAATATAAAGATGGTGTAGAAACTCGGCTCCCTGACCTTTGTGCGCCGGGCCAGTAAAGACGCGTGCCACAGTTTAATATAAGAAACGAAGGCCGGCTTTTATGCGAAATATGACCTCTTTGTGTGATATATGTGTATCTCTGGACGCTAATTGCTCCTGCTACTCTAATGTATGCCCAGACATGTCACGTCACCAGACACGCTCGCCTGAGCCACGCACGCGCGAGTAAACACATCGAGATCCGTAATGGCAAGTGGATACGTATACACGAACGTACATGCACGCACGCACGAACGATTGCACACACACACACACACACACACACACACACACACACACACACACACACACACACACACACACACACACACACACACACACACACACACACACACACACACACACACACACACACACACACACACACACACACACACACACACACACACACACACACACACACACGCGCGCACACACATGCACACACGCACGATCTCCAGCCAGGAGACATGCTGACGCACGCAAATTCACACACTAAATGTTCACATGCGCACTCCTTGCATGCACGCGTGTCGTTGCATTAACATATTCAGATGCATATCCAACAGCGGATCCTTGAAGTCACCTCAGTTGCTTGGGGACGAAAGCGGGTTTTTAAATATCTTTTTATCTTTTTTTTTCTCTTTTGCTTTTATCCTATTGACTCTCCCCTCTTTTTTTATCTCTTTGTTGTATCTTTTGGTTGGTCTATGTGTCTTTCTTTTCTTTTGTTCAGCTGTGTGTTCCTTTTCTTTTCATCCTTTCATTATTTTATTATGTCTCTTCCTGCTCTTCTCTCTTTTATTGCCTTTTATTCCTCCTTTTTCTTCCCATTCCTTCCTCTCTTTCCTCCCTCCCCATTTCCCTCTTCTCCCCCATTTCCCTCTCCGCTATCCCCCTTTTTCTTTTTTCTTTTCCTCAATATCTCCTTCCGTTCTCGTTCTATTTCACTTCGCTTACCTTGCATAAGGACTCCCTTATCGCCCTCTCTTCCTGTCCTCTCCCTTCCTTCTTCTTCTCCCTCTCTCTTTCTTTCTCTCTTTCTTTCTTTCTCCTTCCTTCTTTCCCTCCTTCCCGTACCCTTCACTCACTCACTCACTCCCTTCCACTCCTTCTCCTTCCTTCCTTCTTTCCCTCTCCATTCCTCCTACCCTCTCCTACCCTCTTTCTTTCTCCTTCCCCCCACCCCTCTCCCCCTTCCCACACTAATAACTCCCCCTTCCCTTCCCCTTCCCCTTCCCTTCCCCCACTACCCCCCTACCCCACGACACCCGCAGGCTCGTGGCCCAAGTTACACATTTCTCTATGAAAGAGGGACCATGGACGCCTCGTATCTCAGGACCAAATGATTGCTGGCCGCCTCGTGACCGTCCTGCAGGGCTGCCAATGACGTCCTGCTGCAGGGCTGCCAATGGCTTCCAGCGCGAGATAGGCGAGGGTGTAAGACTGCCTCTTGGACTCCAGGGGGATTAACTTTTTTTTTATCTTTTTGTATCTTTTCTTCTTTTTTTATTTTGGTTCGCGTCTCGGGTTTTTGTTCTATTTGTGATTTTTTTCTTTTTCTTTCTTTCTTTTATTCGTGTCTAGTTATATTTTTTATTTGCGTTTCGTTTTCTGTTTGCGTCTCTCCATTTTCTCTCTCTCTCTCTCTTTCTCTCGCTCTCGCTCGCTCTCTCTCTTGTTTGTCTTTTGACTTTTTCTTCTCTTTTATTTTCGTAGCTCTTTTTTCTTTTTCGTTTCTGCGTTAGCTCCTTTTCTCTCCATCTGTTTTCTCCCATTTCCTCTTCTTTTATTATTCCAATTTATCGCTTTTTGTCATCGTAAATTATAGGGGTAAATTATGTACAACTTGGTAAATCCCCAAAATGATAGATCGATAAAAAAAATATCAGTAGACAGATAGGTAAAAAAATATGATAAACAGTAAATGAATTAACTCCAAATGTTAATGACAATGAATACGATATAAAGGGAAACGAAAAGAAAAAAAAAAAGATGGAGAATTTTCGGGATGGCGAGCAAATGGCATTCATTTTGGATCGTGGGTCGAAATCAGAGACAAAGAGAGAGAGAGAGAGAGAGAGAGAGATAGGGAGAGTGGGAGGGAGGGGTGGAGAGTGAGAGAGAGAGAGAAGGGGGGGAGGGAG
>NW_028234434.1:11891784-11901784 GCF_977035675.1 Penaeus japonicus
GACTTTTGATAAAGATGTGTATTGACAGATTGGTCTTACATATAACGACTCCATTTTTATACATTACTATTTTGGATAATAACATGATATTAGCACAAACACATTAATTCGTACATACAACAACAAACAAACCACACAACATGTATATATGTGGTCAATGTATATATATATATAAATATATATTTATATATATATATATATATATATATATATATATATATCATACACACAACAACACATCACACAACACACATAAAACACATAAAAATATGTATATATATATATATATATATATATATATATATATATATATATATATATTATGTATATATATATGTATATATATGTATTTATATATATATATATATAATATATATATTATATATATATATATGATATATATATATATTATATATATTATATATATATATATAATATCATATATATATATATATATATACATATATATATACAATAATACATACATATATATATATATATATATATATATATATATATATATATATATATATATATAATACATACATAACACACACATACATACACACACACACACACATACATATATAATAATATATATATATATATATATATATATATATATATATATATTATATATATTATATATATGTATATAATATATATATATATATATGTATTATTATTATGAATATATATAATATACATATAATATACATATAATACATAACAACACAACTACACACACACACACACACACACACACACACACACACACACACACACACACACACACACACATGTATTATATGTATATATTATAGTTTATACACATCAATCATTATACAATAAATAAATATCTCAATATAATATAGAACAAATCTATATATATGAGAGAGAAATAGAGAGAGATAGTAATGATGGTGATAATAATTATGATTATGATATTCAGAATAAAAAGTATGGTGATGTTAAAGGTAGTATGATAAGGAATTTCTGGTGTTCTTTATTATAGTAAAGGAGGCTCCTTTTTGCCGACCTTTATTGATTTACTCTTATCTTTCCGCTTTATTCTTGGCCTCTTTGTTGATTTTTCACTTATTGGTTTATCAACAGGAATGTGCGAAAGGTTATGAACGTGTATTGTAAAGATTTGTGGGTGGTTTGGTCATGTCCTGAGGACTTGTTGGTTAGATATTCATGGTAAACCAGATTCAAGTATGGAAGAGAGATGCAGTTACATGGGGCTGCTAGGATTTTTTCTTTCTTTCTTTCTTTTTTGTAAAGTTCTGTAATAGACTTGTTTTATTTGTATCTTGACTTAGAGCCGTTGGCAGAGGTCTATGAACTGAGTGTTTTGTAATGTTTTGTCATTAGTGATTTTTAATGATTATTCCCTTTATTCAAATTTGTTTTAGCAACAGAAATGCCACATCAGTACTATATTTCTGAGCCGTATTATCATTACTGTGATTATTATCTGTTATGGTACCATTATCCTTACCATTATGTATTAAAGAGATTTTTTTTTTGTTATTCAAAACAGCAACATTGGTAGATGTGATGATATTAAGTAATTATTATTATCACCTTTACTATTGTTACCGGTAGTGCTGCTTTGCGTTATTGTCAAAATTGTTTTTTTTTCTCGTTGTTAATTTCATTTTTAAATGAATGTCATTTTTTATCATTATAGTGCTATTTTGATTTTATCATTATTTTATCATTGTTCTTTATAATTATTATTTATTATTCTTAGCATCATCACCATTATTACAATTCTATATCATTGTCACAATTTCTATTACTATTATAAATGTGCATTTCCTATTATTCACTAGTTATCAGTTTTATTATCATCATTGATCATTCCTAGTATTACTATTATTATTTTGGTAAACAAAGTGACTAACTTAGATTTTTAGTTTTTTGTTTCAATTACAGTTTCTGTAATTCTAAATACAACTATGATAATAGCAATGATGATTACACAAACAACAATAAGATATAATGCAAATTTAGTTTCTTACTTATCTTGCAACATTACATAAATAGGGGTCATTATCTCCCTCAAACTTTGGTTTTGTGACCTGATCAATAATATTTTATATTTATTTATGGAAAGCCATTGGGAGATAACAATCTTTCAGACAAGGAACAAGGAAAAGGAAACATTTTGTTACTTGGTATGACAACAATCAGAACAGAGATAATAGTGATAGTTTTGTTGAATGGTGAAGATTAGAAACATGATGATACGGATATGATAATAATGATGAGAACTTTTACAATATCGACAACAATTATGATTAAGGATTGTGATGGTGATGATTATGATAACAAGAAACACAACAATAGTAAGTAAATAAATAAATATTAAATTTAAATGATTAATAAATAAAATGCTAATGCTAATAATGTTCTGATAATAATGATTATGATGATAGTAATAATAATAAAATAGTATGACTATATATTTCATTAATGATGATGATGATAATAGTAATAAAGATAATGATTTTAATAATGGTAATGATAAAAAATAATAATGATGCGGTATACACTTCATCAGTCATAGATATAATAGCAATATTAAGGGAAGATAAAATAAGTTATGCTAATTATGATTACCATCTTTTTCCCATAAACAGTTTCATCACCTTTATTTCATTATTTTTTCTCTCTCACAAATCTCTTAAAAAACAGTTATCTGTTAGTAATAATGATAAGGATAGTTATGACAATAGTAAAAATAGCATTACTGCTACTACTACTAGTAGTAGTAGTACTACAAGCAGTAGTACTAGTATTACTATTAGTAGTACCAATACTAGTACTACTACTACAACCACTAGTACAACTACTACTAGTACTACTAGTAGTAGTACTAGTTATACTACTACTACTACTGTTACTACTAGTGATACTACTATTACTACTGCTACTGCTTCTACTACTACTACTACTACTACCACCACCACGACCACTAAAATGATGATGATAATGATAACAATAATATTAGTTATAGTAATGATGATAATGATAATGATAAGGATAATAATAATAGGTATTTAATATTATTATGATAATGATAATGATGCTAATAATGATAAGTGCTAAGGTGGTGATTTTGATGAAATGGTTATATAGGCAATCATAAGCATGCTAACACAGATCAAGATAATTATGTTAGTAATGCTAACGGAAATATTAATTCATGACTTACTATTGCTTTGTCATTTATTTTATAATCAACTATTGTCATGATAATGAATGTTTTACATAATGGTAGGTGTTATTGTTTTTGTATTGCTATATTCGTATTATTTTTTATTATTGCCATCATTAGTAGTAGTAGTAATAGTATTTATATTTTATCATAACTATCAGTACATCATCAGTTTTTTTTGTGATTATCATTATTATCATTGTCATTCTCATTATTATTATAATCATTATTACCTTTGTCATCACCATTATCATCATCACCATCATCATCATAATCATCATAATCATCATCCCCATCACCATTATCATCATCATTACCATCATCAACATCATAATCATCGTTATCAAGATCATAATCGTGATCCATATTATTATCACTGTAAATACTATAATTACTGCTACTACTGTTAAATCTACTGTTGCTGACAAACAGATGTATACTTTTAAAGCGACAATGCTGTTTTACCATTTTTAATGTTAGTATTTTTTCTTTCTTTCTTTTTCAATAAGGCTGATGTACATATCTTGTACAATTTTTTGCATTTTTTTCGTTGTTTTTTTCAAAATTAAAAATCTCCCAGAATTTTTTTTTTTTAAGCGAAGTGATAATAGAAGTTTATTGCCTACACGCTCAATATATACATTCAATCTTTAGTTGGCAATTTGTATAGTTCCTGAGTGGTTGCAAAGATATTAGAATTTCTTTTGTGTATTCTTTCTCTCTCTCCTCTCTCCCTGTATCCTACCCCATTATCTCATTCTCTCTCTCTCTCCTCTCCCTCATATCTTACCTCATTATCTCTATTTCTCTCTTTCTCGTCGTCGCCCTTTCCTTTTCCCTCTTCCCCTCTACCCTCTACTTTTATTCCCTCTCTCACTCTCTCTATTTGTCTTTCCCTTTGTCCTCTACCTCTCTCTCTCTCTTTCTCTTACCCCTATCTCACGCACTTACTTTCACCTTCGTCGCCTCTATCTCTCTCCTTCTCCATCTCTCTCTCGTATTTTCTCTCTTCTCTCACATCTCCTCTCTCTCTCTCTCTACTACTCTATCTCTCTCTCTCTCTCTCTTCTCGCTACCTCTCTCTCTCTCTCTCTCTCTCTCTCTCTCTCTCTCGTCTCTCTCTCTCTCTCGTCTTCTCTCTCTCCTCTCTCTCTCTCTCTCTCTCACTTCTCTGCACCTCGTCCTCCTTCTGCTCACTCCTCTCCTCCTCTCTCTCTCTCAGTCTATGGCGTCGCATGATGAGTCATTTACTTGGAAAATGCACGTCTATTACAAAACCACAAGCGCTTATGAAAGTCATCGTCGCAGTCTCATTCATTTGTTTGTTTATTTATTTATCTATTTGTATCTTAAATCTCATTCACTTTCATAGTTTCTCGTAAGAACCCTTATAATGTCTAAGAATAAGAGAAGAGGCGGTGATAGTCTGAATTGATTACTATTATTAAAATTAACAATGGGGAAAAATGAGGGGGCGGGGGAGGTGGAGGGGGAGAGTCTCCGTATGTTACTGCCCGCTTAAACAGCGTGGGGTCGGCGGGGAGATGTGCAGTCCGCCGTATTGTTTATCTTCCTTCACCTTCGCTCGTTGCTCCTTCTCTTTGTCTAATCTTAGTTAAAGTATCAAAGCACAAATCCAGAAGGACCGTGGCATATCCATCTCCCCCAACTTTCCTCCGCTGTGGAGAGGGCTTAGATAAGCTTCATAAACACGACGGCGTCACAAAAAACGTATTCACAAAGTCGGCCATGTCTTTTAAGGAAAACGTGCAGCTTAATGTTGTCTTCCCACACTCCTTCATACTCTCCTTCCCTCCTTTCCACTCCTACCCCCTACCCCCTCCTTCCCCCGCCGGCGCTCTCTCAGTTTCTTCAGGGTCGTAAAGTATAGGAACGTGGCTATTGTCCGACCATAACGGCTACGGATGACTACCAGATACTTCCCAAAACCTCCCTTCATCAGATCCCCCCCTCCTCCTCCCCCCTCCTTGCGCATGGATATCAGCTACCACGCAACATGTCTTGATCAAGCAAGTAAGTGTTCAGAGTACTAATTTGCATATATTCCAAAGTTGAGGTCCCACGCGCCCATAAGCCCGGCACTTTATACACTTCGCTTTCGCTCAAGGGTGTGTGTTTTCTGCCCCAACTATTCTGATACTGCGAGTATTGCATTTTCAAAAAGTTGTTGCCCTCGACATCGGAGTGGGAGGAGCCTAAGTGGTTGATGAGGCCACCGCCAGATGGCAGGCAAGTCTAGAGAGATTAACGCGTCTAATTACTTACTCGTTATAGTCATTAACGCATTTTTTAAATTCACACAAGAACCACTTATGAATAAGCATTAAGTGCTCAACCAACACCCTCGCGCTTCACTCCAAATGCTGATCTTTGAGCGTTAAAGAAAATGGACCAGCCAGAGAGCACGGGAAGCTAAGGTCATTACCGAAAAGGGACCAGGACAGGGGGTACACTTGAAGAAGATGTCAAGAATGTGGGGGTTAAGGGACCGTTGCAGGAGGCGAGGGCGGGCTTGGCTCCTCCACCTCATGAGGCTTGGGCTTATTAGCGAAGGGGCGAGGTGGAAGAGGTCATTGGATAGAAGAGGAACTATTCATAGGTCTTATTCCAATACACCTCATGGCGTTACGAGATGTTGTATCATGCAAAACGTCTCTGGACTAATTACCCTAACCCAGAGGTTTACTTTTTTTTGGTTTATTTATTTTTTTTTTTACTTTTCTACTTGTTATTTGTACGTCTCGTCACGCAAAACTCATGTTCATCTGCATGGAAAGGGTTTTTTTAATGTTGCAATGGACTGCAATCTCTCATGCTGGAGAAAGATGTGCAGAGTTAATTTTTCAGCGTTGCTTCTCGCTCTGTTAATTGCTTTTCTCATAAGCACAGTGACCCACTTCTTGGGGGGGGGGGAGTTACGACGTGGAAGCTCTTGTTCGTCTCGAGCGTGGCCGCGGGGGGTCAGGCTGAGTGAGTGTGGGGGGGGGGGGCAAGTGCGGTCAACGTGGTGGCGCTGCTGGAGAGGGAGAGGGAGAAGGAGGGGGAGGTGGAGGGGTAGCGTGGGGTGAGGGTAAGGAGGAGGAAGAGGAGGAGCGTGCGGTGACCTCCACTCCCCCCCTTCAGACCCTCCCGTTGCTGGTCACCTCCTTCCCCCCCACTTGCAGAGGCCCGCTTCACCCCCACCTCTCCCTCCTTACCCCCGCTTAACCCCCGCTTACCCCCGCGCGCCCCCTTCCCTCCCGCCACACCCCCCGGCTACCCCCGCCATGCCCCCCGCACCCCTCCTTCCCCGTTGCCCTACCCGTAATGGCGTGATGGCCTATGGGCGAAGCTCGCTGCGGTCGTTAATGCCTCTGCGAGCGGTTACGAGCCCTGCAAGCGAGCGGCAAGCCAATGGGTGCGAGCTGGGTGCGGCCTACTCTCTTTATAGCTCCTAAACGTGGCAGTAATCTAACGCGAGGTTTTACATCACAGGCGGAAGACACATAAAATCTCCGAATTTAGTTGGATGTTGGGACATTTCATTGATAAGTGGGTGTTGTCCCGAAGCTATTGAGCGACAAAAACGAGCGAGGTCGTCCCTCTGTGGTCGTGGAGGGTCGTAGCGTGGCTAGTGGACACCTTGAGCCTGTGCTAAGTGCAACACCTGTGAGTGCGACCATTGGTAAGTACATTTTCAATCTCTTAATAACTCCATTAGATGCATGATTGATTGCCGTGAAGATCTTCCTCCCGTGCTTGGAGGGATCCGGGCAAGATATTGATCTTACGGGTCTTGCGTTCCCCCGTGATTCGTGAACGAGGGAGGAACCGGCTTGACCTACCAGGGGTCAGCCATTTCTTTTGTGATAGGGTCACGGGGTGTGGAATGTCATCTGCTCTATCATGGAAGGGAAAACATAAGCTATGTCTCCTCTCCCCTTCTTTTTCTTTTCTTTTTATTCCTATGGCCCTCGTATTCGCCCCAACTCTTATCCTTCTTTGTTTATATAACAGGAAAATGTAGATCTGCCGGCTTCTGTTACCCCCCCCCCTCCCCTCCGTCTCCTCCCCCACCTCTGCCAACCTAATGGATCGGCAAAGTATTATTATTTCCCTATGTCTTCAATTTCCAAAACTATATATATGTCAAACATGTATAGATGTTTATATAATGCGAGGAGTTAAATGAAGTAGTGGTTAGATTGCAGTTACAGCGAAGAGAAGAGACATCCTAATGACATTGATCACTCCCTTCCGACAACATGAGCCTTTGTGTGTGTGCTCTCTTCCTCTTCTTCGCGACGTCTGGCTGGAGTATGATGCCTCAATGTCCAAGAACATCATAAACGCATGACTCCTCCCCTATCCGAGTTTCCCTCCCTCTCCCCACATCTCATTTTCGTATCCCCTTCCCCCCCCACCCCCACCCCTCGTCCGTCTCCCCCTGCCTCTCAGTCCCCCCGTACCGTCCTTCCATGTGACCTCACAGTGGGAGGTTTAGGGGGGGGGTCAAGGGGGCGCTAGTTCCCCAGTCTGAGCACAGAGGGCACTACTAGACAGGCTCTCCAGTTGTCTGGTAGCACTTCAGAGTCCAGATGAGCCTTTTTTATGGCCTCGTCTTGAGAACACTGAGGCAGGCCATTAAAATTCCTGTCCATCAGTAGCCCGCCTGCATGCAACTGGCAAGCACGCGACAAGTGCACGCTTCCGCCTGCAATGACACGGCATTGTGTCCCTGCCCTTTAACACACTCAGGTTAGAATTCCCAAAGGTACTTTATTATTGCATCTTGCACGGGGTCGCCCGCCCAGTGCACAGGGATTCCCGCGCATGCGCACTAGTGGTCTGACCACGCAACTCCAGGGACTTGAGGTTGGTGGTTGTCAACATTTTAGAAGTGTAAGCGACCTCTTCGGCCAAGGGAATCGCACCTGTCCAACTAGCCTCTTCAGAGTTGCCACCTCAACCACCTGCTTCAGGTACGGAAATGCACTATTTAAGGAGGTTGATCAATCTAAGAACTTTACTCTTGTTATTAATGAACTGGCAACATTCCATTGCATAACAAAAAGCAGGGTCAGTATTAAAATTGTCCTCTTGAGAATTGACGAATGCTAAATATTTACGATATTTAAAAAAAGCGAGACAGTTGAATAGTTCCTGACATTTGTCTTATGTCATGGTGCCATTACACAATTGCCATGCGAGAGGAGGGAGTGAGACAGTTTTATTCCCCAATAAAATATACCATCAACACGATGACTCTAAAAAAAACACCGTAGAAACGTCAACACGTGGAGATAGGAAAACAATACGAGAATCATATTTTTTTTCCATGTTTGTTTTCACTTAGTAACCACGGCGGGAAATGACGGGCTTCCCTTTATGAAATTGTAACCATTTTTCCGGTCGTGAAATCAGTACAACCGCCCCCGTCTCCTCCTCTTTGTCGTTAAAACATGTATACTGTGTAATTATGTCTCTACTGGGGCCATCTTCTATTACGCTGAGTTCCCGTTTTCTTCAATAATTCAATTACCAGTGAATAAATTCGTTAAAAAATTGGCTTATGGTCGGAAGCTCTTGCAATCACATCAGATTTGTTGCAAAAAAAGTGAGGTTTAAATTAATAAAGTATCATTAGATTGATAACTTATATATTTTATTCCATTTGGAAAACACTTCTGACCTCCACGAACGTCTCCTTGTATGGAGTTACCTTGAAGGTAATACGATATGATACTGATAAGCGAGATCAGCATTCCATTCCAATCCGTGCATGTATAATGCATGTCAGCGAACGTCATCTAGTATTGAAATTATAACGAATATCTTTTAGAATGTCCATAGAAATGACGGATTCATTACTTGTATACAACAGATACACTGTATATGAAATGGAGCATTAAGGTCCGTAGACTTATATTCAACGATGTGCTTTCGTTTTTGAGGTAAATCATAAAAATAATGTATAAAACATCGTATTTGTATACAAAACATTGACACGAGTATATATGAGCAAAATAACTCACTCAAGCTGACAGGGACACCCACCCACACAATTGGGATCTCTTTTCACACTGTCTCATCACTCTGACTCGGATAACATACTCATACTCATCTGATCTACATTCTGGTGTCTATCATCTGATTAACTCATATGAAGTGCGCACACTACTCCTCTATCACACACATATACTATACTCTTCTCTCTATCTCTCACTCTTCTATCTCTCATCTCACTCTCTCTCAATCTCTTCTCTACACTCTCACTCTTCTCTGACTCACTAAGTAGCTCATGTTCAACTATCTCTCTCTATATGTCTCAATCTTCTCTCATTCTAAATCTTCTTTCCCTGTTCTTATATATCGCTACATTCTCTTTTTCTACTCTCCTCTCTCTTTCTCTGACTCTCTACTCTCTTTCTCTCTATCACTCTATCTCTCTCTATGTCTTCTCCTTTTTGTTAGATCTCACTATCGATCTCTCGCACACGATGTATCTGTTTTTATATAGTTTTGTTACATCTGTCTAGTATCTTGTCTATTCTCTCTATATCTATATCTATATCTCTTCTATCTATCTCTCTGTTTGTGTCTAGGGAGTGTTGTATGTGTGGCTGTGTGTGTGGGTGTGTGTGTGGGGTGTGTGTATGTGTATGTTTATGTGTATGTGTATGTGTATTTTTATTTGTGTGTGTGGTGTGGCATGTATGTACCGTATGTGTGGGGGGTGGGGTGGGTGGTGTGGCGTGTGTGTTTGTGTGT
>NW_028234434.1:11919284-11921784 GCF_977035675.1 Penaeus japonicus
TAGGTTTACCTTGTTTATATTCATATATATATGTATATATATATATATGTATATATGTATATACATATATATATATCTATATATATATATATATGTATATATGTATATATAAATATATATGTATATATATATATATATATATGTATAATATTATATTATATATATATACATATACATATACATTATATATATATATATATATATATATATATATATATATAATATATATATATAAATATATGTATATATATATATATATATATATATATATATATATATATATATATATATATTATATATATAAATATATATAATATTATATATATTATATATTATATATATATATATATTATATATATATATATATATATATATATATATATACATATACATATATATATATATATATATATATATATATATATATATATATAATATATTATATATATATATATATATATATATATATTATATATATTTATATATATGTATATATGCACACACACACACACACACACACACACACACACACACACACACACACACACACACACACACACACATATATATACATATATATATATATATATATATATATATAATATATATATTAATATATATATATGTATATATGTTATATATATATATATCTAATATATATATATAATATATATATATTGTGTGTGTGTGTGTGTGTGTGTGTGTGTGTGTGTGTGTGTGTGTGTGTGTGTGTGTGTGTGTGTATACACGAACACATGCATGTATATATATATATATATATTTCTTCATATATATATATATATATATATATATATATATATATATATATTTATATATATTTATTTATATATATATATATATTATATATTTATATAATATTATATATATATATATATATATATATATATATTTATATATAATATATTTATATATATATTTATATATATATACATATATTATATATATATTTATATATATATATTATATATATATATATATATATATATATATTTATATATCTATATATATTTATATCTCTATTTATATTTATATCCATATATATTTATATATACATATATTTATATCTATATATAATTATATCTATATATGTATATATATATATATATATATATATATATATATATATATATATATATATATATATATATATATATATATATATATATAGATATATATATATATAAGCATATATAAACATGCAAACACACTTTAGGTTTATCAGTAAGTCTCATCTACTTCTATATCTGTCCATGATGATTCTATCTATCTCCTAAAATGTATATGTTAGGAGATGCTAGGTCCTTGCATATCGTCCTATGGAATACCATTCGAAAAAAAAGAAAGAAAAAGAGCAAGCTGAAGAGACGAAGGCTAGAAGGAGCAAGAGGAGAAAGGGAGGCTTGTCTGCTTGTTGTCCCCGAGGCCGAAAGGGATAGGGTTATAGTCTAAGGGGGGAGGGGGCCGAGGAATGAGGAGAAGGGGGAGGAGAGGGCCGTGGGGGTAAAAGGAGCTATCAGTTGGAGCCGAGGGCTGGCGAGCCGATGCGCCGGGAATAACAATGAAGAAAAAACAACAATGGTACGGCTGGCTGTAGCCGAATTAAAAGACATCACTATGCTAATGGACAGCCCTGGCCCTTGGATTGGACACTTCACCTGGACATCACCCAACACTAGGATAGGGAGGGGGTAGAGGGGATGGGAAGGGAAGGGAAAGGGGGGCTGCGAAGAACAAGACACACGCTTAGGGTTCGCTTTTGTCTTTTGTGCTACCTTGCCAGGAGATGCAAGGTAGATTGGTCTTTTATCTTTGCTTGCATCGCTTTCTTGATTACATGAGACTCGGATCTCTCTTCACATGTACAATAAACTTTGGATTAGTATTTTCATATATTTTTTTCTTTTTTTCTTTCTTTCTTTACGTAAAATTGCTATAATTATTCATTGACAGTAAGATTTTAATATTTTTCAAAATGTCTGAGGGACATTTGTTTAAATAGTTTTTTTCTCTCTTATCGACTTTAATGGCTTACTCAGACATCCGGTCCTTGGTCTCTAATAATCATTCTCCTCACTTGTCTAACCAAACTCTCTTAAAACATATTGTGTAGTCTTCGAACGCTACGATATAAATTGCATTTTTGATGTATCCCGGATGCGGCCAACGATTTCTTGTGGTCAGGGCGAGGGGTATTTTTTGCTGTTTTCACGACTGTATCTTTCAGCTTTTTCTTGATTTCGTATATGGGACATCTTCATTTGTTTGCGTTGCAAGGACTTCATAGGTACTCTGGTCCCCTTTCTCCTCGTGCGTAGTGGGTGTAAATCTATTTTATTTCAATTAAACGTTGAAGGAAACTGCTCTTTTGAGTAATGACAATTTTGGAGTGAATATGAAAATTGCCATAGCGTGAACGGGCGCACTCATTACGCTGCTTCGCAAATTACATTACAGTTCTCCCAACACATAAAAACAATTC
>NW_028234434.1:11931784-11934284 GCF_977035675.1 Penaeus japonicus
ATGATGATAATAATAATAATGATAATGATATAATTATATCAATGATGATGATAATCATTATCGATTTTATTATCAACTATCAACTGCCATTATTATCATTATCCTCTGCATTATTACAATAACATTATCATTACTATTGCCATTGCCATTTCAATTAACATCATCATAATCGTCATCATCACCACAACCACCACCATCATCATCATAATCATCATCACCACCACCATCATCATCATCATCATCATCTCATCACCACCACCACCATCATCATCACCACCACCATCATCACCATTGTCATCAATATTGTTATTGTTGTTATTTTTATCCTTCGTTGTTGTTATTAACATTAGTAATAATATTAGGAATTAGTAATAGTAGCGATATTACTAGCAGAAATGCTAGTAATATCATTATGATTACTATTACAATTATAATCATTATAATTTATACTGCTGTTGGTGTAACACGATATTGACAGTATTATTTTTATTAACATCATTGCTCTCTTAATATGATTTTCATTGTCATAATGATTATTGTTAGTATAATTTCTTGCCATTACTTTGAGATTGTTGTTATTATCATCGTTCTAATTAATTATTGCTAATCTCATTATCATAATTATTATTGCTATCGCTAATATTATTATTTTCATTATCATTATTATGATTGTTATTGATATTATTATCATTATTATCATTATTACTATTATTATTATCATTATTAGTATTAGTAGTATTGTTATCATTAGTATTAATATGTTATTATAATCATTAAGTATTTGTGACGTTTTCAGTAATATTATGAATAAAATCGTTGATGATAAATTCTGTTTAAATTATGATAATAATTATAATGATATTGATAATATTAGGGATAGCAATGTTGGCGATGACAGATATAGTGATGATGATAACGATAGTGATAATAAAATGATTATAATGGTAATAATACTAGTAATGTTAATAGTGGTAATGATAATAATGATAATAATGACGATGGTAATAATAATAATGATAATAATGACGATGGTAATAATAATAATGATAATAATGACGATGGTAATAATAATAATGATAATAGTAATGATTATAGCAATGATAATGATACTATGAACGACAGACAACAATCATGATATAAACTATGAATAAATGATAATGATAATAGTGATAGAAATGATAATGACGATGATAAGAAAATAATGAGGATAGTGATATTAATAATGATAATAATTACAACGATAATGATAATGATAACAATAATAATAAGCATAATGAAAATGATGATAATACCAATAACACTGATAATGGTAATAATAATGATACTAAAATGAGCATAGCAAAGATGCTATAGTGATGGCCATATAATCAACGCAAATATTAGTAATATTCGGTATTCGATATTAGCGACAGTTCCGATAAGAATTATAGTAATAGTGGTCATTATTTAGTAGTAGTTGTGATACTTACAACAGTAGTGATAATGATGGTAACAATAAATTATAAGACGCTATTACTCCATGTTAATACGTTCCAGTAATTGTGAATACAAGAATGATAATCATATGCTTATTATGATTGAAGCTTGTAATAATCGGCAGATATACCAGTAGAAAACTATTTTTATCCTGTTATTCCGCTTTATAGTATGTTAAGTCTTATGTTACTTATATATTTCAACATGTAATATCAATCGTATCACATCACTGAACATTAGCATCTGTCAAAATAGTACATCACACGATCATAATTTTATTGCCTCCACATATTCAAATCCTATTGAAAGGCCGTTCATAAACGTAAGCATAATGGCGATCTCCCTTCAATTACCGCACTTCCTTTTTTGCTGTCATCAGCGGAGTCGATATTGAAGTCACCTGCAGAATAGGAAGGAAAAAGTCCATAAACGTTGCTCCCGACCCGACTCGACTGCCCGATAGGATCTGGGCCGCATGGACAGCGACTTTCCGTCTCACTGGAAAGCGGGTCTTCATCAGAATGACAGTTACATGCCAATTAAGGCCGGACAGGACTTTCGATTCGGTGACAACCTGCCCCGCGGGTCTGACTGGGGATGAGTTGCAGCCGTGGCAATTAATTAATATGCAAGGGAGCCATTATGCGCGCGTCGGCTAGCGCAACCGGAAGCAATTCTCATTAAAAACGACGATTGACCTCATTAAGATTCGTAGTTTTATGATCATGTATGGGAAAGGAAGTTTGATTTCCGTTTTATCTCTTCATTGCACACACACGCACACACGCGGCGAGGGAGGAGGACGTCTTGTCTCACGTACGAGCTTACAGTCTTGGCTTGTGTCGCGGTGGGTCTGCCCAGTGTATAAGACACGTGTCAACAGTGTTTGTGTGTGTGTGTGTGTTGGGGGATGCTGGGTGTACGTGTAGTAAAAAGTTCGGGATGAGCTCCTCTCGGTGTTACTTTAGAAAGGATGACTTCTCGTGGAAATAAAACGGAATCTGTGCTTTGTCAGTCGTCGAAG
>NW_028234434.1:11946784-11949284 GCF_977035675.1 Penaeus japonicus
CTTTAAAGTTGCATACCTCGGCAGGTGGTTCACACGCGGTCTTACTTAGGTGACATAAATACGAACGCAATGCACATTCTTTATCAGCCTAGCTCTAAATATATTTCAACCTCAAGAAAATAGCCTATGTTTGGATCTGCCGCCGATTACTCTGCCATCTGGTGTTCAGGATCACAACTACTACTAGCTCGGCCCTGCGATTTTTTTTTTGGGCTAGTTTAAACTATACTTATTTTCCGTTTATTAATGTCATTTATCGCTAGATTTTATCTTATTTATGAGTGTGCATTTAACATACATATTCATACATACGACAATATTTCATTTTTCATCTGAATGCTCGGACCATTTCAAATAAGCATTTCATAATACATAGGGTTGACACTATTCTAAAACTTCCCATCTCAAACGGATGAAAGCCTCCTTGGCTGTCGCTGTCGGCTTGAAGACAAGTAACGTAATAAGTAGTAGGGACGTGAAGAGAGTAGAGAGCATGGGCGTTGCGGGCGGTGGTAGCTGCGGCGTGTGTGCGCGGGCGTGTGTGTGTGTTGGGCAGGAGAAGTCAGAAGGCCTGGAGACTCCCGCGTCGCCCTCGCCCCGCGCAACACCACAAAATGGCGGAGGCGAGGCTCGGCGGGCAGCATTGAGCTTGGTCGCCGCCTCTCGCTTGGTCCTTCCCCCTCCGCTCCTTCCAGGGAACAAGGTACGTACGTCCAGATCGGCTCCGAGCTTGTGTTGCACGTCGATGGCCAGAGCAAACTAGAAATTACCGCATTAGAAAGACGGATTTGACTAAAATTCTCCTTTTGGTGCGGGGTTGATGGTGGTGGGGCGTGTGCAACAGCAGTCGCCGAACGAATATCATTATGCCAGGGACCAGAACACCAACAACAACAACTTACGCCGCAGTGAACGTTAACATAGGAATGGCTACTTTGCCGGCCGAACGTCGCGATTATTTTTTAGGACGTATCAAAGATATTTCACTCGGAACGCAACATTTTTAGCTGACATCTACGAAGATGTACATATACGCGACTCATATCTAGCGCTGTACGTTTCGTTAACGACATTATTATGTGTACAAGTGATGGAACAAGAGGCAACGCTAGGACGGACGCTCATAATGTCGGCATGTTCCGAGTCCGCCGCAGTGGTCGGGTAATAATGTTCCAGTATGATATATCAGAATGTCCCGCAGTTAAGTATGAGCGGACGGGCGGTGGTTGTCGAGGCGGTGTGAACACGGGAGTGTGTGTTCCTCCCGGTGTTCTCAAGGTTGAACAGCGCACCAGCTTATTAATGAACAGCCTAGATGACTTCCCGCAATCACACCCCGGGAAAATGTGGCCGTGGGAGATCATTCATTATGACAAGTGCTTCCTGTGGGCGCCGTGATCTGGCCTAATGAGGCGTGCATGGCAACCTTGAACGCTGCGGTTTGAACTTGCCTTTGTTGGGCGTGACCCAATGATATACTTCTTCGCTTTCAGTTAAATGGCGCGTGGAAGCTGGCGAGAGAGAGAGAGAGAGAGAAAGAGGGGGAGGAGGAGGAGAGATTCTATATTATCTCTGATTATTACAGCCTCTCATAATATATTGTAATTTACGATTCTACTTATGTATGTCTTGAAAACTAAGTGCAACATACGCGATGTTCAGTTACATTTAGTTTCCATTAAGAACTGCAAATTATTATTATTATTTTATCATCAAGATTTTAAGACTTGAGTTATTATGGGAGGCAGAATTACAATGTGTAACAATATTTCAGTTTTCATTATTTCAAACTTTGTTATTGTTTTTACTATCGGCAGCATTAATCATATCATTCCTATCAATATATTATTATGATTATTATTATTGTTGTTATCATCATCATTATTATTATTGTTATCATTATAATTAGTATTATCTCTATTATTACTATTACTTTTGTTATTATTGTCACCATCATTATCATTATTATTATTAGACGTACTAGTAATATTGTTCTCTTTGTTTTTACAATTCTTATTATTGTTATTATTAACATCATTTAATTGTTATTATAATCCTTATCATTATCATAAGTACAATTGTCATTACATTGATATAATATTTTCATTCATATTTTTTAATAGTAACGATAATAATGATAATGATAATGATAATAATAATAATAATAATAATAGTAAAAATATAATAATAACGGTGAGACTAAAGGTAATCTTAATAACAATACTGATAATAATGATAACTATATCGGTAATATTGATGATAATAGTAGATATGATAATACCGATGATAAGAATGAGAATGAGAATGATAAAAATAAGTAAATAACAGTTGTAGATATGATAATGATATGTTATTTTTTCTTGATATCATTATTAATTTTATATTATTTTGAATTTACTATTTGATATCTCAGTATTAGTAACGGTAGTATTATAATAAAATTAAAGTGATTATGATTATGATGATGATAATAATAGTAAAGAGCGTTATTATTATTATT
>NW_028234434.1:11959284-11964284 GCF_977035675.1 Penaeus japonicus
ATGTATATATTTGTGTATATATGTATATATATGTATATATATGTATATATGTATATATATATATATATATATATATATATATATATATATATATATATATATGTATATTTATGTATATAATATATATGCATGTGTGGATGTCTGAATGTACTTATATAAATGAGAGGAAACAGAGCGACGAGGAGAGAATCAAAGACAGGTCACATATTTCTAAAAAGCAAATAATTCACTACCTCGGTCGGCATCAGCATTGCCATATTGCTCTGCTCTCACATCTAACATAACCCCTTCAAGAAAGGTACGGCCACTTGCCTCTACAGTGAACTCAGGGAACGAACATATTGAAGAGCAACATGCCCCAGGAGTCCATATCCCTTGATGAATCGATGGAGTTGGAAGGCGTGACATAATTCTGCCTGGCATAAAGGGGAATGAGTGAAGGAGGCACGGCGTTAAACGGTGCGAAGACATAAATGGCAAGTGTTAATAGGGACTGCTTCACACGTGAGGTTAGGGGTGTGTTAGGGTGTCGTAGATGTACGTGTGATTAAGGTGCCTGAGTGACATGCGGATGTGCCAGAGGTGTCGGTTAAGTGTGTTAGGTGCCGGATGTGTTGAGAGATAAGGTGAAATAAGCTACAGGAAAAAGAAAAAAAAATCTTCAGGGTAAATTTTGTCACTTTTAGTCAGTCACTCAGCCGTGAGAACGCAAATTTGTACTTTAAGTGGAGTGGATGTATGTGTATGGAATATATTTCAATCCTATAAGGAAAAGATACATGTAAAAACATCTACCAAACATATAGAGAAAGTTGCGTTTTTCTAAACTAATATGCAAAGATCTCGAAAGGAAGCCTGTTTCCCCAGACACCACTTAAGGGTGCTCCATCAGCCGGCCTCCCACAGTGGTTCTTTTCTAATCGTGAAGCTCTTGGGGAAGACTTCCTATACCACGAACCATGGCTGTGGATATGACATTTTCTAAACGAGACTGCGCATATCTACATAAGAAATGGTGAAATAAACGAATATATAATACTCTGATGCCGCTTTGTGTCTATAAATGTACGGTTCTTATACTGATTTAAAACGTATCTTTGTATCCATAAATCTCTTTCTTATATCGATAAGAATGCAACTAAATGTTTCAATATGTATGCATCTATACTGGGATTTTTTTTTTAGATAAGTACTATCAAACTAGGGTGCTGATACTTTGCTCAAATTCAAAAGCCAGGAAATGCAGGAAATTTAGAAACTAAGATTTTTTTTGTGTCTGTGAGCTATTTTTCTCTTGCTTTATAATTTTGTGCTAGACCAGTGTGGACGCCATTAATCCCGTATATAAGTCATTCTAACTTTTTAGATGATTCCTGATGGCGGACTCAGAGACTTTTTGTTTTGTTAGTTCACTTCAAAAAAGAGGTCAACTAAAAATAAGAGTGTGCTAAATTTTTTCAGTAGTATTTTTTATTTATTATTATTTTTTATTGTCATTTGTTACAAACTGTTTGAATTTGCTCAATGATGATTATTTAATAATAAAAAAAAAGATGAACGAACAGTTTATATATATTAGAATAATTTTACTGGTTATGTAGTGACTGTAGTGCATTATTTTCTGTCGATGCTTAACTATTGTATTTACATTTTTAGGACCAAATACTCTAGATTCTATTATTGCATATGTCCTTGTATTATTAAAAAGAGATTTATATCTACATAAAACTAAACCAGTTTTGTCGCCTTGTTTGTTTTACTGAGCACATGTATGCAGGCACTTTCGTTCAACTTGAACGTCTTTCTGTTATGCTTTAAGACAGCTCCAATTAGATTTTTAATCCTCCAATTTGTCTAACTACCTGTACGTTAATTAAATTTTAGAGAACTTGAAGTACCTCTATATGAGAGTATATTGCAGTGCAAGCATTAATTTAGAAAATATATAGTGCTTGTCTTAAAGAAAAGCACTATCTCCCAGAAGGCAAAAACAGTTGATCCTCTCACAAAGTCCATAATGAGATTTAATAGGAAAAAATGTTAATTGATGGGGGTATTATGTCTGCTAGTGGGATCATATTACAGTCAAGAAGCCTTTGTGGCTTGTTAATACGTGACGGACTATCCCATAAAGACCCGCCTTAGAGGAGCCCAGCCACTCATCACCCTGATTCATGAACCATCGAAACCCTGATTCATGAAGCATCGAAGCCTGATTCACTCCCGCTGTTGCACGGCTCGGGATACTGCACATATCACAGCTCAAGGAGGTGGTGTCGACGGGAAGGGAGGGGGAGGTGGGGTAGGAGTGAGGAGTTGAGGCTTTGGCGTGGGATGTTGGTGGGGAGAGGAGGGAGAGAGAGGGAAGGGAGGGAGGGAGAGGAAAAGGAAGGAGAGAGAGAGGGAGGGAGAGAGGAGAGAGGTAAGGGAGGTAGTGGAGAGGAGAGGGAAGGGAGGGAGTGGAGAGGAGAGGGAGGGAGGAAGAAGAGAGGAGAAGGAAGGGAGGTAGAGGAGAGGAAAGGAGAAGGGAGGGAACGAAGGAGGAAGAGATGGTAACGGAGGCAGAGAGAGAGAGAGAGCGAGAGAGAGAGAGAGAGAACGAAAGAGAGAGAGAAAATGAGAGAAAGAAGGAATGAAGGAGAAGCAAAAGCAGCCAGACAGCGGGAAAGATAAAGAAATGCAGATAAAGAGGTTAGGTGTGGATGAGGGTCATTGCACTTGAACTCATTGAAGATTTGCAACCTTAATGGTATTTGTACGATCAAGGCTCCTTTAGGCTGTGAAATGTGAGCCTGTTTATCGATCTTGCAGACAGATGAGGTCCGGGCTGCGTGTGTGTACTGAGATACGGCCGTGTTGTGGGCTCAGGGCTCCTCACAGGGTTCAGATTTGGCTGCGATCGCCATTTTTTTTTTATCCCTTTCTTGCCTCGTATCTCTCTCGTGGCTTAATATTCGCTTAATTAAAAGCTTTGTAGTTTTATGCCGCGATTAAGCGTCGATCTTCTCTCGCGTCTGTCTAGATGGGTGGTAAATACAAATCAAGGTCTGTTGGTAATTTTCACATACGTAAGATTAATGTTCGTGTTCATATTTCATATTTCTCAACTTTTATATCCCAATTGCGAATGTGTAGCCCGAACATTCGTTGTGTATACACGTAGATCAAACGGCAGTAAATTCTGACGCTAAGGCTTTATGACTTCTTGTTAATATTTATCTGTCTGTTTTAACCCACAATTTCTTCCCGTTTTACGCTCATCAATTAATGTTTATTTGTATTTTCTTGTTGGCTGCCTTCAGAGCTTTATGTAACGAATATTGGATAATATATCTCTCATTGGATTAATTTCCTGTCTGCTTCTATTTCTTCTTCCAGGCCTTAAATCATTTTTTGGATTTATTATTCAATAATGCATAATTTCATATCTCATAAACTGTTGTTTTTTTCTTTTCTTTTTTCATGCGTCGCTATTTTGATTTTCGCTTCAGTGATTTTACGTTATTGTGTTTTTTCTTCGTCAATTTTCATCTTCACTACCATCATTATTTTTTTTCAGATTATCCTCAATAAAAAAAATCCGCGTTTATTTGGATAAGATTTTTTTCAATGTTAAAGCGGTGTTATTTATGCCAATACAAAACACGCATTACAAATAAATATTGAATAATTTACGATTTGGAAAAAAAAATGTACGAATCAGGATCTAAATCTTCGATTTAAGTAGCACTGAAATTTTTATTATTTTATCATTTCAATTATACAGTTAATTCGTTTGCATTTCATGTTCCATTCTCTTATTTACTCGGTTATTGAGAAATTAGCTTTCAGACGATAACGAAATAAAACGTAATGCTATAATGGTATTTACGTCACTTAATACGGCAATTAAATACATCGACGTTTAATTAGCTGACGTACTTACAACGACTATCTCCAGTCAAACAATAAACCGTATTACGTACAAATGAGACGCTACCTGTCCCGGTCTAGCAAAAAAAAAAAAAAAAAAAAAAAAACGGAGGGGGGGGGAGGCGCAATGTCGATGACGGTAAATGTACATGGAAATAAGAGTGACGTAATTTTAGGACGTGATAGAAGAGGAGTGTCGAGACATTACCCACTGCATGGCCTATCGTCTCGTCGGGGTTAATGCAGGTTCCGAATTGTTATTATGCTGTCATGCACAAAGGGGCGTGATCTGTCAGGGAATGCAGACGACATTTAGCCTTTTGGGTAATCAGTTAATCAACTTATTTAATCCTCATTATTGTTATGAATAATAATAATCGCGATAATTATTGCAATAATGAAGCTGATATTGGTAATAATTATAGTACTAATACTAGAATACTCATATAATGATGATAATAATAAGATAATAATAATTGTTGTGATGATGATAATAATAGCAAGACTAATAAGGACAATGATAATAGCAAGAATAATGAGGATAATGATAACAATAATACAAATAATGATAATGGTAACGAAGATAATGATAATAATAATGGTAATAACAATAATGATGATAACAATAATGTTCATAATAATGAAAATTATTATGATATTGGCAGTAATGATAATGGTAAAACAAATAAAACAATACAAATGATGATATTGAAGATAATTATAGTAACGATACCAGTCGCAGTAATAATGATAATGATAATTTAGTATCAGCATCATTTATATAGGTAATAGCCTATTATAATAATTACTATCATAAGCTTTATCCATGTACTTATCATCATTATTGTTGTTATGATGATTATTGTTATTGTTATCATTGTTTTTACGTCAGGCGTATCAATTACAAATTTCTGTTGAAAACATAAAAGAAAAAAAAGTCAAGTACTCAATTTTATTTAACAAATCCCTCAGATTTATTTAACTATTATCTATTCTATAATTTAGGAAATGATACACCACAGAGCTCGCCTCATCCTCTTGTGTATAGCGATCATATATATATAGCAACACAGAGGACAGTGTTTGGT
>NW_028234434.1:11969284-11974284 GCF_977035675.1 Penaeus japonicus
AATGAAAAGGATAATAGTGATACTAATACTGGCGATAATAATAAAAACAAATTCAAACACAGCCAGCATTCACACATAATCCCACGCGAGGACAAAGACTAAGCAGAACGTTCTTTGTCGTAAAAGGAAAACATATGCGTAAGACATCGCCCCGGGACCGTCTGCCATGAAAGTGTACGATGAACATTTGGGATCACGTTGTTCGATTGGATGAGGCTGAGGCCGGATGCATACCAGAGTCGGATTGCAGGATATCAAGCCTATAAAATATAAACCAGTTTTTTTTTATATCTATTATTTTTTCTACTTACTTACTCTGTTGTTTTGTTGTTGTTGCTGTTTTTTTGTGTTTTTGGGTGTTTTTTTGTGGGAGGTGTAAACTACTTTATTTTTGTATCTATTGTTTTTTCTTTCTTGCTTTTTTTTCTCTTTTTTTTATTTATTTATTTTTTTCAGAGGTAGGGTGTACCCGTCACATTGAGTCTATTCTTGAGTAACGTCATGACGTGAAATGAAGATAAGTCAGTTCCTTCGTTTAGTTGCTTCTCTCCATTTTCGCTCCATCTAGACGTTGGTTTTGTCTGAACGCCGCCCGCACATGGGCTTAAACGCTCCGGCTGGCGAGACTTGGCAATGGGGGATTTTTTTTATTGGTATCTGAGACTCAAGACTAAAACGTTGATCCTTATCTTTATCCAAGACCCGGGCCGCTTCGTACCTTACACACCCCCACACCCCGCCTATACTTATCCCTCCCTCTCCCCTTCTCTCCCCGAGGAATGGCGTTACAGACGAAAATGCGCGCGCGCGCACACACACACACACACACACACACACACACACACACACACACACACACACACACACACACACACACACACACACACACACACAACAACAACACACACACATACTCACACACAAATACATACACATATGCATACACATATACATACACATATACATACACACACACACACACACACACACACACACACACACACACACACACACACACACACACACACACACACACACACACACCAGCACACACACACACACACACACAAATACATACACGTATACACACACACACACACACACACACACACACACACACACACACACACACACACACACACACACACACACACACATGCCCATGAATAGCACACATCAGCCTCCTCAACAGCGAAGCCTAACCCCATTCTCTTCCCCTCTCCTCCTCTCCCCTCTCCCCTCTCCCCCTCCGCGTCTCATACCCCGGCTCAATATTACGTTCAATACTCCCATGCTAAGCTGGGGCGCGGGGAGCTGCGGTAGGAATAAATGCGTCTTCCTGAAATATGCGAAGGCGAGAATCATTCTTTTAGCGCACGGTCGCTCTTCGTCCTCGTCCACAGAGCGCTTCAGTGTTTGCACGAACCAGATGCACAGCTGGATCTGTGCGAATTGGATATCACGGCCTCGTTTCTTACACTTTCTGAAAGAACACAGGCGTGCTCTAACTCTTACCGTCGGATGTATTCTCTTTCTCTCTTTCGGTGTTGCATTAGGCAGTGTTGTATCTTGCGGCTGTCAGGCGATATTAAGGATCTTGTTGGATGATGCGTGCCAGGTCTGTTTGTGAGGATTTGGTTACCATAAATACACGCGCGCGCACACACACACGCACACACATATACACATACACACAAACACGCGCGCGCGCTTTTTCTTACCCGAAGCCAACACTTGCTCTACTTGTTTTCCTCCACACAATCTCCAGGGGCTGACACTCCCCAGACCTCAGTGACAACTTTCTTGAAGATGTTTTTCTTTGCGACGCATCCGGCAGTGGCACGGGATCTTCTGGGGATGTAGGATGTCGAAAGGGGACCCAACGCAAGGGAAGGGATCTGCCTCCTGTCCAAACACCTCTCCTTAAGACCTTACTGGGGAGCGAGGGGGAAAGGGCGAGGAGAGAGCAGAGAGCAGTGTGAAGATAAGCGAGAAGAAAAAGCCGGAGATAAAATCTTGGAATAATGGAGTGGAGGGAAAAAATAGGAGGGTATGGGAGGGGTTCAAGTGTATACGGTATCAACCTCTTCAGTAACCAAGCTTTTGAGTGTGGAAGCTGCTAAGTGAAGACTATTTTCAAAAAAAGAGTTTGTGAGACTGCCGTTCGGGTCGACGAGCAATGGCTGCCCTTCGCACGGCACCCGTCGGAGACAGATTTAACGGCTGTCAAAACAAGGTGGGTTGATCTAGCGCCTTCGTGCAGGCCGCCCTGCGGGACTCATTATAGAGGAACTGTCGTGTATGGCGGGTTAAGGGACACCACGCTAACACCGTTGGCTCTCTCCCTCCACGCCCTAGATTATTCAGATTTATGCGCTCGTCATGCAACGCTTAGGCGGAACTCGAATGGACGCTAAGGAAAACTATTGGTATTTATTTATTCCTTTCCTGAATTTCATGAAATATCACACAATAAAGCCGGTCACAACGGCAATTTTCAATTTATGAATCTTCGGCGAACACATGTGCTAGAAGCTCACCCGTTCACTTTCCTTCTCGAAGAAGACAGGGCAGCTGTCGCGCCACAAGATGGTTCCCTCCTCTCCCCTCCCCTTCCTTCCTTCCTCCCGACCCCCCCCCCCCCTGTTTAAAGGTCTGGTCGGTAAAGACGCGGACGCAGGAGAGGGGAGAGGTAAAGGCAAGGTATCCTGGGTTCAAGAAGACCAAGGGGGTGGTTATCCCCCTTACTATTTCCGTCCCTCTTCCCTGTGACAAATTACCAACAGCTGTGGGGGTTGTCTCCCACTTCCTCCCTTTTCTCCATTTTCTTTGTTTCCGAGGTCTTGTCTGCGACTTTGGTAACAGCGCCACGAGTTTCACTGATATTTTTGTTAGGGTTTATGTTTTTATGAAGGTAATTTGATTAAGAGTCGTCACACACATACACACACACACACACACACACACACACATGTATATATATATATATATATATATATATATATATATATATATATATATATATATATATATATATATACATGTGTGTGTGTGTGTGTGTGTGTGTGTGTGTGTATGTGTGTATGTATGTTTGCATGTATGTATGGGTATATAGCTGCCTGTATGTATGTATGTATTAATGTTTATTTTGTACAAGATGTATATAGTTTAGCAAAATCCAACCCGGAAAGAAAGTCTGTTTCGAAAAGGACCGTTGTCGCGAGGACATTTCCTGGCAAAGCCTGACATTCTACTCGCTTCAGTGATTGATTTTGTTTGAATTTTTTCAACGTCTGAAAGGAAAATGGAGGGGCATTTATGCGATCGCCTGATAGTGATTCCATGAATAAATTAGATGTTTTAGAGATGGATTATGCATAAAGCGGCATCGATCGAGTCACGGAAAGGAAAAACAGAAAAAAAACGTATCTTATCGGACAAATTGTATGTGTGTGTTTGATTGTGTGTGTGTGTGTGTGTGTGTGTGTGTGTGTGTGTGTGTGTGTGTGTGTGTGTGTGTTTGTGTTTGTGTGTCCTTTTCTTTAACAAAAGTTAGCATAAATACATAAATACATGAACTCTATCTCAAAAACACGAGCATAACAATACGAAATAGAAACGTAAATATTTAAAAGAGATCTCCATATAAGCTGATGCAAAAACGTACGACCGATAAATACATATAATAACTGACTCAAATTGATTCCTTGAATAAAATGCTCGTGTGCAAGCATGTGCTACATGTATGTAATACAATTTTCTCTCTTCGCAAAGTATAAACTCAACATACGTGCACATTTAACCCACATGTTTCAACGATTATATAGGAAGTAGTCCCTGTGTTTTAAAACTAATATTATGCACGAGAATACACGCGACTCATAGACGCAATTCGTAAGAGAAAATTAACCGTACATTTCCCCTGCCACATCCCGCCCACAAAGAGCCGCGCCGACAATTTGAATAAGAATTGAGGTAGAGAATACAGGATAGAAGACACAGCGCGCGAAGAGAATGAAAAAAGGAGAAAAAGGAAGACATGAAGTGGTCTCTTGAGGAAACCGCAAACCACCAACGAAGGGGGAATCAAGAGCAACGCTTTTCCAGTGCGCTCTTTTTTCTTTTTCTTTGTGTGTGGGTTTTTAACATTGTTATTTGTTTTGTGTGTGTGGTGTGCATTGAGGTGTGAAGTGTTACATAGATAGATAGAACGATAGAGAGATGGATAGACAGAGAGAGGGACGGACAGGCAGGCTGGGAGGCAGGCAAGCAGGCAGACAGACAGACAGACAGACAAATAGAGGAACGGATGGACAGACAGACAGATAGAGAGAGAGACAAATACATGTATATATATATATATATATATATATATATATATATATATATATATATATATGTGTGTGTGTGTGTGTGTGTGTGTGTGTGTGTGTGTGTGTGTGTGTGTGTTCGTGTGCATGCAAATATTATTGGAATTTGTATAGAATGAGAATCCAGACTAGAAGTAAAGAGAAAACCATTCGTACGCGTGCATCTCATTGCCGACATCCGTCTGGAACACTTCCTCTTCCTTCCAGATGGGAACGAAAGAATCAAAAGGAAAGAGAGAAATAAAGACAAAAGTTATTACACACCCTAATTAGCCACAACGGTTGCGCTAAAGCAGTACACCCGTTAGCAGCACGGAGAGGTGCGAGGGAGGAAACTGCCAATGAATAATGAACACATTAGACAGAGGAAAAGGAAGACATTCAAATGCACGACAGGACGAAGGGAGGAGGGAGGCGGGGGAGGGGTGAGGGGGTTAAAGGGGTGAGTCGTGGGGAGGAATGAGGGCGGCGGGCAGGGTCTAAGGGAGGGGGGAGAAGGGAGGATAGAGGGCGGTGGGGAGGGTCCAAGGGGGAGGGATGAGGTAGGTAGGTAGGACGACTCGAGACCAAGGATGCAGGATCTCCCAGGGAGAAGGGTTGTGGAGGGCGTAACATGGGCGGTGCGTTTCA
>NW_028234434.1:12006784-12009284 GCF_977035675.1 Penaeus japonicus
TGCTCCTCTAAAACACAACTATATAAAAATGAACACACGCGTTCACGCCTCGCCGCTGCTAATATAACGCGACGAGGATATTTTCCAGATATCAGAACCAGTATATAATGAAAACGAAACCTGTCTGATAAAAGGCTGTGAAGGACCTAACGGCAAGCGACTAGATTTGCATAATTGCAGAAATGCATTAGAGAACCCGAACGCTCTTCATACTTAGCATCCAAATTACGCATGAACTCGAGAGTCTACGCCACGCCGCTCAGCCTTATAATAACACTCCCGTATTTTTCCCCCTAGAGAGACTTTCCATCACATCTCTCTCCCTTTCCCCTCCCCCTCTTCCTCCTCCTCTCCCTCTCCCTCTCCCTCTCCCTCTATTTCATCATGCTCTCTCGTCCCTCACCCCCCTTCCTATTTCCTCTCTGTGTGTCGTTAAGTATTTACTTATTCCCTCCAATCAGCGAAAGCACGGCGTTATTCTAGAGGAGGGGAAGGGGGGTAGAGGGGAGAATAAGGGAGTAGAGGGGAGAGAGGGAGTTAGGGAGAGAGAGAGAGAAAAAAAAACTGTTAATTCAAGCTTCCCTTTGGAAATGGGGAAATATCCGCCATCACGTATTTTTTACGATCACGTTCACTTATTCGGGACTAATTTTGTTGTCATGGGTTATTGCGTTGATTTTTTTCTCTCTCGGTCGCAGTTTTTGAAAAATATTTGGAAATAGTTTTTGAACATGGCAAGGGAGTTCATTTTGTCTGTACATTTTGAGTAGACTTTATCCGTTCTATGAATTTTAAATTTTCGTTTTTCATTGTGGATAGTTCGCTTTTTTATTATTATTGTTATTATTATTATCATTTCTGTTATAACTTTTATCATATTTATTATTTTTTATTGTTACTATTATTGTTATTTTTATCATAATTGTTATTATTATTATTACTATTATTATTATTATTACTATTATATTATTACTATTATTATTATTATTAGTAGTAGTAGTAGTATCATTCTTCTTCTTCTTCTTCTTATTATTATTATTATTCCTATTTATTCATTTTGCTTATTTGGACATTTACTGGACTATGTTTTGATGAAAAAGGCAAATGATAAAGAAATGAGTAGATAAAAATAGAATAACAATAATAATGAAATATAATGATAATAATAATATTTATCATTATATCATTATTGTTGTTATTATAAATATTATTATTATTATTATTATTATTATTATTATTATTATTATTATTATTATTATCATTATCATTATCATCACAACATTGTGCTTATCATTGTCATTATGATTATGATTACTGTTATCAACGGAAATATAAATGATAATAAATCGTGATAACAGACAGATAGATACTATATAAGAAAAAATTGTATATATATATATATATATATATATATATATATATATATATATATATATATATCATGTCTTTATAAGGAAAACAAAACAAAACAAAAAAATACAAATAAATGTGTAGGCTTATTTCTCAACACGAACACATGTGTGTATAAAGATCGAGGGATGGGGGGAAAAAATAAACGAAACTCAAGATGCAAGTAAATGTCTTCTGTGAAATATATATATATATATATTTTTTTATATATATGACTAGGCATTTCATAAATAGAGGGGGAGAGTGATAAGGAGGGTAGGGAGAGAGAGAGGTAGGACGGATAGGAAAAAAAAGATAAAAAAATGAATTTAAAGCGAGGAAAATCACGCATGTATTTAGGGGTTGTGGTATCCAGAGTCTTTTATGATTTACGATCTAGCGGGGACGTTCATGAGTCTTGTTGATTAAATATTCAGCCTCTGATAAGGAGGGTTGATTGTGAGATCGTTCTTGATATATTGAATGAGGGTTCATCATGATACGAAGACAGGGATGATATTAAAGTTGATCAAAGATGGTGGTATGCTATTGTTATGAATAATGATAATGAGCACTGTATTACTGATTGGTAATAATGGTGATTAGAGTAATGATAGTTTATGGTAATGATCATAATGTATTAGATTATAGTGATGGGATCACTTTATGATAATGATATGATGATCATTTATATTATCGTTATTGTTCTTATTGATATTGTTGTTATTATTATTATTATTTTATTTTTTTTTATTAAAATAATTATTATTATTTTATAATTATTATTATTACAATTTTTATTATCATTATTGTTATTATTACTACTATTATTATTGTTTTTATTTATATTATCGTTATTACTATTATTATCATTTTCATTATCATTATCATTATCATCTTTGTTACTATCAACGTTATTACTACTACTACTATTATTATCAATACTGATATTGTTATTATTATTACTATTATCATTATCAGCACTAGTATAATTATGAGTTTTTTTATGATTATGATTATTGATAATATGATTGTAATTATGAGATAGACGATGGTCAAGATCATAATACTGATAGTACTCATGAAAAAGATCATCATTTATGAGATGATA
>NW_028234434.1:12024284-12026784 GCF_977035675.1 Penaeus japonicus
GTGTGTATTGTGTGTGTGTGTGTGTTATTATATATATATATCTATATCTATCTATATATATCTATATATATATACATGTATGTATATATATGTGTGCATATATGTATATATATATATATATATATATATATATATATATATATATATATATATATGTATATGTATATTATATATATATATATATACATATATATAATATATATATATATATATATATATTTATTTATTTTTATATAGTTATGGTAACGGTACGAGAAAGTCGACGCAAAGAGTGTCATCGCATAATCTCATGCGTCACGTTACATGATATTATTTTAGTTTTAAAGATCTATAACGCTGAAATGAATGACGTTGCACAGTGGCCCCAAAGAAGCTAATGTGAAATTTAAATAAGATTACTGTATGTGTATGTGTGTATGTATGTGTGTGTGTGTGTGTGTGTGTGTGTGTGTGTGTGTGTGTGTGTGTGTGTGTGTGTGTGTGTGTGTGTGTACATTTGTAGATAAATGTATTACACACACTTTCTGGTTAACGTTTTGGGTAAATATATATGCATTTTAATAGAAGCAATTGAGGCCGAGGATCAACAGCGCTTCAACTAACTTGATAATTTTTCGTCCATTTAGCGCTGGCACAGGTGGCGGCGCGCGCGTAGCGGGGTGAGCGTTATGCAGTTACCGGCGCCGCTCATCCCGACCAGAATGCGCCTGCCGGTCCGTTTATTGCGCACTTTATGAAACACGCACCTTACACTGAGTGAGCACCACATATAGCGGACACGTGACCAGAATAGGACTACTACGAGTGGTCCCCGGCGGAGTGCGGAGAGCAGTTGAATTTTTCACATGTGTCACATGCTTGAGAAAAACGACTCTGTTTGAGCTTAACTCTTCTTCTTTCTTTTTTTCTCTCAACGAACCATTTTTCCCCTTTCGCCGTCGAGATGAACAAAGTTTTCAGACGTTCAAACGGTCCTGGTGAGCAGTCATTGGTTAAGTTTTATACTTCATCCATCCCAACTTTTCTTTGATCCAATTTTCTTATCAACCTTTTTTTTTATTATTTTTTTCGCCCCCTGGAAATCTTCCCTACTTTTCTTTTCTTTTACGATCACCGTTTTTCCCCTTGAAAGATCCATCATCTCCCGCATCTTCTCCTCATTTTCCATAATGGTGTCCAATCTAGTTAAGGGCGGCCGTAGCATTTATCCCGGGAGCGGAGCGCCTCTGTTTTCCTCCACTAAATCCCGGGATAACTACCCCGGCGCTGGTGGTGCTGGGAGGTGCTGAGCACTTATCTCTCACAAATAGCAACAACAGGTGTAATTCCGACGCTCCCAAGCACTCGATTGTGTTCTTAGTTATCGCAGACATAGCGGAAACGCATTAGGTAATATGATCAACAGTTGGGGGGTATAGAGAAAGGTATAATTGGAGCGGGGAGAGTGAGAGGCAGCAGCCATACATCGAGAGTGCCACGGCGGTGACGGGAAGCGGAGGCTCTGCAGTAGAAAAGGTGGGCGGTATTGGTGCGAGCAGGTTGACAACAGGGCGACAGCCGAGGAAGGCCCTTAATGCGCCTCCATAAAATCCATCAAACGGCATCTCGGCCCAGCTTGAGGTAGAGCGTGAGTCTGGGAAAAAGATTTTCGGCTCGACATGATCTTGGCGACCCCAGTATGTTCGTCGGCTCTTGTTTTACTCCCACCATGACCTCGAGGGGCAGTTTGACCCAAGCTAAGGGGCCGGTGTCCAATGGGGCAAGCTCTTGTGGGGGAGCAAGGGCCCCTGGTCCCTCCCAAAACCTGACCATGGGTCGGCAGCCGGCTCTCTCTCGATCGTTAAAGCTTCTGATGGCGGTGCACAATGGCTCACGCTTAAAAGAAACCAGCGAAAGGACAGAGGAAACCCTATGGAACTACGGCAGGACGGCAGATTTACATACTATCGAAGGTTCACAAGCTGCGACACCATATTTGTGAAATTCCGTGTCACTGGGAATCCCATAAATTAATGTGCAGTTAGCCAGTGACGGCGGAGGGGCACAGGCTTTAAAGAGGCTGCAGCGGTATCGTAAACGCGGGCAAATGGCCGGCCTGGTATAGGATTGCTAGAAGTATCTTCAGTGAGGCTGCAACCTTCTTCCAAGCAGGGGCTCTCCACGCTTCTCGTACTGGATTTAGAGTCAAATTTCGTCGAAGGTGCACGTATTTCGTTAATCCGCAAGAGGAGGTGGGGACGTTGGCAAATTAAGTTTTCTGACGGCGCGCAGCATGCCAATGGACGGATCTCCCGGGAGAGGATAGAGCAAGCCGCGCCAAGTCACTGAGTGCGCGCGTTCCAGCTCAGGGAAATATGCGTCGGCGGTGCTGCTGCTGCTGCTGTTACTGCTTGTGCTGCTGTTGTTCCAGGCTAACGCTGTTATTAGCACGAGTGTTCTCATTACCAGTGTTGTGACATCCTTCCGATTTGAAAACAAAGTCGTGGCGCCACTCTCTGTT
>NW_028234434.1:12036784-12039284 GCF_977035675.1 Penaeus japonicus
CCCATCACACACACACAAGCACCCTCACCATTACCATCACCATCACTATAATCATCAGCTTTACCATCCTCCTTCTCCTCATCCTCATCATCCTCATCATCATCATCATCATCAACACCACTCTCACCATCCCCTTCACCATCATCACCATCATTCCCCTCACCATCAGCCTCTCAACCTCTCCTTCCACCCCCCCCCCACCCCACCCTATCCCCGCTATCAAACGTGAATCGAACTCCTGCATCCTTGGGGTAATACAGTGCTACCCCACATCCACATCCACATTCAGGGTCTCCTTAAATCAGTCAACCTCCACTATCTATCGTGTCTCTATCTTTTCTCTGCCCTCTGTTTTTTTTGCTCGACCTTTATCCCTTCTTCTCTATCGCTGTTTGTAGTTTTTTGTTTTTATTTTTTTTGTTTGTCTGTTTTCTTGAAATTTGTTGGTTGTTGTTCTTGGGTGTTTGGGAGTAGGGGTGGTGGCGCTTATTGTCATCATCATCATCATTTTTATCATTGTTATTTTTATTATCATCATTGTCATTCTTCTTTTTTTCTTCTTCTTCTTACTATTATTACTATTATCATCATCATCATCATTTTATTATTGTTATTGTTATCATTAATATTACGATTATTACTTTATTTACTACTATTTTCACTAATGATGATAATATTAATAATAATGACAATAATAATGATCATAAAAAATATGATATGGAAATAATAAAGATAATGATGATACTGGTGATCATAATAATAATAATAAAATGAGAATAATAATGATAATGATGATAATCATGATAGTCTTATAGTATATACTAGTAGCATCATTATGATGATTCCAACTTATCACCATATTCTCTCTGTGTTTTATCAGTTCACTCACGACTTTGTCAATTGATCTATTGCCATATCAGTGATGACTTGGCTACCTCTTGATCCGTTCTGCAATAGTGATATTTAGTGATTATTGTTATTAATGGTATTATTTCATTATCATTATTATTATTATCATTATTATTATTATTATCATCATCATCATCATTATTGTTGTTGTTGTTGTTATTCTCATTGGTATTATTGGCAACGATAATTATCTTTATCATTACTATTAATATTGTTATCACAGTTTCCATCATCATCATCATTATTATCATGAGAATAATCATTATTACCATTATCATTATTGTTATTATTATTACTATTTATATCATTAGTATCCTCATTATAAGAAAAAGAAGCAGAATCTGGATAAAATAAATAAAAACAAAGCAAAACAAAAAAACATGCACACCTCAAACACAAGAAATCCGACAATAAAACGAAGGAAGTGGCGAGCATCTTAGAAGTCCTAGCAGCGAGGTGGGGGCTGGGCAGAAGATGGTTGGTTGGCGCTTGTGGGTCACGTCACCCTGGTGTTGTCCCAGCTGTTGCCACCTTTTATCCCGCCATGTTCAGGACGGCTGCCAACTGACTCCTTCGTTCGTCCGTCTGTCTGTCTGTCTCATTGTCTGTCTGTTTGGTTGTTGTCTTCTCTCGCTTTCTTTCTCTCTGTCTGGATGTGTTTTTATTTTTATCTTTCTCGCTTTGTTGTGTTTTTGTTTCGGTCTCGTCTTCATGGGTTGTATGTTTGGGAATGGTCGTTTTCTTTTGCTCGTGTTTTTTTTTTTTTTTTTTTTTTTGTCGTTCATATTTGTGAGAGGATTTTTTTTTTTTTTTGGGGGGGGGATTTTCTTTTTTTTTTCTCTTGTTATTTTATCTCGTCTCACACTCTTTTTATCTCGCTCTCTCTTTCCCTCTATCCCTTTCTCTCTCTATCTCTCTTTTTCCTCATTTCATTTTTTTCCTGTCTGTCGACTCTTTCTTCCCTCTCGACCCTTAAGCCGCCACCTACAAGACATCGCCTCCACTCTTGTAGCTCGAACCCTTTTCTCTGTCTCCCCTCCCCCCCCTCCATTTCTCCCACGCCAACTCTCCCTCCCTTTTTCCGGTTCCTCCTTCCCCCCCCTTTTTCTTTTTTTTTTTCTTTCTTTCTCCTTCCTTTTTCTTCTATTCTTCTTTTTCTTTCTTTTCCATTTTCTCATTGCCTTTTTCTTCTCTTCTTTTTCATTTTCTGTTCGACGTTTATCTTCTTTTGACTCTTGTTATTCCGTTTTTTTTATTTTTTTTTCACTTTTCATTTTCTTTGTCCATTTACCCGCTCTTTCCCTCTCTATTCTTTTTCCTCTTTCTGTTCCTCCTCTTGCGTTTTCTCTTCTTATTTTATTCTTTCTTTCTCTTTTTATCTTCTTTCTCTTTCTCTCTTACTCTTTCCCCCTTTCTCTTTTTTTTTTCCTCTTTATCCCCTTCTCTCTCTCTTCCTCTTTCCCTCCCTTTTCCTCTCTCTTCCTCTTCCTCTTCATATCTTCTTCTTGTTCTCTCCCATCCCCTCTTTCTTGCCGGTGTTGCCAAGGGAAGCGACTGTGCCTTGAGGCCTCGGCAACTCAGCCTGGGGCGA
>NW_028234434.1:12051784-12064284 GCF_977035675.1 Penaeus japonicus
GTGTGGAGATTTTATTTACTACATTATTTATCTTGGTTTTACAAATTACACGATTATTCACCCTTGAAGTCGTCCTTCGGCCTTGAAGTTTTCCCCTCCAGGCAGCCCACCTTCAACTCTGTGCTTGAAGGTTTTAATCCCAGCCTCCTTCCCTCCCCCTTCAAACGTCTTCTGCATTTTTATTGCCGCATCTCTTAGGTACAAAGTTCGCTGTAACTTTTAATGTACACTTGTCTTGGCCCGGGGTCGTAGGAGGGACTAATTTCTCAGGCACGAATCAGTAGAGAAGCCCCTAGTGAGGCGCGCCATAACCCAGGGATAACTGCCGTATTAAAAGACCAGAAAAATAAGCAACCAAAATGCCCGCTTGTGGCCCTGGCGAAGAGCATATGACGACCACCGCCCCCCTCCCCCTCCCCCTACCCCCTCCCGCCTCCTTCCTCCCCGCCAGGGGGGGTTGTCAGCGAGCTCCTCCTTGCATATTCCCGGGTTGGGGCTTCCTTAATGATTGGCTATTTGAACATTAAGCCGGAACTGAGCTCTCAAAAAACGACCCGCGTGTGTTGATGATCGCGTCTGATATCGGAAAATATACTACCCAAATTATCATGCACATCAGAGGTATTATGTTAACATAAAAATGACTCGGTCAGCTGACCATTAGGGTAGAGAATCCTGTAATGCCGCCATATTCCGCCACTAGAACTCGCAATTCTGTCGAGACGAAAGTGTTTCTCAGAGTCATAATTCCCCATGGCCGAGGGATTTTGGGACATACGATGACCGTAGTTGGTAACTGATTCCCTCGGCCGGTCGACTGAAGAATGCATCGGTCGAGGATGTCTTGGGTAAACACGCCAACTTAATCACGGTTTAACTGCACCCATTGCATATATCATGCCACATATCGGCAATAAACATTTTAATTGCAGCATTTGTCAGGAGTTTTGCCTGGCCCCCTGGCCAAATGAAGACTTAGTTTGGCGAGGACGTGTGTAGGGGGAGGGTGCTCCTGTCAGAGCTGTCCTGGACTAGACTTCGTGCCAGAAAACGAACTGTCCACGAGTCAAACCATCAAGTCCCAGACTCCGCTCTTCAAGGAGGAAGTGTGAGGCGCCCGGAGTCGAAACTGTGCGACGACTGTCAATAGTGTCTCTGCTTCTCCTTAAGAAGTATGTTTTTGTGTTGAAGTCACGGCCAGCAATGTCAGGCGCTAGCCTTTTTTGTGTTTTTACTGACATTGTTTAATGGTCGTATTATTTGACCACACATCCTTGTGCCCTGATAACCAGCAGTGATGCCATGGGTAACTTTAACACAGTGGGTGTCCCATGAACATCAACAGATGAAGTTGAAAGAAAGCACAAGATCAAAAGAAATGTCTCATTTCTTGAATGGCCGTTTACGCATTGTGTTAGTGTTTGTTTTCATATACAGAAAATGGGAATAATCGTACAAGCATTCCGGACCCTGCTTTTATTTATTCATTTTTATAGTGCTCTTAACTCCGAATTTATTGGTCTCCCTGCTGTCGTTTACTGTTTATATCCATGTTATACTATTTATATAGATAGAACGTTGTCTGAGAGCTAATTTATCTTTATTAGACCGAAAATCAATAAACGAAATGAGAGCTCTTGTATAACATGTCATTTTACCTCTCATAAAGAAAATCCTTATCCGCTATCCTGTTTGTGATAAAAGAGGATAGCGTCTGTTATAACTCCCTTCATCCTATCAGCGGCTGTAAACGCCCCTGCACTGTGTCTCGAAGTCCTGCGAGGGAACCCAGGTCTAACAGACAGAATAACCATACTTTCTTTTCTTATTTCAGGATTATATACGCGTTTGTGGATATACCTGAAGCAGTTCTCCGCTACCCAGTGCTAATCTCGTCACGGTGAGTACTCGAGAAATATTTCTGATGCTCTGTTTTTGGGGGCAGGTGTTGTTTGTGTAGTTTGGTGTTTTCTTATGTCTCGTCATTTACTTCTTCTTTTTTTTTTTCTTTTTTTTTTAATGTTAGCACTTTTTTTACTTCCGTTATTTGTGTGTCTGTCAGTCTGTCTGGAGTCTGCACCTCTCTCTCTCACTCTCTCTCTCTCTCTCTCTCTCTCTCTCTCTCTCTCTCTCTCTCTCTCTCTCTCTCTCTTTCTCTCTCTCTCTCTCTCTCTCTCTCTCTCTCTCTCTTCTCTCTCTCTCTCTCTCTCTCTCTCTCTCCTCTCTCTCTCTCTCTCTCTTTCTCTCCTCTCTCTCTCTCTCTCTCTCTCTCTCTCTCTCTCTCTCTCTTCTTTCTCTTTCTTTCTTCTCTTCTCTCTCTCTCTCTCTCTCTCTCTTCTCTCTTTCTCTCTTTCTTCTCTCTTTTCTCTTTTTCTCTCTCTCTCTCTCTTCTCTTTTCTCTCTTCTCTCCCCTCTCTCTCTCTCTCCTTCCCTCCCTCTCTCCTTCCCTCTCTCTCTCTCTCTCTCTCTCTCTCTCTCTCTCTCTCTCTCTCTCTCTCTCTCTCTCTCTCTCTCTCTCTCTCTCTCTCTCTCTCTCTCTCTCTCTCTCTCTCTCTCTCTCTCTCTCTCTCTTTCTCTATTTCTTTCTTTCTCTCTCTCTCTTTCTCACTCTCTCTCTCTCTCTCTCTCTCTCTTTCTGTCTCTTTCTCTATCTCTTTCTCTCTCTCTCGTTCTTTCTCTATCTCTTTCTATCTTTCTCTCTCTTCCTGTCTCTTTCTCACTCCTCTCTCTCACTCTCTCTCTCTCTCTCTCTCTCTCTCTCTCTCTCTCTCTCTCTCTCTCTCTCTCTCTCTCTCTCTCTCTCTCTCTCTCTCTCTCTCTCTCTCTCTCTCTCTCTGTCTCTCTCTCTCTCTTTCTCTCTTTCTCTATTTCTTTCTTTCTCTCTTTCTCTTTCTCACTCCTCTCTCTCTCTCTCTCTCTCTCTCTCTCTCTCTCTCTCTCTCTCTCTCTCTCTCTCTCTCTCTCTCTCTCTCTCTCTCTCTCTCTCTCTCTTTCTCTCTCTCTCTCTCTCTTTCTCTCTCTCTCTCTCTCCTTTCTCCTTTTTTCTCTCTCTCTCCTCCTCTCTTAAGCTCTCCCACTTTCCCTCCGTCTCTTTCCCCCTGTTGCTACTACTAATAATAGTAATAGTGAAATTGGTAGTGATGATTGCATATAACCCACAGACACCCTTGAAAGATCTTAATCAGTGCAAATCGTTACATTCAAGGCAACAACCCCAGGCAACGCCCGCCCCCCCGCCCCCCCTTCTACCCATCCCTTCCCCTCCCTCCCTCCCTCCTACCTATCCCTCCCCCTCCTTTGATGCATCTACTAAACGGTAGTAGCTTTACATACCAGCCCCCACCCCCCTCCTCTATCCTTCGAATATGATGTAGGAGGAAAAGTAAGAAAAAAAGAAAACAAATGATAAGAAAAAAGTAGATAAATAAGAAAGAATCAAGGTAGAAAGATGAAGAGAGAGAGAATTAGAGTAATACGTAATAGTGTAATAATTCTACCCCCCCCTCCCACACACACTATTCCATAAACATCATAAAGCAGAAGAAAAAACAAAATCAAACAATTACGTTTTCTGATAAAGCAGAAGCAAATATAGAATAAAATGGAGTCACATGAAGCAGATTTCTCTTTTTTTAGTGAAATAGAATTAGAAGATTTAGAGGAAGACGAGGGGAAAGGAGTGGAGTGTGCACTAGAGCAAATCTAAGACCGTAAGAGAACAGGGTTTAGTCTTCTTATATTGATATACTTGGGATTGGATGGGCGATCAGAATCCCGGAGAGAGACTTGACTTTGTTTTTTTTTATGGAGGGATGCTGGCTATTTTTAAGATTGTTGTTGTACTATATTTCTGTGTTAGATTTCTTTTTCATTGTGTGTTTGTGTGTGTATATATATATATATATATATATATATATATATATATATATATATATAGAGATATATATATATATATATCTATATATAGATATAAATATATATGTGTGTGTGGGTGTGTGAGAGTGTGTGAGGTGTGTGAGAGAGAGAGAGAGAGAGAGAGAGAGAGAGGAGAGAGAGGAGAGAGAGAGAGAGAGAGAGAGAGAGAGAGAGAGAGAGAGAGAGAGAGAGAGAGAGAGAGAGAGAGAGAGAGAGGAGAGGAGAGAGAGACGGCATATGCATTGCATACTAAGCCCGGCCACACATAAGACCTGCCAAGTCATTGCGGAATGACATAATTTTCCGAATTATTGTGCTTGTGTCATGTCTCGCGCGGAGCCACGTCGCTGACATGCAATAAACCATGGGAGCTTTGCGTTGTAGGCAGCAGATGGTCGGGCTAATACGAGGGTTATTAACATCCATATCAAGATGTCCTTTTGTACGGGCTGTCCGTGTAGCCCTTGCTTTATTCGACCGTAGATCAGGATCGGATCCGAACTGGCCGGGCATCAGCTCCGGACGGCCTCCGCTCAGACGGCCGCCCAGCCATAATAAAGACCTTACCCGCAGATTAGTCTTCTGAGGCGCCCGTCGCTCAATCACCGGACGCCAATTTCTCATATCGTAAATAGGGGCTTTTGAAGCGGCGGCAACGGCGGCGGGGGATTGTGTGGGGGGTGGGGGGAGGGGGGTAATAGGATTGGGAGTGGGTGGGATAGGATGGATGTGGGAAGGGGAGGGGGCTGGATGAGGGGAATGGTAGAAGTGTTGGGAGGGGGAAGGAATGGTAGGAGGTGGGGGGTTGGGGGGCAGACACAGGGTAGGGGACGGTAGATGGATTGGGGAGGAGAGGGACTGGTGGAGGGGGAGAGGGAAGGGGGGAGGGACGGATAGGGGGATCGGGAAGAGTAGAGGGATTGGGAGGGGGAAGACAGACACAGGGGAAGAGGGGGATGGGTAGAGGAATTGGGGGAAAAGGAAAGACAGACAGGGTGGGAGGGGGAGAGGGATTAAGAGGGGGAAGGACAGACATAAGGGGGAAGAGGAAGGAAGAATAGAAGGAGAAGAGAAGGAAAGGAGGGGAGGGGAAGGAAGATAAAAGGATTGAGGTAGGCAGAGGCTGATGGAGAGTTAGAGGGTGGGGGGAGATAGAAGGATTGGGAGGGGGAAGGGAAGGGTTAAAGCAGATGGAGAGGGGGGGGGGATAGAAAAATATATAAATAAGAGAGAGAAAGAGAAACATAGAGGGTGGGGGGGGGGGGCAGGAGTAGAGAGCCAAGCGGCATTAACTCTGTCCTTTCTACGTGCGTGGCCTGTAAGTCGAAACATTACGGTGAAGCTAAGTACTCTGACCCCAACTCTTTAGCGGCGGAATCTTGACGTACCGGAACGCCAGTGATTAAATGTGGAAATTAAATCAATATGTCCACAAAAAAGAAAAGAAAAAAAACATAAAATAAATAAATAAATAAATAAAAGATAGAGAGAAATAATCCCACGCGAAGCATCTTGTCACGTTCCTGTACCAGTGAACTGACTCTCTCATCCTCATTCCATCGCTAGGGTGTCTGGGCGAGAGAAGTAAAGCGTGACTCATAGGGAAGTAATACTAGTGTGGAAGGGTGAAAGGGTGGAGGAACTGGGGAAGAGTAGAAGGGGGGAGGTGGGAGGAGGGGGTGGGGGAGGCTAAGGGGAACAGATCGCGCGTGCGAAAGCGTTGATGATGCAGATTCGAAGTGAGAGACAATAACATCAGCGAAAACACCCCTTCCACCCCATCTACACCCTAATATTGGAATATCGAGATGCAGGGTTTTGTAAGTGGACAGGAGACGGGGAGAGAGCGAGAGAAAGAGAGAGAAGGAGAGACAGAGAGAGAGAGAGAGAGAGAGAGAGAGAGAGAGAGAGAGAGAGAGAGAGAGAGAGAGAGAGAGAGAGAGAGAGAGAGAGAGAGAGAGAGAGAGAGAGAATGTGAGAGAAAGAGTGAGAGAGAATAAGAGAGACACACTTACAGACCGAGGAAGACAGAGAAGGAGAGGGGGGGGAGAGGATTACTTCGTATATAAACATACTATATAATCCTGAAATGAGGATTTTATAGTGTATTTCATATACGATACTGAATATGTTAATATAATCCTTATAGTCAAAGACAGACTGACAGACCAAGAGAGAGAGAGAGAGAGAGAGAGAGAGAGAGAGAGAGATAGTGTGAAAGACAGAGACAGAGAGAAAGACAGAGGCAAAGGCAGAGACAAAGACTGAGACAGAGAGACAGAGACAGAGACAGAGACAGAGACAGAGACAGAGACAGAGACAGAGACAGAGACAGAGACAGAGACAGAGAACGAGACAGGCAGACAGACAGACAGACAGACCGAATAACATCACCTAGAGCGAGGCCTATGGAGAAGGGGAGTGAGTAAGGGCCCTAACAAAAGGGACAGGGGGAGGTGCATCTGCTTATGTAGGCCGATGGAACTAGGCCAGTATAACGGGTTAGAGAAAGGAACAAGTGCTATGCGATGATAGATAACGAGGCTGAAATGAAAGGGGTTAGGGAGAGGTCAGTTGGGGGGGGGGGGGCAGAGGTTGGCGGATAGATAGATTGATTGGATGATAGACAGAAATATGAAGAGATAGAGAGTGAGTGAATGAGTGAGTGAGTGAGTGAATGAAAAGAGAGATTAAGATGAGAGTTAGTCTTTGTGTGAGTGTGAGACAAAGAATGAAAGAGAGAGTGAAAGAGAGAAAAAAAAGAGAGCCATAATAAACTTAAGAGCCCATATAAGTAGAGCAAAGTTCTGAATAAACAAAGAGCTAATAATCTAGACGCGAGATGTTTAGAGACGAGGGAATGAATAGTGACGTGCACTGCGGGGTGGAAAGTAAGTCAGTATTGAAAGAAAACGAGATATGTACAGAGATGGGAAGAAAATAAAGGATATACATTATGTGTGAGTGTGTGTGTGTATGTGTGTGTATGTGTATGTATTTGTGTCTTTGTTTGTGAGAGAGAAAGAAAGAAAGAAAGAGTAAGAAAGAAGGGAAGACAGAGAGAAATAGAGAAAGAGAGAAAGAGAAAGAAAGAGAGAGAGAGAGAGAGAAAAAAGAAAGACTGAGAAAGAGAAAGAGAGAGAGAGAGAGAGAGTTAGAAAGAGAAAGAAAGACAGACAGAGAGAAAGAGAGAGAGAGGAAAGCTGATAGCACAGAACTAAGGACAATTCGATTAGAATAACTGACGCAGCGAAAGGGAACAGCAACTGTTTACCGTGGATGGAACAGGCAGAATAGGAGCCATTCGAAAGATAGAGGAAAAGGGTTTTAGAGGGGGAAGAGAAGGCATCCGTATCCAGATAACAGAGATAACAGGAAGTGAATTACGGGAAACAAGTAACAAAGATGTAAAATATTCATGTGCAGTGACGGCGAGAGAGACAGAGACAAAGGGATTGCTCGGGTGTTGGAGGAAGGGGGGAGGGAGGGAGGAGGAGGTATGGGGAGAGTTGGGAGAAGGAGAGCGAGAAGGAAAAGGAGAGGGAGAGGGTGAGGGTGAGGGAGAGAAGGAGAGGACAAAGAAAGACAAAGGAAAAGCGGGAAAGAGGAAGTTGGTGAAGAGATAGTGATAGAAATACAACTAGATGGACTACTAATTAGGCAGATGCTTAGATAAATAGATGGACAGATACATAGACAGGCGGGTAGAGAGATATAGATAAAGATAGAGACTGAGAGAGAAAAGAAAAAACCGAGATAAAGAAGATATAAAAAAGTTACCAACAAAAGTATAGGACCAGAAAAGAACTAAGATATAGATAAAAAAAAAAAAACACACACACACCCAAACACACGCACGCACGCACGTACGCCGTCTCTCAGCGGCCAAGATGAACTCCGGAATTCTTGCAAAATAACCCACGTCCGGACGGCAGGACCGAAGCGGGCGCATGAAAATGAATGAAGGAGAAACTCCGGGAGAACATTTTGCCAGGGAGACGAGAGGAGGAGGAGGATAGACGTCGCAGGTAAAGCCTCTGAAGATGACGAGTTAGGGGGTTGATGGAGGGGAAAAGGGGTGGGGGGTGGGTGATGGTAAAAGGGGGGAAGGGTAAGGAGGGAGGGGGGGTGTAAGAGGAGAACGGGATAAGGAGGGGGGGAGGGCTGTAAGAGGGGAAAAATGGTAAGGAGAAAGGGATGAGAGAGGGTGTAAGAGGGGAAAGGGATGAGGATGGTGGGGGAGGGGGGCTGTAAGAGGGGAAAGGGATGGGGGAGGGGGCTGGAAGAGGAGAAGGGGATAAGCAGGGGGAGACTCTAAGAGGGGAAAGGGGTGAGGGGAGAGTAGGCTGAAAAGGAAGATACCAAGGGGGGGAAAAGAGGGAGATATTCAAAGACGTTATAAAACCAAGGGGAGAACGATAGAATGAGAGGGAAGGAATAGAGAGAGAGAGGGGGGGGAGGGTGAGAGGGAAGGGAGAGGACGAGGAAAAGTAAGAGGAAGAGGGATGAAAGAGAAAAAGAGGATGAGGGAGATTGAGATATATAGATTGAGAGAGAGAGTGAGACTGAGAGTGTGTGTGTGTTTGAGAGAGAGAGAGAGAGAGAGAGAGAGAGAGAGAGAGAGAGAGAGAGAGAGAGAGAGAGAGAGAGAGAGAGAGAGAGAGAGAGAGAGAGCAAGAGAGAGAGAGACATCGAGTCTGGGAGCGAGGGACAGACAGACAGACAGAGCTAGATATAGAGAGAGAGAAGAGAGAGAGAGAGAGAGAGATAGAGAGAGAGAGGGAGAGAGAGAGAGAGAGAGCAAGAGAGAGAGAGAAGAGAGAGAGAGAGAGAGTAGAGAGAGAGAGAGAGGAAAGCTGATAGCACAGAACTAAGGACAATTCGATTAGAATAACTGACGCAGCGAAAGGGAACAGCAACTGTTTACCGTGGATGGAACAGGCAGAATAGGAGCTTCGAAAGATAGAGGAAAAGGGTTTTAGAGGGGGAAGAGAAGGCATCCGTATGCCAGATAACAGAGATAACAGGAAGTGAATTACGGGAAACAAGTAACAAAGATGTAAAATATTCATGTGCAGTGACGGCGAGAGAGACAGAGAGAATGACAGAGACAGAGACAGAGACAGAGACAGAGACAGAGACAGAGACAGAGACAGAGACAGAGACAGAGACAGAGACAGAGACAGAGACAGAGACAGAGACAGAGACAGAGACAGAGACAGAGACAGAGACAGAGACAGAGACAGAGACAGAGACAGAGACAGAGACAGAGAGAGAGAGAGAAAGAGAAAGAAAGAAAGAAAGAAAGAAAGAAAGAAAGAAAGAAAGAAAGAAAGAAAGAAAGAGTAAGAAAGAAAGAGAGACAGAGAGTAAGAGAGATAGATAGACAGAGAGAGAGGAAAGCTGATAGCACAGAACTAAGGACAATTCGATTAGAATAACTGACGCAGCGAAAGGGAACAGCAACTGTTTACCGTGGATGGAACAGGCAGAATAGGAGCTTCGAAAGATAGAGGAAAAGGGTTTTAGAGGGGGAAGAGAAGGCATCCGTATGCCAGATAACAGAGATAACAGGAAGTGAATTACGGGAAACAAGTAACAAAGATGTAAAATATTCATGTGCAGTGACGGCGAGAGAGACAGAGACAAGACAGAGACAGAGACAGAGACAGAGACAGAGACAGAGACAGAGACAGAGAGAAGAGAGAGAGAGAGGAAAGCTGATAGCACAGAACTAAGGACAATTCGATTAGAATAACTGACGCAGCGAAAGGGAACAGCAACTGTTTACCGTGGATGGAACAGGCAGAATAGGAGCTTCGAAAGATAGAGGAAAAGGGTTTTAGAGGGGGAAGAGAAGGCATCCGTATCCAGTTAACAAGATAACAGGAAGTGAATTACGGGAAACAAGTAACAAAGATGTAAAATATTCATGTGCAGTGACGGCGAGAGAGACAAGAGAGAGAGAGAGGAAAGCTGATAGCACAGAACTAAGGACAATTCGATTAGAATAACTGACGCAGCGAAAGGGAACAGCAACTGTTTACCGTGGATGGAACAGGCAGAATAGGAGCTTCGAAAGATAGAGGAAAAGGGTTTTAGAGGGGGAAGAGAAGGCATCCGTATGCCAGATAACAGAGATAACAGGAAGTGAATTACGGGAAACAAGTAACAAAGAGGTAAAATATTCATGGGCAGTGACGGCGAGAGGGACAGGGACAAGGGGATTGCTCGGGTGTTGGAGGAAGGGGGGAGGGAGGAGGAGGAGGAGGAGGAGGAGGAGGAGGAGGAGGAGGAGGAGGAGGAGGAGGAGGAGGAGGAGGAGGAGGAGGAGGAGGAGGAGGAGGAGGAGGAGGAGGAGGAGGAGGAGGAGGAGGAGGAGGAGGAGGAGGAGGAGGAGGAGGAGGAGGAGGAGGAGGAGGAGGAGGAGGAGGAGGAGGAGGAGGAGGAGGAGGAGGAGGAGGAGGAGGAGGAGGAGGAGGAGGAGGAGGAGGAGGAGGAGGAGGAGGAGGAGGAGGAGGAGGAGGAGGAGGAGGAGGAGGAGGAGGAGGAGGAGGAGGAGGAGGAGGAGGAGGAGGAGGAGGAGGAGGAGGAGGAGGAGGAGGAGGAGGAGGAGGAGGAGGAGGAGGAGGAGGAGGAGGAGGAGGAGGAGGAGGAGGAGGAGGAGGAGGAGGAGGAGGAGGAGGAGGCGGTGGTGGTGGGAGGAGAAGCCAAAACTTTCTTGAGATGTCTGAAGAGTTGAAAGAAGGGAATGTGGCGGGTTTAGGAAACCTTTTTTTTCGTTAGTGTAGAGGAGAATGTTTACATTTTAGATAAGTGGGGCGAGATTTTATCCTTATAAGGGGGAAAAAAAACTTAGGACTCAAGTATGTCGAACAAGTGTTAATGGCCCTGATGCAGTGCCAAACCGAGGCTGACCAGTAGCAGCAGTAACAGCAGGAGCGGCAGCAGCAGCACCGGCAAAAGCTGCAGCGGCCGCAGTATGAGCAGCAAGTGGTAGGTGCAGTGGGACCATGTAAGGAGCTACCGTGGTGGTCGCGGTGAGTCCACATGCGGATCTCCACCCTAGCAACCCTTGCGCCCCGGACTGTAAATGACCGTATTAGGTGGTTCTCCGTCCTTAGCTTACATGATAAAACTTACCCAAAGTTTATTTTACGGTCTTTGAGGCTTACAGGGTATAAACTCCTGAAGTGCAAAAATTAAGGCTTATTTGTATTCACACGGTTGTGCTCAGTCGAACTCGGTTGAACGTGGGCGCGCGAGCTAGCGGTGGGCTTAGATTTATACTATTTGCGCCACGTACACGGGATGGCTTTTCTAAGCATGATATGTGCTGTAGGTGACCTTCGTGCTGCATTCCCGAGTGCGTTGGGGGGCCGCGGGGCTGAGAGTGAGCTGGAACAGCCCTCAATGGCTGTGTCATGAATGAGGGGAGTGTGTTTGAGAGCACTTTTTTTTCATCTGAAGTGTGCATGATAGAATCAACTCGTGTCTGCCTAACACTTACCGGTCATGACGCTCGTTATGTAGGCTATGGTCAGTGGGGTAAGTAAGGTTAATATGTCTGAGCAGACCAGGTGTTTCGTGTGGACCCTTTTAATCCGTTCATGTATATCACATGTGACGATTTTATTTCCATTGCACTTGCAACTCGGCCGCACACGTATCAGTCTCGAGATCCCGGTGCCGCGATGTCCAATTCAGTCTTGCGTTTGGGATGCCAGCTAATTCTTTTTTCAAGAGTCGGCTCCCTTTAATGGAAGGCCCAGTCTTGATACGGACAGGCTGCCCTTTGTATTCACGCTACGACCTGTATACTTACGTGTGGCTTTTATGCTCACCATGAGTTATTTTTGGTCTTAGGCAAGATCTTAAAAGGTTTCTCTAACTGCTGGAGCTTAAAAGATAGGTGGCTCGTCCTAGGTGGTTTGGGTTGGAGGGCGTATGAGGAGCAGGAGTGATGAGGTGAGATTCGCGAGTAGATTGAGTGAGGAAGGCATGATGCTAGGTGTTCGTGATAGGATGGGAGGATAACAGCCAAAAACTATTTGAACTTGCAGTCTAGTGATCTGCAAGAGTTTAGTGAAGAGAAGCGGAATAGTGGCGAGAGTATTAGGAAACCTTTTTTTTCGTTAGTGTAGAGGAGAATGTTTACATGTTAGATAAGTGGTGGAGATTTATCCTACCTGGGGAAAAGTGACTTCATTAGAGGGACTATGTGTGGCGAACAAGTGTAATATTTATATGCCGTAAATACCAACGTGATAATATTCTCAGCTACGTCAGCGCTTATAAATGCATATTCGCGTCCTAAAACGGAATGCAATTGGCAGGGACATCACAAATCGACGATAAAACAGAGTCATTGCTTCGCCTATACACATATAGTGAGGCTAGAGCAATTAACAAATAAATATCGATTACAGTATTTGGCGGAGGAGAGACTGAATTAGTCAATGTCGTCTAATTGTGTCGAATAGACAAACGAATTACAATTAGTATCCATTCAACGGCAATGTTAAAGATCGATCGCAATGTTATCTAGTCCGTAATATGCTTAATTACAGATCTGCAGATCGGTC
>NW_028234434.1:12074284-12081784 GCF_977035675.1 Penaeus japonicus
AAATAATGATAGGAGTGATAATGAGGATGGAGATAGGATGATAAGGATGATGATGGTATTCCTGATGATAAGTATGATGGTGATGATGATGATAGTAATATGATAATGATATGGATAATGATAATGATAATGATAATGATAATGATAATAATGGTAATATTGATGATAACCATAATAGTAGTCGTAGTATCAGTAGTAGTAGTCGTATTATTGATTAAGATATTCATAATAAAGATATTACAATCACTACTAATAATGATAATGATAACAACAATAGTAATGATAATGATATTATTCATAATAATGATAATGAGTTAATAATGAAAACAATAATAAATAGAGTTATGATGATAACAAAATGTCGATGATAACGATGATCATGATAACAGTAAAGATGATCATGATAATGATCCTTTAAGATAATGAAAACATGGAATTGTCATCATTTTTCTTTTATATACTTTATTGTCATTCCTTTTTTTCTGTTTCGTTTTCCTAGTGGGCTTCTCTGTGCAATCAGGTTTACATTTTGCAGTTTCGTCACTGTTGTAATGTCTATGGATTTGCATTTTAATGATTATTCTTATTTTTTGTGACACACACACACACACACACACACACACACACACACACACACACACACACACACACACACACATATATATATATATATATATATATATATATATATATATATATATATATATATATATCTATATATATATATATATATATATATATATATATATATGTATATATGTTTATATGTAAATATATATGTATGTATATATAGTTATATACAAACACACACATGTACAAAGATAGAGATAGACCGAGACAGACAGACAAAAAAAAAAAAAAAAACGAAACAGAGAGGGCCAGAAGGACTTCGAAAGGTCCTACTGTTGTTCTCCCACTCGAAGTTCCGTTGGTGATTGTTCTTGGAGGATGATCCACGTTCCTTTACGGAGCGTCTTCCATCAAAGCCTTCCATCCACACCCCCTTTTATTGCTCTTTTATTGCGATATTTGTCTTGCATCATCGCCAGGCCGTCTGCACTGCCTGTTGCTGGAGGGTAGTCTACCAGTCTACCTTGATGAATGGCTGTTTTGATGTTGAAAACGGGAAAGGTTTCGTCTGTTGGGATTGGTATGTTGTTCTTAAAGACACGCGTTTGTAAGCATTTCTGAACAAGGTCTCGGTCTTATGCTTAGGTTGAATTTCACACAGACACGCTTACTTATGCTGATGTGAACGTGGTCTCTCCCATCTCTCTTTCTCTTTCTCTCTCTCTATCTATCTTTCTTTCTCTCTCAAACACACACACACACACACACACACACACACACACACACACACACACACACACACACACACACACACACACACACACACACACACACACACACACACACACAGCGCATATCAAAAACATCTGAAAGGCATTTGTAATCAGCGAAACTGATTTGCATACGCACACATTTCGAGTTGGAAGAATGCCAGACTGACGGTGTTCTCGCGTGAGCAAGTATGCACAAGTCTACGGTATGTTGCGCCAGAGTTCATTATTTGTCCTTGACATGTGTTACCATGGGCCAACCATAAGGTATATGAAATAAAAGTTGAAGAAGGGATTGCCTACCTAGAGCTAGATGAATACAAGCTCACGCGCACACTATTTAATGAAAACAGGAATATGATGATAATATAGACAAGATTTTTTTTTTCCCTCGCCCGAATGGAACGGTATTTCAAGAAGCACACTCGAGAGCTCGATTTATCTTATCTATATTTCCCGTCCTATGCGTTATACCCCCAGCTGGCACACTTCACACAACGCTGCCAGTATTTCTCCCGCCACTTCATCTTCTGGACACCTCAATATCCCTCCGGCAGATAAACGAAACTCGGGTGTGTTTCGTTTTTACTTTCCGTCGAAATTTTCGTCCGTTTTTTTATCAGTGGGAAGAAGGATGAGAGGATACTGTGGGGGAGATGAAGGAGGGGGGGGGGTAATGGATAAGGAAGAGAGAGAAAGGGTAGAATTTTTTTTTTTTGTGGGTTGTGATAAAAGAAAATCGACAAAACAGAATGAGGATGGTGGGCCGATAAAGTAAGATGGTTGGGAAAATACGAAGGGGAAACTGACATACACATGCAAACACACACAGTCTTATAACCGCACACTTATACTTACACTTCAACATACACCCAAGCAATCACTGGCACAGACACAGACGTAGACGTAGATGCAGACGTAGACACACACACATACACACACATACACACACATACACACACACACACACACACACACACACACACACACACACACACACACACACACACACACACACACACATACATACATACACACTAACACATACACACACACCCAGACACACACACACACACACACACACACACACACACACACACACACACACACACACACACACACAGACACACACACACACTAACACACACACACACATGCACACACACACAACACAAACACACGCACTCACACACACCTGCTGCGTGTTATTTCTTTCCTTCGCGAGGCATTGTAAGCGTCTGGAGAAGCTGAAACGACCTAGTTAGAACCACGCAGGGACGGTAGTGCTGAGTAGGTCTGGTGGAAGTTCTCATCTGCAGCACAACAGCCAACTCTCATTCAGGGCTGGCACCTGCTCCCTTACCCGCCGTGGTAACTCTACACGCTATGGTGTATGTGTGTGTGTTGGAGCGGGGGAGGGGGTAGGGGGGGGGGAGGAATGCGCTCTTATGGATGTATGATTTCTCTGTCTCTTTTTTTTTTCTTCTTCTTTTTTGCTTGTGTGGGTTTCATCCTTTAAAGGCTTTTTATTCTTTGTTTATGAGTTTGTTTACGTATTTGTTGTGTGCGTCTGCGTTTAGAAGCATTTTATGATGCTTTTAGGCTGTAATTACCTCCAGGAGTGATAAATGATAATTTCCTTGTCAGAAGACCCACTCAGATACCTCGTGGGAGGTAAGCTTTTGCAATTATCCTTTTTATCATGACAGTCTTATCCACAGAGATCTGACCCTTATATCTCATCTGTGTTTTTATTCAAAGTGATATCAGGTCGACACTTATACACGCAGACGCACACACACACACACACATATATACAACCACACCCACACACACACACTTGGGAGTGAAGGCCTCAGCTGCTAGGACGCACTCGAGCTACTAGTCAGCCACCATTGTGCCGCGAAGGAGCCAGCCTTAATGCATACACACCGAAGTCATATAACAAGGCAGGAATTTGTAAGCGAATAGAGTTTATTGTGTGTTTTTTCGTCCTTGTTGTTTGAGTACAATTATACAGAGAGGGGTATAATGACACATGCACATAGCCCGAGGCCTCGCAAGTCCTGTAATCATACACAGTTCAGCAGCATATCCTTCGTGGCAGTAATATATGTGTTTCGTAACTAACGATTTTCCTTGGCGATTACTCCATGATGTATAGCGGGCGTTGGGGGCCAATCGCAACCCGAGAGCTGTGAGCCAGACCTTGCTTGCCAGCCTGAATATACAAATATATTTATGCTTTTATTTATGGTAATAGGACCCGCACCGCTGCCTATATAACTCAAATTGATTAATTGTTGAAATATCGTTTTGAATTTGCAATTTCCTCCTCGCGACGTGTGGTATTGACTTTTGCAACCTTCCTATCTTCTATCAAGGCCTCTGATCTTGATCCTTCTTGATTTCAACTTTTTTTCCCCCTTTCTTTAGGTAGCCACGCCCACGCCCGCACGTCTCCCGCATTCCTTACCTCCCGCAGACCAGCTGTCTTTAATTGCAACTCTTTTTCTCGTTTCACTAATTCCACCTACGGTCCTACAACTGGAACCCGGTATCTAAACTTGCTGACTTCTCTTTTCTCTTTTCCCCCTCTTCTTCTTCTTCCTCTTCTTTTTCTTTTTCCATTTCTTTTAATTTTCTTCTTCGTCATCTTCATCTTCCTCTTCTTCCTCCTCCTCTGGTCTGGGTCTCGTGTTTCCTTCTACTTCGTACTATATTTGTTTCCTTAAAGCATTTAGCCTGTTTGTTCGTGTGCGGTTCTGTATTCTTCTGTTTGTAAATGTTCTTGTTATTATTTGTTCTTTTGATTGTGCCTGTTTGGTTCACTGTTCTTCTAGTTGTACATGTGTTGTTCATTGTTCTTTTAGTTGTTTATGTGCGGTCCACTGTTCTTTTGTTTGTTCATCTGCGGTACATGGTTCTTCTGCTTGTTTATATTAGGTTCATTGTTCTTCCAATTGTTCATGCCCGGTTCACTGTTCTTCTGGCTGTTCACGTACGGTTCTTCATCCTCCGTTTGTTTTCCCTCATATCCATTCTTCTTCTCATTTCCTTTATTATCCAGCTTCATATCTTTGTTCATTTCTCCCTTGTTTTTCTTCCTCCGACCGACATTGCCTCGCATCAGCATCTTCCATTACTCGCCTTCATTACTCTCTGGATTTCCTCCGGCCTCTCCCCCCCTCCACTCTACCCACCCCTCCCTCTTTATCCCTCTCCTCACCTCTCATCATCTTCCGTGGCAATCTTCATTCCGCATCGTTACGCTGCCTGCTATCCCCGTTACTTCCATCCCTCCTCCTCTCCATCTTCCTTCTCCTCCTCCTCCTCCTTCACCTCTTCCTCCTCTTCCTCCTCCACCTCTTCCTCTTTATCCTCATCCATCTCTTCTTTGTTTTCTTACCCCTTCTCATCCTCATCATCCTCGTCCAGGTCCTTGTACTCTTCTTTATCCTCCTACTCTTCTTCTTTTTCTACCTCTTCCTCCTCCTTCTCCTCCTCCGACGTCGCCTCTTCTGCCTCTAACTCCTCCTCCGCCTCCACCTCCTCCTTCTCCTCCACCTCCACCTCCACCTCCACCTCCACCTCCACCTCCTCCTCCTCCTCCTCCTCCTCCTCCTCCTCCTCCTCCTCCTCCTCCTCCTCCTCCTACTGCACCTCTTCTATCTCCATCTCCTCCTCCTTCTCCTCTTCCTCCTTCTCATCTTTCACCTCCTCCTCCACCTCTTCCTCGCACCATGATCATCACCATTCCCTCCTCTTCTCCCCTCTCACTCTCTGCCCCGGCCTTTCCTCATTAACCTCCTCCGCATCCTGCCTTCACCCTCATCGACGCTGTCCTCATACCGCCCATATCACAGATATTGCCCTTCTCGCGTCTCCCTGCTTGCCCTGGCTCTGCCCACCGACGGCATCATCGACAGCATCCAACTCATTACCTCGTACACTGCCACACACACACACGTACTGCTGCCATAATTATATGAACGTACGCGCATACACAAGTCCGTGATAATGCTGTCTTGGAGGCATGGGTCTAATACGGAGACACTAACGGACGCTCAGGACACGTGTATATAGAGAGATACACGGAATGTGTAGTTAATGTTGGTACAGTGACGTGTATAGTGTATGTGCAAACTGTGCTGGTCTCAATTCTCACCACTTTGTTTATCTGACCTCTGCCACTATCCCTCGCAGTCTCATTCTCTCTTTGTTTCTCGTTCCCTTTCTCCTCTCGACTTGTTGTGTTCGTCTCAGTTTATCTGCCTGCATGTATATTTGTCTGATTATCTGCTTCTCTTTGTATCTCTCTCTCTCTCTCCCTCTCTCTCTCTCTCTCTCTCTCTCTCTCTCTCTCTCTCTCTCTCTCTCTCTCTCTCTCTCTCTCTCTCTCTCTCTCTCTCTCTCTCTCTCTCTCTCTCTCTCTCTCTCTTTCTTTCTCTCTCTCTGTCTCCCTCCCTCCCTCCCTCCCTCCTTCCCTCCCTCCCTCCTTCCCTCCCTCCCTCCCTCCCTCCCTCCCTCCCTCCCTCCCTCCCTCCCTCCCTCCCTCCCTGCCTCCCTCCCTCCCTCCCAATGATGCACACACAAAATAATGTACAAATCGGTAACCTTCTCGGTATAAATCAAAGAAGACTATATTCACCTACAATTATATCATTACCGACAGTAAGAGTAGTACAAGTTATATAATCATATCGATATAAACGAGAACATAAGGAAAGTTATAAGAAATTTAATGAAAAAAAAAGAAGAAATGAACGTCTCATCCCCTTTCTTCTTCCATCGCCCTCTGACCTCGCTCCTTCCCGCATCTTCCTTGGCTCCGAGAAGGGAGTTGCGCCTTCAGTGCAAGATACAGGATAACCTCCTCATCCTTCTGTCCCCCCCCCCCCTCCCCACTTTCCTCCATTTCACGTGCCTCCTCCTATTCATATTCCTCATCTTTTCGTTCGCTTTGTTCTTGTCTTTATCTTCTGTGATAATTCTTTTTTTTCATAAATAGCTGTTATTTTTTTTTGAGAATCGTCTTGTTTGGTTTTAATTGTTATTTTTTTATATTGATTTTTTTCATCTATTTGTTTTTCTTTGTCGTCTTCCACCCCTCATATTCTCGTGCCTTATCCCCAAGTCCTTATACTCGGTTGTCTTTCCAGCCAGAGAGAGAGAGAGAGAGAGAGAGAGAGAGAGAGAGAGAGAGAGAGAGAGAGAGAGAGAGAGAGAGAGAGAGAGAGAGAGAGGAGTTCTTCCTCTTCCCTTCCTCCTATCTCCTTCCATACCTCCCTCTCCCCCATCCACCCTCCCTGCCTAGCTCCCCCATTCCCATTCCCACTCCCTCCTTCCCTCCCCTTCAAACCTCTCCTACCCCCCTCCCCCCAACCCTACCATCAGAGCGCCCCTCAGAGCCAGGATTCCTCGCAATATTCGCGAAGTTTGGTCGAAGTTTCGTCGATTGCGGAGCTCTCTGTATGATCAGCAGGGTCGCCCGGTGCTGTTAGTCATCTACGTTCACAATAATTTAGGCTTTCATCTGCGGGGCCGAATCTCCCAAGTTTGCTCGTCTCTGGAAGCGTGCAGGAAGCTGGAGAAGTAAATCTTAGACTACAATCTGGGTGGGAAAGGCGCGCCCCCCGTATGCTTTTATTACGGAATAGGATTTTTTATACCATTTTGGAATGCTATTTGGAGGGTATTGTTGAGTGGTTATGCAATAGATGTTTCTGCTTAGCTAACACTCCTACGTGCATACAAGTTGAACTGTTGAATTATCATGTTCTACCAAAGAATTCATTTTGTAAAGAATACTGAGTCTGGATATTCCTTTCACTCGGTGTTGTTTCATGATGTTAAAGGAAAGACTAGAACAGAAAGATATTTAAAATTTTCATGAGATGAATTTACATGTGAGACTCATTAGTCTAACAGCTTAATGGAGAGAAGATAGTTATCTGGAATTACTTTTGTGCGCGCGCGTGTGTGTGTGTGTCCTTTTTTCATGAATGTATATAATTTTTGGCGTTAAATGTGCATACATGTGTATGTGCGTGCGCTGCATGTTTTAATGCATGCACTTACATGCATTAATGTTCGAAATAAACTTACACAAGTTCGTCCGGAGCAAATTATCTCGGAAGAAAAACGATTTGGCCAGAAA
>NW_028234434.1:12094284-12096784 GCF_977035675.1 Penaeus japonicus
ATTAAACTAATAGTAATGAAACTACTATTGCTACTACTATTAATGATTAGTAATGCTAATTATTTTAGCATAGCTATTCTGCGGTCAGCAATATTACTACCACTACTACTAAGTAGTAATGCTTATTATTTTAGCATATCAATTCTGTGGCCTACAATGTTTGCAGCAGTAATAAGAGATTAAACGCTGTACTGAAATGTTACAGCGTGACTTTCAATGTATCAGGAAGATTATACCAACATCTTTATCAACATAGATTATATGTCTAACGTGTATAAAGATATGCATATGCGCAACTGTACGTGCGTGTGTGTGTGTGTGTGTGTGTGTGTGTGTGTGTGTGTGTGTGTGTGTGTGTGTGTGTGTGTGTGTGTGTGTGTGTGTGTGTGTGTGTTTGTGTGTGTTCGTGTGTTTGTGTAGGGGGTGTAATAATAATGGCAATTGTAATAATGTTAATGATGAAAATGATGATAGTAATAGTAATGATAATATTCAGGATAAATGATATGGTTACTATACCGATAATGAGGACGACACCTATGAATGATCACGGCAATGGAAGTAATAATGATAATGATAATAGTAATAATAACACTGATCATAATGATAATAATGATGATAACCATGACAATAGCAATGATAATAATAATGGTGACAATTATAATAATGATAGCAACGGTAATAATGCTAACAACAACAAAAATGATTAGAGTGATAATGACTATGATAATACTAATGATAATGATAATAATTAGATACAGAGCACAGAATGGTTCTCGATTATAGCAATCATAATATCATCCACAACGTTATTGACAATGACAATGTTGATAATGATAACAATGACAATGATGATAATAGTAATAATGATAATTATGATAATAGTAATAATGATTATGATAATTATGAGAACAATAATCATGATGAAGATAACGGCAAACATTATTGATGGAAATAGTCATGACGCTCATGATAATGATGATAAACGATGATAATAATCATAATGAAATATATATGATAGTTATGGTGATAACGATAAAGTAGTAATAATGGTAACATAGCAACAAAATGAAAGACGATAAATGGTGATGAAAATGAATATTGACACAGCAATAACGATAGCAGTGATATTGGCAACAATACAGAAATATTGAAAATATTGAAAATAAGAGTGATGTAAATGCCAATGATACTAATCAATGTTAGCAATAGTGTATGTGATGATAATGATGATAATGATTGTCATTATTGCTGCATTCTTATATTCTCCCATTGCCCTTATTGCTACGGCTTTTGCTCATATATACACAAATCTTTGAAGTCCATTACTGAAATTGGTATTTTAGGATGATGATTATTGATATCATCAATGTTTTGACATTTCTGTTACTATCATTGTCGTAAGATTCCTGTAAGAAAACCATTATATTTAATTTTGGTATTTCTTGTTTTAAGGAACGTTTATAGGAGGACAGGAAGAGAGAAAAGGAGTAAAAGGAGAAGAAAAAAATAGTAGTAATAATGATAATGATAATGATAATAAGTAAAAGAAGGAGAAAAAGGAAAATAAGTAGAAGAGGAAGAAGAAAAAAAAAGGAAGAGAAAAAGAAGAAGGAGAAGAAGAAGAAGAAGAAGAAAAAGAAGAAGAAGAAGAAATAGGAGGAGGAGGAAGAGAAAGAGGGGAAGAAGTAGAAGAAGAAGAAATGCTCTAGCCTCTGAAGAAACGATCTATCTATCAAAGATGTGGGTCAGCAGATAAGACTAGCCCACAACACTGTTTGGCAGATCACTTGTAACCCTTTCTTTTTGCCTATGTTTGTTTCTTTAACTCCAACCACCACTCTCAGTCGTTAAAGATAAGTCCGTGTGGCACCTCCCCCTACCTAACTTGATATATTTCGTACATGTATTATTTTCGTTGCTTAAAATAGTATGATGTATGTTTTTGATATTAGTAATTTGCCGGTATCGTTTTCCTCTTTGCTCTAAATGACATGTAATGGCAACACCGTTCGAGTCTTATTTAAGTGACAGTTTGAGCAGCCGCCGGGTTTGTTCGTGATAATATTTACATAGACGTGCTTGTACAGACATAAATATTTAAACCATAATTCAGAAGCGAAATCATGTTTGCTTTTGATGACGCCTTCAGCATATATCTAATCAGATTGTTTTCTTCCTCTTCTTTCTCCCTCCCTCCCCCCTCTCCCCCTCCCCCCGCCAACTTCCGTCTCTCGTATCTCTACCTTTGTTTCTAATCCCCCCCCCCTCCTCCTCCGCTACCCCCAACACCTCGCCCCATCGCCCGTCTCGTTCCCCCACAACTTCGGCGTCGCACCAACGGCGAGCACTAACGCCTGTTCATAGGATTAGTCTGCAGGAACTTACTCTTGTTGAGGCTGGGTATGGCACAATCTGACAATCCTGTATTGATCACAATTCCTATTAATCTCTGGAGGATTTGATAGTATATCATTCGGTGGAGAGCTGTGACTTTCGT
>NW_028234434.1:12101784-12106784 GCF_977035675.1 Penaeus japonicus
CCGCATGCATCTCATAATTGATGAATAAATGAATAATAAATAAACACACAATTTTGCCAAGTAAGACATTATTTTGTAAGCAACGAGCCAGGGAGAGAAACAATCACTGATTAAACTCTGGATAAAAAAAAAGAAGAAAACCGTGAGGGGGATTTCCATTGTCCCTTTGACGGCAGATACCGACGTTCCCCTTTAACTATCAACCGGTAATTACATTAGCGCCATTCTGTCCCTTCCTCTTACCGCAAAGTGCGATTTGTATAGTGGATTTCATCTCTTTCGCACCCATTTCCTAGATTAGCATTATTGGCTTGGACAACGGCTTCTGTGTTTCTTTCCTTTTATTTCTTTTTACTGTTGTGGAATAATCATTTGAAGAGGGAGAGGGAGAAGAGGAATGAAGAGAGTGTGGAAGAGGGAGAGTGTGCGGGTGAGGGAATAGGAGAGGGAGAGGAAGAGATAAAAGTTGAAGGTGGGGGAATAGCAAGAGGGAGAGGGAAAGATGAAGAGAGCCAGTGCCAGTGAGAGGGAAACATGGGCGAGCAGAGAAAATAGGAGCCAGTGACAGAACCTATAACAAGCCTTAGCTGAGAAAGATTATGATCAACTTGCATTTTCTTTTCCCATCTTCAGCCTCGGAAGAAAACAAGCAAAAAAATATATATTTCTTGTTTTGCAGTGTCATTTCCCCGAATCAGGGTGGGCGAAAGGCCTTTTGTTACCTTCATTGTTTGTTTATAACCCTCGACCAACGTGGCGACGGCCATGACGCGAAAAAATTCTTTGTTATATACCAAAGTAAAGAGGAACCACGGAAATGTGGGGGATTGTTACAATTTTGCTGCCTCGTGTTTTATATATATATATATATATATATATATATATATATATATATATATATATATATATATATATACACACATGTGTGTGCGTCTGTGTGCATGTATGTGTATGTGTGTGTGTGTGTGTGTGTGTGTGTGTGTGTGTGTGTGTGTGTGTGTTTATAAACGGTGTTTAGACTGAACTTACGTAAATGTTTATAACCTTACATATACCTAATCTGCTGATTTGAAAATGCACATACACACAAAACAAAAACTTGTTTTATACTGTTACAAATGTTACAAAGAAGAACAGCACAGATAAACAAACAAATCATTCTTGGTATAAACAGATGGTCAGACTAACAAATAACACACACAACGCACATGGCCATTTGCATAAAAATATTATATATATGAGTATATATCTTTGTCCGATCATTTGTTTATATCAACTCTGACATGGCTGCTTGTACATGTCACTGCTAAGGTTATTTTATCTGTTTTGCAAAAAGACCCCTTTTGTATTGGTTTGTGTTGCTTTAGTATCCTTGACACTAAATCAGGTTATCTTTAAAAGGATTATGTCACTTGAGATCCATGCTTGCTGTGCACAGGTTATGCATGGTGAAAGGGATCTGTTGCAAATTGTAGTTTAATCGGTGTTATATGATATCTTCGGTATATCATGTGATCCATAAAAGTAGCAATTTGAAATACACATTCAGTGGGTATTAAAATCCCTCTTATTATCAGTGAAAATATATTATGTCATCATGATTATATTCTCAAGCATGCAACATACACCCAGCAACAAAACCCTACTTTTATGATACCATGAAAAGCACACGCTATCCTTATAAAAATTTCACACTATTAACATTATTCGAAAAAAAAAAAAAACATATAGTATATCTACTCATCTACAAGACTGGCATCTGCTCACGACTGGCAAGATGATATAGGAGAATCAATGAAAAGAGAAGGAAACGGGGATTACGTAGCATCGACGCGCAAGGGAAGAAAGCGGTGTATGGGCCCATATTTGCCATGTTCATCCCGCAGATTTCCATAGCAGACCTTGGCTGGGAATGCTATGGCGTCTTGGAGGGCAATAATGATGGATATTTTGATATCTGCTTGTGCGAATATAGTTTGTGTGTGTGTGTATATATATATATATATATATATATATATATATATATATATATATATATACACACATATGTATATATATTTATTTATATGTACATATACACACAAACAAACATACACACACATATACATATATATCTATGACTCTGTGGTTATCTATATAAAAGTGTATATACATACATACATACATACATACATACATTCACATACACACATATGGATAAGTGTTGTGGATACTATAGTTGTATGTTTACAGAACCAAACACCTATCCTCCTTCTACTACACTCACACCAAGACTAGTATTTCATGATGACTATGTTCGTTTGGGGATACTCCTCGAGATGTTTATGCATAGACAAACAGATAGTTTTGTGTATATAGGTTCATGCGTAATATACCCGGCATAAACGTTGGTAGATTTGAAATTAGGTTTCTAATATATACTGCTTCATGATATTACGATTATACAAATGTTTACAATAACATATACATAAACATGAGTAGAATAAGTAGATACAGTAGTATCAGTAGTAGGAGAAAAGCAAGCAGTTTACTATTGCACACACGATACGGATCTGTTAAATCACTGAGAGAAAGTATTTACTTTGTAAAATACTTAAATTTATTAGAATTTAAAACACCAGGAAACGAAAAGAAAAACAGATATCCATGTAAGGTTCTGCTCGAGAAATTGAGAAATCTGAATTTTTCTATCGGTTTTAGATCTCCACCTTGGGCCTTTGTGTTTTCGAATCTGAAACGTTAGAACTAATGAAGGAATTTGATCCTACAAGTGGCAGGTTTAGCGTTCCGAGTCGAGCGGGGATCTCGGAGTCCTATCTGAGGAACTCTATGTTATGGGGCAGCGAGGGAGGGAGGGAGGGGGAGGGGGAGGGGGACGCGGGGTCGATATTTGTCACTGAACCTCCGGATCTTTCGGGTGTCGTGCTGAGCTGCACAAAGGATCGGAAGGACAACTGCTCCTTTTTCGGGTGTTTCTTTTTTTTTCGTGGGGACTTTGCAGGGATTTTCAGTCTGCAAATCAATCTTGGATGGATAGGGGGAGGGGGGAAAAAGAGATGGAAACTGGGCCCGTCTTAATAACTCAGGCGAAGATGCCATTATCTGGACAAAGGATCTCTCATATACATTTTTTGTACATCATGGCCGTCTGGGACCAGCACAATCATAATATATCTCATACTCTCTATGAGTTACGAAGGCTCACGCCAGATAAAGGCTCTTCCTTTTAAAATGTTGCACCGAGGAGACTGCTCAGCCTTCTTTTATACATTTTATACATTTCATATATATTCCAGCGCGTCTTAGACTCGCCCAATCATAATATATTTGGGGAATATATGACTTTGGCGAGGGTGAATCTAGCCAACGAGCCTCCGCCTGCCTGGACGCTCTCGTTGCTCGTGTCAGGGGAACGATCTCCTCTCTTATTTATTTTCCGCTGCCAGTAGAAAACTTCCAGGATATTTTTCGCGGTCGGCTCCTGGAAGACTAGCCGGGAGGAGGTAACATTTTGTTCTTGTACGCCTCAAAAGAAAAAGAAAGAAAGATGGTTGGAGCGTCTGGCTGATTTTATCTTGTTTTTTTTTTTTCATTGTCATTTTCTTTTTTGCATGCGTGTATATTTGAATGACTTATTACTGTTAATGTGAAGGAGTGTCCGATTTTTATAAGGGAAATATATTATTACAAATGTGTGCATGTATTACTGAGAGTTTATTATTTACATATGTATATGAGTGCGCTTGGGTACGTCCGTATGCCTTCGAAGTCAAATGTATGCAGAGGATCCTAAGATGTTGCATTTTAAAATATATTTCATCCACGACAAACTTTGTCAATGTGTTTCAAACCAAGAACAAAACGTACAGTTACGAAAACGTTGTGTCTTCGCGATATAAATGATGCGAAATTGATCTCCCTTTGAGCCATGCAGAATCAGCAAGAAAAACGTATTCCATCGTGTAATAATTCACATAATCTTTCGTGCGCAACCAAATCTCTCAACTTTGTTCCCCATGTCAGTGCATTCAGGGATTCTTTACGATGACAGCTGATGGAGAGGGGAAGTTAAGAAGAAAAAAAATGTATATAATAAAAAAAACGGAAAGACGGAAAAGACAACATGAAGTAAAAAAAAAAAGAAAGACGGGATATTGCAGCCTTTTTTTCGGTGGATATTCGTCGTGTTTTCGTGGGCCGCTCCAAACAGTCCCATTTCCGCTTTCCTGCAGAGTCTTCCCAAATGTCCTTGTTTTGAACTTTTTTCTTTATTCTTCCTCCCTCTTCCTTCCCCCTCCCCCACTCCCCCGCCCCCTCTCCTTTTCTATTTGTTTTATTTCTTTAGTCCGGGGAGAAATAAAATAGACGTTTCTTTTTCCTTGTTCTTTGCATCTCTCGTCTCGTGTGCATATAAGGCCCTCTGTTTCCATCTGGTTTCGCTGGAATGCTGTTGTTTTTGTTGTGATAGATTATTCGTTTGGTTTTGTTTTCGTTTACTATCACTATTTATCATTATTTTTATTGTTGTTGTCATTATTGCCATTATAATTTTTCATTGTTGGTGTTGTTGAAGTAGTAATAATCTAACTGGTGTATGAATGTAGTGATATCATTATCCATAACCTTAAAATTTGACAACAATATACTACTTCTAATCTCAATAGTACGGGCAATAACATAAGACCATCGCCAACACTAATAACAACACAAATAACAACAATAACAACGAAACTAAACGAAAAATAGGCGGTTTCCATTCAAAACTTGCCTGCAGAAATAGGCCTTCTAGGGACCATTAGCAATAGAATAATCCCCGAGGCCTATCGCTCCTCCTCCCCCCCCCCTCCCCTCTATATTCAGCCCTCCCCTTCCCCTATCGCCGTCCCCCTTTATTCGCTGTTCTACTTTTCTTGTTATGTCGCCCCTCTTATTAGCGAGAGACTGCTCCGTATGGCATTTGTGACTCCGTGCTTTCCTCTTGGTAAATGTGTGTATATATA
>NW_028234434.1:12111784-12114284 GCF_977035675.1 Penaeus japonicus
TGAAGTGCAAGATCCTGCTTCAATTAACCACGTTGCATATCCGCCTGCTTGAACTCTCTTGAACCAAGAGCCGGTGCTTGTAAGAGGGGAAAAAAATATATAATAGATGAGGAGTCCTCCCTCACCTCCCCTCCCCCCCCTTCTAGAAAAAAAGAAGAAATTCAGTACCTTAACAAAATGTAGAAATGCCAAGGCATATTCCTGAGGCAGAGCTTAATAGAGAAATTTACATACCTTGCCCACATGAGTTACTGGAGGCGCACGGAGAAAATGACATTTAATTATAGATCCAAGAAGGGGGGAGGGGTAAAGGAAGTGTCCTGTATACCTCTATAATTGGGATAACTTAATCATGGTTCTGGGAGAGCCACGCCACAGCCTTGTACAAGTCGGGAAAATAGCCCATTCGAGCTTGGAATCTGAATTTAGCCTGTATCTTAATACCCAAAAATGCACTGCAGGTCTCGTAACGTTGGGAAAATATTGGGCACCGCTAGTCATGGCCCTCCCCCTTCCTACCCCTGTACCCCCCCGCACCCTGCATCTTCTTCCCTTCCCAACGCCACACGCCCCAGCCAGATTACTTAATGAACTTGAATAATAATGGCAGGAGGAGCTCATGCCCCATCCTAAATTGATCCTAAAGCGAGCCACTTTATGATCTCCTGGGATAGCTATGATTTGCCCTGGCGGTGGAGAGGCTGAATTTACCATTTATAATTTTTCTTCATGTTTCCTAATATCGGCAAGGATTTGTTTATTTGGAAAAGGGGTGGGGGGCAAGGGGTAGAGGGAGGTTTGAAGTTCAGACGAAATTAACGTTGGGAAGATCTGTAATATGATAATAACTCGACTTAGCAGAATTTGCAATAGATCTCGAGCTCAGAAACAGGATATGATGCCAGAATGGGACAGAAATGGCTGCGACTTTGTAGTCATTTGTCTGTTTTTATTAAGACTAAAAGATGGATTTTTCTAGATGAAAATGAATATGCTGCCAATGTGGTTGAAAGTGAAATACTGGAAAAATAACACATACTCACAAATGACTCTCTTAAGAGTTGTCAAATAAGGATGGGAAATGAATACTTAATCAGGATTATATACTAAAATATAAATGATTAAAAGCGAATCTCGACCTCACTAAAAAAGAGCGAGTCGCTGAAGGAGAAAAGGCTAAGACAAAATGCCTTTCTTTATTTCTGTTTCTGAGTTTTCTCAGTCGCCGGTAAACTCTCTCTAATATCATAATCATGCGACACCTCATTATAAGACGGTTAGTTAATGACTGGTTGTGTGCTTTTAACGAGGAAGAAGTTTCTGTTGAAGGTTGTTCAAAAATGGTTATACAGGAAAAGAAGGAATGGGTGGGGTAGAAACTAAACTCAATGAAAATAAGTTTGTCTGAAAGGAGAGAGAGAGAGAGAGAGAGAGAGAGAGAGAGAGAGAGAGAGAGAGAGAGAGGTATAAAGGGTAGAACACATTTCGCTTGTGCTGAGGTGTTGCTTCACATTATCTGTTTCAGTTGCATCCCACCGTCTCTGACGCTTGTAATTACCAAGCCCTTTTATGCAACCCCGTATCAGCTACATGTATAACGATCTCCATCAATCAACGCAACCTTCACTAAATACAAAGCCCGACGAGATAGGGACCTTTGTTTTGCATTCCATCGCCGACTGCTTATCTATCGTATCACCAGAGAGACGGGGAGTTCAGGTATAAATTTCCCATCGCTTCCCTTGATTAGTGATTTAACACATATTTCGACCTGTTTTACCTGTGAACTCCGCATAACCGAGATACACGATCTATTTGAAGAAAATATGCATATTTCCTTCCTTAAGTGGATCACTTTTTCGACTTCCCATCAAGGTTATTTGTTCTATGGGCTGGTCAACAAGCTGAATAATCTCGTAGTTATAATAAGGAATCTGCTGTTGTTTGGAACATGGATATATGTAATCGTGAAATTAAATAGTGTTTATTTGACAGCCAGTATATCCATTCGCCCATGTAACGTACGTTATACATATATTTTCCCCCTCGTTTTTCACCATTCATATGCACTTCGTCGCGTATATATACTCATTGACATATGTAAATGGATGGGCAGCCACTATCAGTAGTTCTTAAATTGTTCCTGTTGTGTCTCTATAAAGTGTCTACAAAATTATTAGAATTCAAGAGACATAACCCAAAGCGTAGAGATAAAACAAAAATACACTCTTCATCAGGTTTCATCGTGTAATTTACTTTTTAAAAGACTACCCCCCAGATCCCAAATGTACGGCCATTTCTATGCTAAACTTATCACCAACTTCACTGCAATAACCCCCGGACCCCAACTTTCCTTCTGTGGATTATAGTTTAAAGGAGAGGGCTGGGTAGGGGACGAGCGAAAAAAGGGGGGGTTTCCGAAAAAATTCAGGTTACTTAAGGAAATGCTATCGCTTTTCATCGGTCTTCATATGAAAAAATCGATCTGAATAGGTACTTC
>NW_028234434.1:12134284-12136784 GCF_977035675.1 Penaeus japonicus
AAATGATAATGATAATAGAGGATAGCAATAATAATGATGATAATGAATGTGATATTTTGTTATCATTCTTACTATTTTTACCATCATTTGTGTTAGTGCTATTATTATCATTATTATGGCATCATTATTTTCTAAACGTTGTCGTGACCATCATTAACACTATCATCATCACCATCGTCAAATATACAATCATTGTTATTGCAATATCAATAATAATCATAATACTACCATTACTCTCTTGATCATACAACCAAGTTTTGATCTCATTATATCGTATCCATTGTTATTACGAATATTATTATCATTATAAGTACAATAATAAGAGGAAGACATTGTCGTCATTCGTAGTAATAATGATAATAAAGAACTGTTTTATGATAATACCGTTTATTGTGACATTGGTGTTAATCATTATGTCAATATTAATCACTATAATAAACCTTTACTAGCAGTAATGATAATTGCGATGGTAATGACACAAACAATAATAATGATAGTAAAGATTACGATGATAATGATAATGATGATAATAAAGATGTCAATGATAGCATGAATGACGACGATGATGATAAGAATGATGATATTGATAATAATAATAATGATAATAATAATAATTGATAATAGTAATGATAATAATAATAACAATAATATACTCTTCCCCTAGTACTACCACTATTACTAAAAATGATAATGATGATGATTACTCTTATCATCATTATCCGTATTACTAATATTACTATGGTCATTATCCTTTTTATCATCATTATTATTATTGATGTCATTATTATTATCATTATCAATTGTATTATAAGTATCATCATTGATATAATTATTATCTTTATTTTTATAGTTATCCTCATTGTTATTATCATTATTACCCTCTTTATTATTGATATCAATATTGATATTATTATCATTGATATGAAATGAACATTAGCTTTGTTGATGATATGATATTATTTTATTTTAATAGTGATGATAATGATTATCATTATTTTTTCTGCTGACATTGGTGTTCTTTCATCTATTACGTAATTCATATTAGCTATGTGATGGATTACTGGTAACGATACTTATGTTCTTAGTGATGCAGATGGGATATGAAAATAAAAGTGGAAAAAATATATATAGGAGGTAACGAAACAGTTTCTGTGATCACCAATGATAACATTTATGATAACTTGAATAAAATTTTTTTTTTTTTCAGATATTCACATAAAATATAACATTACATGAAGGTAAAATAATGTTGGTCGCAGAAGGAAAATGAACAGTAACACTTAAAATAATAATAATCATTACCTTTAGAAATATATATTACTATCAAATCATACACACTTATTGCAACAAAATTGAGTTCGACATATTCATTGACGAAATAGAATAAATAAAATAGCTCATGCTTTACACATAATCTACCATCACCATGTGTCTGCCGCATATGTGTTAACATATGTTCGCTCTCTGTTAAGAGTGCGATGACAGGAGGGTACACAGAGGTAAGCAATGTAGCCGTTGATGTAAAACCGAGTCTCTTCTCCGTCACATAAAAGGAAATATCTATTCATGTTTAGTCTCTGCATGACTAGAATGGTGATTTATATTGTGTAAAAGACAGCGACGACATTGTATTGATAAATTCCACTTTCAACAATGCCCATCTTGTTGTAGAGGAAAGAGGATTGGCTTGTTTGACAAGCCCTGTGAGAGATATGCATAAAATTAGAATCCACAGCCGGAGCGTCTTATTTTTTTGCTTACGCGAGAGAATAAACCAATCAGCAATATTATAAGAGCTAACTCGGTGCTCATTAAAGAAGAAGGCATGTACGTAAGAAGAAGCCATAATAAGAAGGTATTTGCGAGTCTTCGAAAGGTGCCGACGGATGCTCTGACCTTGACAAGCAGAGAGGACGCTTTCAATAGCTCACGCACACTTGCAGGAGTCCATTCATCTTTTCGCAATGCTAGACTTGTGTTCTTGAGATGCTCTTTTGGGGAGATTTGAAACTACCCAAGAATGTTTTGACTGCGATATCTTACAAGCTTTTAACCTGGATCTATAGTCTTTTATTATTGTATTGTCGGGTATAGTAGGATTCACTCAGTGATTAGAGAATTTACGAACGGTATTCTTTCAGATAAAGAGCGGCGTAAGACAGGAAAAGAACCGATCATGGGAAAATATGTGACCTAAATGTGGCATGTGGTAAGGTGTTGCAACCTCTTCTGGACACCGGCCAATCACCGTCAGCAAGGCCGTTGGGGGGCGTGGCTTAGGCCCATTCTTGGCCGCTCAAGCTTTTCCCTCAAGTTAAATTACTTTATTAATTAGTGTTAGAGGCTAGCTGGGAGACGCTTAGTGTAAATGAAGATAAAAAAAACTCTAAAACTTGTGCGCTGCTCTGATTAAGAAAATATACTGATTTGACCGACGTATATAGGAATTTTTGAGAAAAAAATAATTAGTGGTAACTCAGGGAGATGAAAAACAGAGATG
>NW_028234434.1:12141784-12144284 GCF_977035675.1 Penaeus japonicus
AAATAACAGATAATATAACAAGAATAGACATATATACTACTTTCCTTGTTTACAGTGGCGATAAAATTATTAATGATATATGAATTACTGATAACAGCAATTTTCTGAAAATAACATGTTATGTTCTACCATAAATAGCGACAATATTATAGATGTTTCTATCAAAATAACGATGACAATATGACATTTAGGTGACGATATGAGATTCTAATAAAGATTTTTATGGCAATGTTACTTTAATGTAATCATAATAACAGCTGTGAGAATATTCAAGTAATGTATTAATATTAATCAACTGTATGTAATTATTTTGCAATTATACAGATTTTGGTGTTGATTGCATTTTGATAAAAAAAATAGTTAATGACATTAATGATTTTTTTTTTTTTACACCGAAGGAGATATGAAAATAACACTGGCAAAAACTGAAAAGTGAATTACGAGAAATACACAGTTATAGGAATATTGAATAACTACTAATATATACAGGTACATGGATAGACAGATGGAGAGACCGGGATGGGGGGAGGGATGTAAAGAGAGTCAAAACTAAGGAGTGAAAGTGGAGTTATTACTATTGTTTACGAACAGTGTTATTTACAGAATCTTTGCGTCCGGAAAAAAATCAAAATGAAAAGAGCGGCCGAATTCTAGCGATTCTACAAATCTTGGCTTCAGAAGCTTTCAGGAATGACCTCCGCACTCCTTCTAGTCCCAAAAAGAAACACATTCTCTAATTTTTGAAGGAGTTTCTATATCCGAATTCTCCATATTTCAACAGACTTGCCAATGTACACAGCAGGGTGTGGATCTTTGCTCCAAGAGAAACATTTACCAAACCATTCTACATTCCTCTTTAAAAGCACTTTCTTTCGGTAGTGTTTCGGATATTCCCTAACATTATAAAAAGAAAAAAAAAAAAAAAATCTCTCCCTCCCCTCCCCCCCCTTTTCGCACGCCTGTCCAATGGCTGAAAGCTTTCGAGACAGACATCGTAGGTTGACTTATATACGAGGATTGTCGCATATTTCTGTCATGGACGGGCCACTGCCAACTTCACTGTTGGTTAGCCCTACGTCAGTCATGTTCTCTTGTTTTTTTTCACTCATCATCTCTCCTTTGAAATCTTCTAAAGTTCTATAAATAACCACAGTTAAATAAAGGCCAGGGGGAACACCAGGGCGTACACAGATTAGAATGGATACACTCCTGAATCCAACTTGCATACTACATGGATCTTGAAAATTAGAATAATTTACCAGAATGATTTATAATCCTAGTGTGTTTTGTATATGATTTCAACCTTTGCACAAATGATATGCCAAGAGAAGGTGGAATTTATCAAGCAACGTGATCTAAAGGCAATTTAATATATCTGGAGGATATATCACGGCACAGATATACAAAATGAATTGAGAAGAATTGTTTTAAAGTAATGGAACCTAAGATATTTAGTTTTTTCTTCTAAAATAACTCAAGTGAACAGACTAACTCATAGTTCATAAAGCAGCCCAGAGATGGCCTCAGTGTCGTCTCTCTGTTCTCCAAACCCGGCTCTTGTTTAAGGGGCTAAAATAAATGAGTGAAAATATCCAGCAAAGAGATTGATCATGTGACCAAAACTTTATTCGTGTAGTGAACTTACGAGAGTGAGAGAGAGAGAAAGAAATGGAGAGGAGAGAGAGAGAGAAAAAGAGAGAGAGAGAGAGAGAGAGAGAGAGAGAGGGGGGGGGGGATGAACACTAGGATGAGTATGATTGTGAAGGCTCGAAAAGAGGGTCGTAGGATAGTGACAGGGCTAGGAGCCCATCCTATCCTTACTCCTCTACTTCCCTGTGGTGTCGACCGCCCACGTCACCCGAGGAAGGAGTCATATTGTACGCCGTGTCTCATAACTAACCCTTATCCTCGCTTTAATTCAACATCTGAACAGTGTTACCAAGGACAGGGAAAAGGGAGAGACCCGAAAAATATTTAACATATACGTCTGATAACGTTTAGCTCACGTCATATCACGCTGCGTGATGTAATCTCCTTTTGAGTGATTTACATGAAAAGGAATGACATCAAGCCCCAAGAGGGACTATTAAATCACCTTCCTCGCATTCCAAATGTCTCGCAGAAAATGATATTCATATGCAACTCCGCATCACAACAAATAGTAAATATATCAAACCATAAAGCAGGTAACTCTGCATCTATCCAAGCCTGACCCATAACTCAGACAACACACAAGAGCCCCCGTCTTGTATTCCAGAAACAGTCCTAAAAAGAAAAAAAAAAGAAAAACTTCAAGAGCTCTAAAGGTCAGATGGTAAGGTCGTCTCTTCCTTGTGGTTGTGCCTGACATTTTTTTTCTGGTTATTTTTTTTCACTACATTTTGTTTATTTTTTTCCCTCCTTTTTTCATGCGACGAGAAAAAAAAGGTTGATGTTGCAAATCCAAAGGGCAAAAATAGGGGAGAGGAGGGAGGTCCGTATAAGGGATACAGGAGAGCGA
>NW_028234434.1:12161784-12166784 GCF_977035675.1 Penaeus japonicus
TCTGGTGTTTGGTGCCAGCCTTTAAAAGATTTAAATGATTATCTGCAATAGTGAAAAAACACGTATGCACACGCACTCGCACACGCACGCACACACATACACACATATATATATACATATATATATATATATATATATATATATATATATATATATACATATGTATATATATATTTATATATATATTTATATATATATATATTTATATATATATATATATATATATATATATATATATATATATATATATATATATATACATGAAAACGCGCATGTTTACGACTTGAATGTTTGATATACGATATACTTCTGCTCTGTGATCAGTTTAGTCGAAAGTATTTGGTTTGTTTTTTCATGTGAATGTTGTCTATTTTTCGTATTATTTGGTTGATGTCTGTTTCTAATTAAATGCAATTTGAGTATATCATGTTTATAGTAATTTCAAACCGTCTGTTTCAGTTTCCTGCGTATCGTACCCCATTTACAAAAAGTAGACCCAACGTAAAAAAAAAAAAAAATCACAGTACGTACTCCCATAGAATCTAGAGGTCTGCCAAGTAGCGACACCATGAAAAAAAAGAACTATTCGTCATCAGAGCATACCGATCTCTCTCTTCTTTAGCTTGGAGGAGGACCGTGGGGGGCGGGGAGGGGGCTGCAGAAAATTAAGCCCGAGCTCCGTGACGTCTTCCTTGCTTTCATCAGCTACACCTTTTGGAAGTTAATTAATTAGTTAATCTGCCTGACCCACATGCAACAACATCACGGCCAAGAAAACACAGTGAATCACTTTACACGTTGTAAACACCTTGTGCCAGTGAAGTATACACTTGTGTTCACTATTTCTCTGAGCTCATAAAAGCAGGCTGCATCGCTCCCCGCTGACGAAATTAGTCAGTGCCATCCGGAGAAAAACATGGGACTGGGAGTATATATAGCGAACTGGAGGATCTTGCTGTAGATTGTAAAAGATTTTGCTTCTCATGTATTTGCATCAGCGTTCACTCCGTTTGTCTTGGGGTTTGTTTTCCTTGGCTTCCTGAACTGGCTTTTGCGATACAGGTGTGCACTGTTGTACCATGTTCACGTCGGGTTTTAATGATTTACTGACACACTGAGTTTAACAAGAAGGAGGGGGGCTTTTACGACCGCGTGAAAATATAAGAGGACTCTTTTGGCTAATCACGTTTGGATTTTTGCTTTCAGTGTGCTTTGGTAAATGTCCTTGAGCGTCTTATTATTTTTCACACGAATGGTATTTTTGAACGTGGATTTTTAAGTACGTAAAATTCTTTTCCGGATGTTTTTTTTCAGTACAAATTTTTCCCCTGAAGTGAAAGGGATGAGCCAGGGGGAGGGGGGTAATTAATCAAGGACGTAACCTTTTATATCAAGAGGGTGTAATTATTTCTGACGTGTATGTGACTAATGGTACATTTGGCACACTGCGTATGTTAGGATGTTGACACTGGTTGATACTTGTCAGATTGCGCCACCGTTTGCCAACTTTCCTTAGTTGAAGTATTTTTTGCCCTGGAGAATAGTACGTACTTTTTATTATGCAGTTAAAAAATGCTATGTCGCTTCCTCGCTTTGTGATGAGATTATATATCTAAAAAATCTTCCCCGAAATAAAACACAATAATTAAAACTATAATTATGGGAACAAAAACTTCTTAATTTGACTTCAACTTCCTCAAGTCTATCGTAAATCCGATGTATGATGATGCAAGTGAGCGTTTACTCTTTGGATAAGGCTGTCGCATGCGCCTCGTCACTCTGTCTGACTTGCTGGTCTTGATTTGACCTGCTTCCAACCCCCCCATCCCACCCACCCCCCTCATCCTCATGCCGCCCCCTCTTTCCTCCTCCCCTCAGACGTCCCCCTTTTCCTGTCATAACCGTGTCTGGTGCCAAGTTTGTTGTGCCGGCAGTGCAAGCAATAAGTTTTATCATTGACGTGCATTTATTACTAGGCGCTTTTGTATTACTATTTTTTCTTAGTTAGCAGAAACTTTTGACCTCTTCGCTCCGACTGGCGAGGTTTTGGCAGCCAGATGAGCATCCCAGTATTGAGCCTTTTTCCAGCGAGACGCAAGGCAAAGCTGAGGATGAGATACACACCCCCGCAATTACGGTGTCTATGTGACGAATTATACGACACACTGACCAATGCCGTCTGTCAGATTTTTCTCTATACGAGAGTGAAAGAGGGATGGGAGGGGATGGGGGATAGGGAGGCGAGGCAGAGGGTCTGCATAGGGTTTGATTTTCCCGCGCCTACGATCGCTGGCGGTGTATTATGTTCTGGTGACCAATCACGCCGCTGGGGAGACGTGACACGAGGACAGGGGCGCCTTCCATCCCCTAGGGCTCCGCAGGTTTGCCCTTCTTTGCGTGCGATGACAACGTTTATTTGCACCCTCTCTTGACCCCTTAACGAAGCCCTTCCCGTGTCAACAACGGCACTCACGAGGGCGTGTCGGAGAGCGGAACCCTAATATACGACGTTGGTGTGTGCGGTGACGACGGCCCTTAGGAGGACGCCCTCAAGACCATCGGCAGCAAACCTGTCCGTATCATCTGCGCAGCCCAGGCTAAAAACGTTTGCGGGGAAATCATCGTGATAGCAATTGTCAGTATGGACTACGATCGCATCTCACGCCGTTAACGTTGCCAACACTCCCGCCCGGCATAGGACTAGCGTTGCGATAACTCGTGTCACGCTCGTAGCAGAACGTTTTTTTTGACAGAGTCTACGATATCCTGTGTTAGTAGATTTGGAGGATAAAGTGTCAACAGCTCTCCCATAAGAACCGTGTCGGGAGGCAGCTAGTATGTGCTTATGGTGAGTGTTCGTGAGGTAGTGTCATGCCTGACTCGATTCGTTTATTTATATTATTATTGGTATTTTTCTCGTTTAAAGTGTCATGTAAGCGTTAATTGTAGCAAATGTAAATGCATATACTGTAGTATTTGATAACGTAGGAACGTAGTGAATATACCTGTCGTGAAATAAAGCTCTCAAGAATATAACCATCATTAAAGTCCCCGTCCCCTTTTTACGTAGCGTAGGCCTGCCTAAGCCCCTCCCCCTCATCTCACCACAAGGTAACGCCCACGCGATGTTTATGCTAAAAGCAAGCCTCCCTTGGCCTGCACTGGTCCTCATCACGTCCATACAGAGTACCCAAGACCAAAATTTCTACTATAAATCTTCAATTGCCGGGTTTGGCTGAAGGCTGGAGCGCTAGTGATGGGTCAGAATTTTGAACAGTCCAATAAATTGTCTCGGCCTAAGGCTGCACGCTCCTCATTGGTTGACGTCAGCGCGTGTGTAGTTTATGACACGGCATATGAACGCTGATTGGACGCTTAGACATGCGCGTCACGGAAGCTCCGCCTATCTTGTTATTTACGACCAATAATTTGCCACCCAACTCAGGGTGTGCGCCAAACAGCGTCGGCCGAGACAAACAAATGGGAGGAAAAAATGCTCGCTCTCTGAGCTGACAGGAAACCAAAACAAATGTTCCATGTATTCAGATATGCTCGTAGCCTTAGAGGCGATGCACAGGCGAGTGTTCTGTGTCTCGAATCTTATTAGTCCAGCTAGTTATTATGATTATATTCCATTGATATTCCTTTCATCTCATGGAATACTGTTTTTTTTTTCTTACATCCTCTCCTATCAGCGAGATCACTCTAAACTCGAATAATTTAAGCAAAGAACATTGGTGTTAATTAAGAAGGAAGTAATTCCAGATATTCTTATCAGCTACTGATAGTCGAGATAATGAAATGTTCGCTTGGTTTTGATGACAAGCTGAGAAAACATTGCTGAGTAGAATTGGAAAAAAATAAATGACTTTCGCTTCTTTATCTCTCTCTCTCTCTCTCTCAATTTCTCTCTCATTCCGTGAGTTTCGAAACCAAGATTTGTTTATTACGAGAGTGCAGATCCGTAGTCTTATCGTCCTTTAAAGATGCAAGACCTCGACGTTTGTGAGAAAATCGCCGTTAAAACTCTACAAGCGTTGGTCATCGTTGCACGTGCAAAAAGGCGGCGTGCACGCTGCCGCCATCTGTTGAGAGACGGGCGAGTTCCGTGTCGTTGGCTCAGTGCCTTTTTTAACCCACCAAGCTTGTGTCCCTTGCCAACAGCTGTGACACCATGACTTGGGGTGGCTGGCAGGCTCTCCCATGCTGACTTGGCCGCCACACATAACCCTATCGTCGCTCTTTCAGTCCTCTTCGTCCACATCGCCAGCCATTCTATTACAAAGGATGGAGCATACCGAAAGGTCCCTCGCAGGACATAGAGGCGAAAATGGTCTAAGTTTCAAGGATCTTCTCTGCTCTAAGACTCCTTCGCGGTCCGTCTTCCCATATTCTTTAATCAATTGAGCAAGGGAAATATATTAGTGAAAGGTTCTTTATATTCAATAGTATTTTAGGATAATCTTAGATTTAATGGACGACTGCTTTTGTCTTTTTTCCCGTTTAAAATCGAAAGTATGCATGTAAATCGCCTCTCCTTGGTCAAGGAACAAAGATATATTCTTAAAACTAATTCTACCAATTATGTTAATATTTCTGCGTCTCTCTATCTACTAAAAAAGCCAATATTGCAAATGTAAGAGATTTTCACCAGAATAAGAAAGTCTGGACTCGAAGTCGGCCGCCAGACTCATTTTCTTTCAACGCTCTCAGTCCCTTGTTCGGACGGCTGTGTCTGGCACGGGCATTGTTTTCTTTCAAGTTCATTTCTTCTATCCGATTACTGAATAGAGTTGCAGGCCGAGTGTCGATTGTTGCTACAATGATTATTTACAGGTTATACGATCACTAAATAAATACATTTTTTTCGAATCAGAATCCACCGATTCGGATACGCTTGAGGATCAGGATCAATACTCCTGGAGACCGAGGCCGCGCGCATGAGCACATTCCAGACCTTTATAAGTTTTCAATTTCTTTAGCTTCTATTGGCATTTATT
>NW_028234434.1:12204284-12206784 GCF_977035675.1 Penaeus japonicus
TAAACAAATGGAAAAGGAAAGGAAAAGAGAAGAGAAGAGAGAAAGAATGAGTGAGAGAGGTGAATTTGAGAAGCAGGAGGGAAAGAGGAGAAAACAGAGATACGACAAAAACTATAAGAAGACATGCAAAAGGGACAAGACGAACATAATAGCTGTCAGCACCCGAGTCTGTTGTGGGGAGCGTGTGTGTGTGCCCGTTTTTTTCCACCCTCTCGCTCTCTCTTTTTATGTACTGCGTTCATGTGATAAGGAGCTTCCCTTAATTTTCGTCTGACTTCCACAACTCCGTCTGGGAATTTGCGAAAGAAAACATTATCCACACACACAAAGAGACAAAGATGTAAATCTAAATGACATTTTTTCTCCGACTCTCGTTTTTTGGGGCAATCGTCATTTCCTTCCTTTCCTTCCTTCCAAATGAAATCATACTTAATTGGGCAAACATAATCATGTCCGAGTTCCTCATCTGAGTGGTTTTCTGACCTTGATCACCTCCAGTGTTTTATCGACAGTTAGGTAACCTTCAACGCAATAGTCGCTAGTTAAAAAATAAAAGTTTCCGGATTAATGACATGTAATTTTGAAGAGCCAAATAACTACATGTCAAGACAGCTTATCAAGTGGACAGGTGACAGTAAGGGGGAAAAAACTGTGACCTCTAACAAGCGAGGTTGTGGTTGGGTGACCTTTGCGCAAATATGTGGTCGAGGGCAAACTCAAAGAGCCGCCGTAGATGACACATTATTTTGATCGTATATTTACGTACTTTATATCGTGTTGGGTGTCTCCCTCGCCGACTTTATCGCGAGACACAAGAGCTACTAACCAGAGCCGAGCAGGTCTTTGAAATGATTGCACACAAAGGCGACTTGCGGTAACGATGCTGTGGGTGTTTGCAATGAAGATGCGCGCAATTAACGTGATCTCGGTAACGGCCAGACGACGGGAGTCTTGTCGGATTTTGTGATTTTCTCGGCTTCTTCGGGATGGGCGTGGATTTGAGGTGGATCTTGGTGGATTGCGGTTCAGGTATGAGAACCGATATGTCTAGCATGTCTCTTGAGGCTCAGCGGGAGGCATTAGGAGTGCTTGTATCGGGCTGGTTCGAGAGCTGATGTTTTAAGCCACGTCAAAACAGTGATCTCGCCGGTGGTTTATGATTCCTACTTTTAATTTCCTCTGGGTGTATCTGCCAAAACACTACGTCTTGGGGGAGAGTCTTATCCCCGACAGCAAAGCGTAGGAGTAATTTCTTGAGTTGTCTTCAGTATATGAAATCTATATCGGCAAAGAAATAGACTATAAAGTCAATAGGTAATATTCTCTTAAATCACGATGCACTTGGGAAATGAGTAAACATCCTATGTTTTCTTAAGCAGCGTGGTTCGTATTTATTTAGCTTTTGAGCATTTGTTTTGAACTGCCTTTTTATTTCTCTCGCTCTCTTTCATCCTATTTTTTTTTTGTCTTAATTATTTCTTGCTCTCTTTTGGCTTCTAAGCATCGTAAACACTCATTTTTATTTCCATTTTTTGTCCTAGAACCTTCCTGGAGCAACATTTACCTACTTTCACACATAATTAACCCAAGGAACTGGTCTTTGTAATAAACATCTAAAGAATATAAATTTAGCATTTTTTAATCATCGTTATTTATTTTATGTTAAGTGCCTTCATGGCTGGCATTTACGGCACCATAAATCCCAGTGGCACAGTATAAACCTTTACCAAACTAAACATTTATTTGTCTGCAAGTTAAAAGGATCTCTCGGATTTATCACAATATTTTGATAGTTTATTTCCTATTTCTCATTAAAGCGAGCTGGTTCGGTTTATGATGTCGGAATAAATTGCAGCCACGTAATCTACAGGTGTTCCGGAAATGCTGTGCTCTTGCAACTCCCGAATTTCTTTTCTTGGAATAACCTTTCATTTCCTTGCGATTACGCTCGTCTTTCTTGGAACACGAAACACACACACACACACACACACACACACACACACACACACACACACACACACACAGAGAAAGAGAGAGAGAGAGAGAGAGAGAGAGAGAGAGAGAGAGAGAGAGAGAGAGAGAGAGAGAGAGAGAGAGAGAGAGAGAGAGAGAGAGAGAGAGAGAGAGAGAGAGAGAAAACACCCACAGAGACACACACACACACACACGAAATTCAAGTCTCGACCAAAACAACACAAACGCAGCAAAAATAGCAACAAATCCTCTACTTCGCAAGATAGAAGAAGTTCCAACAAAGAAGGAAAACGAAAAAGAAAAGACCGACTTCCAGCCAGCCTTCCTGTGGGGGTCAGATCTGTGGTGAGTTGGTAGTGGTTAAGGGGCTCCCTCTGGCAGGTTTTTGTGGACCCCCGCGGTCGCCCTTGCATCGCTCGAGGAGTGCCTACCTTTTACATGTCAGGGGCCAAGACGTACAGCCGCCCTCCTGAATATTTCATTACCTTAAAGGAGTGCCAGGGCTTAGGGGAGGTCCCTGTTTAAT
>NW_028234434.1:12219284-12224284 GCF_977035675.1 Penaeus japonicus
GATACAAAAACAATAATAATGAAAATAATAATAGCTGTAATGATTATGATGATAATTACAATGATAATCATAATGTCAAAGCTGATAATGATAATAATAAGAAGAATGATAATAAGAATGATAAAGAGGAAAAGGATGATAACAGTGACAATGGCAATGACAATAGAGATATCTTTATAAAAAAAAGAAAAAAGATGCTTAACGATCCCACGCGCAGTTAGCCGAGGCAAGCACCGCGCCCGCCTCTTCTCCAAACAATCAAACGCGCATCGGTCGCACCCCCTTGCGAAATCCTCATTTTTTGCGGGTTTGACAGCGACCGAGACGACTAGGACCACCGGTTGACCACTCAGAAACCCGAAAAAAAAGAAAAAAAAAAAAAATGGCACAAAGACCCGAGATCCCTTCTAGAGATAAGCGAGGTCCGGATAGAGACGTTTCGACATCTCGGAGCGTGTTTATGTTGTTCTCCCTCCGCACCTCCGACCTCGCCAAGGACGCTAGCTTTCCATGTCCTGCGGGATTCCGGTTGTCGTTCGGTTGTCGTTTTCGGGTTTTCGGGGCGGCGGGAGAGGTGGGGGAAGAATAGCAAAAGGGGAGGGGAAAGGATGAGGAAGGATTCCCATCGTGTCGCGGAAGTCGCTGTTGCCAAGCCCGAAAAAAGGAACATGATGATTAATACTGTTTGCTCGTAAGACCAGCAGGAAGAAGGGGCGACCTCGGCAAGGGCTGCGGTGACGCCTCCGACCGCAGGAGTGAAGGGGGACGGCGATTGGGCTGGGAAGTTCCCGTTGGGCCTCCTGTAACACATCGAGCCATAACTAAGCCGTCCTGTTCATAAGGGAAAGTATGAGCCAACGTCTGTGTAATTCGGAAGTGTGGTGGTCTGGTTGATCACGTGATGCCAATATTAGAAAATGACAGAAAGAAGAAAAAAATCGGAAAAAAAATGTATAATTTCCCTAATGACCAAATATGTTCACTAGTCTAAAATTATAAGTCCGCAGTGCAATAATTCCAGTGGAAATAATCGTTGTAGCTAATGAATGTTGTGGTAGAGCGAACTTAGGAAATGCTGAGAACCCGTAATTTGTTACTAATTTTACTCACTTCCTCTCTTTCTCTCCCCCCCCACCTCTCTCTCTCTCTCTCTCTCTCTCTCTCTCTCTCTCTCTCTCTCTCTCTCTCTCTCTCTCTCTCTCTCTCTCTCTCTCTCTCTCTACCTCTCTCTCTACCTCTCTACCTGTACATCGCACTTTATGATTCTATTTACGCTTCTCATATTCGTGACGATTTTCATATCAATATAAATTCTCTCACGCTCGTGCTATTTTTTGTATGTGGACTGTAGTTTTTTTTATTGTTGACTTACTTCCCTTCCTCTATGTCATTCATTTTTACTGTTAGATTAACGCTTTTCATTTCGTAAATATTCTTGTTTTATTTATCTTGTTTTTGTCTTTTATTTGCGTTTTCCTTTTTGCTCGTTATTTTGTTGTCTGTATCTGTCCGTGTGCTCTCTCTCTCTCTCTCTCTCACTCTTTTTCTCTTTCCATCTGTCAATCTCTCTCTCTCTTCCTTCCTCCCCCCCTTTCCCCTTCCCTTCATTCCTCCCTTCCTTTCGCTCTCCCTTCCTTCCTCCCTCCGCTCTCCCCCTCCCTTCCTTTCCTTCCCCCCCTCTCCCCCTCCCTTCCTTTCCTTCCCCCCCTCTCCCTCTCCCTCCCCCTCCTTTCCTCTCCCTCCCCCCTCCCTCCCTGAGAGTCTTCACTTTAAGCCAATCGGACTGGTTAACTTTGGCTCATTTTTTCCCGGCAAGTTCGGCTGTTTTGATTCTATCCTAAGTTTGAAGAGTCTAACTTTCGTGCTCTTTGCCATCATTGTGATACGTTTAAGTTAGAATGCCCGGTTGTTTATCCCGCGGAAGCTCAGGGGGACGAGGAAGGTCCTTTAAGGAAACCCCTGGAGGACTGAAGGACTTCTGCTTTTGATAGAAGATTTGGATATGCATGTTATTGAAAAAAGAAGAAGAAAATAGTGAGCTCCTCCATTAACTCGGGAATAACTGTGGAATCCATGTTGCACAGGTCTTTTATATGACGATTATATTTGTTTCGAGCAATTCCGATTCACTTACCGAGGTTTTGCGTGTGGGTCGCACAGTTATGCTCACAATTATTCTCCTCTTAATGGGCTATACGAGACAAGATAATGGCAAATTATTGGACCTCGTTATTGATGCGTCGTTTAATCTCTGTCCAGTTCTGAGTATTATTGCCATGCAAATAGCCCCCAGGCGATTAACTTCGTTGCTTACATCAGGCACGACTTTTCTAAGATCCCGAGCTCGAAAACCTGTGAATAAACGTGAGAGAGCGAGAGAGAGAGAGAGAGAGAGAGAGAGAGAGAGAGAGAGAGAGAGAGAGAGAGAGAGAGAGAGAGAGGAAGAGAGGCAGAGAGAGAAAGATAGACAGAGAGAGAAAGATAGATAGAGAGAGAAAGATAGATAGAGAGAGAAAGATAGATAGAGAGAGAAAGATAGATAGAGAGATAGATAGATAGATAGATAGATAGATAGAGAGAGAGAGAGAGAGAGAGAGAGAGAGAGAGAGAGAGAGAGAACCCTGTCTCGTAGCATCAACAGGAGAAAAGCCCATGAACACACTCCCAAAAGCCTTCTAAAAGTTTAGAGCAAGCGTGTATGTCCAGCTGGCGTTTGATACCGCTAGTGCAGGCAAGCAAAGGCATGATCATGCGATCGTTCCGTCATGCGCGCGGGTAAGAAGAGGGTCGGTAGGGTCTGTACAGAGCAAAGGAACCATTTTGTTAGTGAGCACAAAATGTCGGAGGGGTGATAACTTAGCATAGCATGTCATTAGCACGGCGCTCCTCGGCCTTACCCTCGCTTCAGCGTCGAGGCCCGTGGAGAGACCTCTCGACCTCTCGCCGCGCCTTTCCATACGTCGTGTTCCTCTTTTTTCTCGTCCAATTTTTTTTGCATTTGCATCGCGTTTCATCTCCCGTTAAATTAATCCCATTACTCTCCGATCATAAATAGAAATAAAACTCGACGTCCCGACTACCATTATACCCATTATTCAGGCCGCGCAGACCCCCCTCCTTCCCTCCCGTAGCTTTCCAGATGAGTGGGTCGCTGGAGGCGTCTGGCATCCCTCCCCTGACAGTTGGCAAAATACGATTGCCCGGCCTGGAACGAGGGAGTCGGTAACAGGCTGAATAACTTAGCGGCCGAGAGTACCATTATTTCCAGGGGCGAATTTGCACTTGAAAGCACCTCTATTTTCTCTCCTTATCTTCCTCATGGATTGATGCGGCCTTCTCCGCTTGTGCTACGGTTGCCTGGCGTGGAAGGGGCGTGCATGGGCGGCGGGCGAACAGGAGAAAGGGGGAAGGAGTGGGCCGGCAAGGATAGGCAGTGGAGGGGGAGGGGGTGCATATTATTGAACTAACGGTGAGCTAATATCGATTGATGTGGCGTTTGCCGATTTTGTGGGAATCTTGTCTTTCGGGTGATTGAGGGGACAATTCATAACATATAAGAGCTGGTGATTAGGATCCTCAGAACGACTCTTTGTAACAATATTCCCGTGTTACTCTCGCCTGCCTAGCTATAAACGTAATGAATAATATGCTGATGACGTCAAAATGCAAACCTCTTTTGGCTAATTCTACATTTGTTGTACAGCAGCTGGTGCCAAAGACCACAAACAAGCACGGAACAGCTGCTGTTAAAGAGGGACTGCGGGCCATATGTTCAACAGTCTCTGTGGCTCTGAACTCGAACGCTTTGTTGATTTTTAGCTGTTATTTAGCGGTTTGCCGACCTCGTTTATGATCGACGGGCGAGTTATTTAACATTCAACGCTCTCTTAAGCTAGAATTGAAAATCGCGCTCGGATCGCCGATCTGACCGTGCCTGGCCTTGGAATGAAGCGAAATGCTCCCTCTCCCCCGCCCCCTCCCCTCCTCCCCAAACACACCTATCGAGGACCAGGACTCTACCCCCCTACACCCTCTCCCCTCCCGATGCTGGGGGAGAGGGGGGGGGAGGGAGTGCCCGAACGACCCCCAGACTTCATTAATCGTGATGTATGTCGAGCAGAGGCCGCGTGAGGACTCGCGAGATGTGCTCACAAGGGCCTGCTGATCACGGGGGTCATTCCTGAGGTAGTTTATCACACGTCGGCCGGCCTGGTCTTGCGTCGGAGGTCTCGAGTGTGACTTTCGGTCGAGGATTATCATTTAAAGAAAATATGCAGACGTCGCTGCTCGGTACAAGTTCGTTGACATTATGCTCTGCATGTGTATTTTTTCTCTTCTATATAGCGTGCTCTTAACAATCCTCTAGATAATGCACTTTAGGTATGTGCTTATGAAACGAACCAGAATCTGCATTATTTGATCTATATATCATCGTTATCTGGATGCTGTTCCTTCTCTTCATCGCTGCTCCAGAGGTCTCGCTCACGTCCTCTTTGTTAAGATCCAGACTCCCTCACACCACTCAGAATCAGTCCCATTACGTTCATTATAATTTTCGAAGCTCCTCCTACCTCCCTGCCCCCTCTCCTTCTCCTCCTCTCCCCCTATCCTCTCTGCTCTTCCTCTTCCCCTCTCCTCATCTACTCTTCCTGTCTCCTTTGAATTTCCACCTCGCTCACCCCCCCTTCTCCTCTGCCCTTCCTTTCCCATTTGCCCCCTCACCTCCTTCTCTCCCCTCTATTCCTCCTCTTCCCCATATCCCTTCTTCTCTTCCTCTTCCTATATCCCTTCTCCTTTTCCATCTCCCCTCGCCTCTTCCTCCCTCCCTCTCCACTCCCTTCCTCCTCCCCGTTTCTCCCTTTCATCTCCCCCTTTCCCCAACTCCCTTCTCTTTACCCTTTTGCGTTGGGGTGACATTTATGCTCCCCCGTCGCCATCTTCATCATTCTGCCTCAGTCTTCTCCCATCACCTATATCATCGTCCTCCGGGGTGATGCCAT
>NW_028234434.1:12226784-12229284 GCF_977035675.1 Penaeus japonicus
ATATATATATAAATACATATTTCCTTATATTTATATATAAATACACACAATGTATGGAGGGAGAGCAAAAGAGATCTACTGTTTTTTTTTCCATCCTTGTGAGAGAAAAGCCTGGCCTGTTTACCCTTGAATAACTCGCCATAACTTAAAAGTAGAATGAAAGTCGAACATGCAAATCGTGTCTAAACGTAAATAACCGTCTTCCTCGAAGCAACTTTCCACTCTCAGCGCTAACTAAACATAAGGAAGTTTTGCTTGTAAAAAACCACAAGCTGAGATGCTCACGTGCTTGCAAGTCAGCAACCTCTACCAACCCTTATCCGTTAGAACTCTGTTCCTAGCAGTAATAGTCGCCACCTGCAGTTAAATGTGGTGGAATTCCTGGGAGCAATTTTACAAATGTAAAACTGAAATAGTTCGTCTACCATTAATTACTTCCCCTACCATTCTCTCACCCTCTCTCCCCATCGCTTGAGGTCCTCTACCTTTCCCACCATACACACAATGGAGGACCACAGCGCCTAGCAACCGTCATCCTCTAAATAGGATTTTGCCCCCTCCAAAACCCATACAGGCAACAGTCGCCCCTAGTAACAACGCCTTATTTTCTTGTAGTCCCACTTTAACAACCGCTTAATTACGGGACTAATTCAGCATCCTTACGTTGCATCACGCAGGGCCTTAACCTGTTACTCTATGTTGCTATTTATCTAACATTTATACAATTTTGATATGTAGAAAAGTGTATAAAAGAAGATAGTATTTGCCTTTCAAACAGGAATCAGCATAACAAGGCTCAGCACTGTAAAACCCTGACCATTCCCCCTTCCTTTCTCTTCGCCATTGTCGACACCTCGCGTTGACTTTACCATCCCGTTGGACACTCCTCCGAGCCGTTCTTGACTGTTCCTGAACTCCTGTAACGTCCCTCTTTAACCATGATGGGGTCTTCGCTACCACAACAAACACCTCGTCGAATTTCAGCTCACAAGAACATCCACAAAGGAAATTCTTCGCCGCCACTACGGAACTTAACAATATAAACCCACTACTGCAGCCAGTTACCCAACCCTCTTCGTGGGATCCAATAGCCGCGTGAACACCATTCTACGAGGCAATGCCGTAGTTAACATAATTTAGTGTAGTCTGAAGATGAAGTCTTGTTGGCCTTCAGTAGGTAATCAGCAGGTGTTCAGCGCATTTTCGGCAGGTGTGCAGCCCGGACAGTACCCTCAAGACGTGATCTATTTTCTGTTCGAGGCACTTTTGGGTATACCTTGAGATGATGATAATTGCAGACCTGGTAGGTAAGTGGCTTGGACGGGTATTTTTGCTCGACGTCTGGCTACTTTTCTGGGTATTTTTCTCGTACATTGTTTCTCTTTTCTCGTAAAAGAATTTACTTTTTGTTCAAAGATTCATAAAATTAGGTTTCATAAGTCTTAACTCAATATTTTCGAAGGGTTACAATACAGGATGACTTTATAAAAAAAAGAATACAATTTTCAAGAGTGATACAAACGAAGTTAGTGAAGAAGAGCAGGGGTCGATAAGTTAACCCCACAAGGATCTATAAGTTACCCCCTGCTGGGACTTCAAGGATCAACTGGTTCTCGGCTGACGCAACGCCCAAACTGCGCCCAAAAGAGAAAGAAAGAAAGAGATTAGAAGAGGAAGAAGAAAGGCGAAGGGTTATTGGCCATATCGAAAAGAGAAACTCGAATTTTCAGTATAATAATCTGCCACTAAAGCACACTTCACGACTGGCCGTAAAATGGACAACTTTCTAAACCAAAGGGAGTTTTCGCCCTGCAAACATGGCGGATCCTCGGCCGGGCAGGGAAGCCTCGGGTCCCGGGAGAACGTGCAGGGGGCGAGGCCAGGGTTACCAATCTTCGCCTCGGCTCCTCGACCCTGGGGGAATAAAAGAGAAAATCGAAATTAAGGGAAATGATCTATGGAGGTCGAAGATACAGAAAGAAAGAAGGATCCTCCATTGAATCCTTTTCTTGTCTTCTCTATTTTCGGGGTAAAGTAATCATTGTTTGCATCGCTCGGCGTTGGATACATGCTGTGGCATTGCCAGCAGTGGTTGTTCATAAGACTTACCGTCATTAGATTTTCTTTACATTTTTTTATTAAGCCATTATCAATCTCAAGGTCTATTTATATGTAAATTTGCGTAACATTATCAGGTATTTCAAAACCTTCATCTTGTGCCCAAAGACTGTCTGCATTGGGTATTAGCAACACTGTTTCATTCTGGCCGGGAAGGAGGGACACTGGGCTATAATTTTCATCTGGGATCACAGATGGCGTTGATTATATGTTCAGTAAATTTATAAGGGGGCGTGCTTGCCTCATGTGGAATTCCAAGGTGAAGGAATTATACCTGGTTTTACAATTTAAATGGCAGAGGCCGTGGGTATCATATTTTGTAGGCAGGTATTTCCTTTTGTTTAGCTGAAGGTATAATTTTCTGATATAATTACGATATTGG
>NW_028234434.1:12251784-12256784 GCF_977035675.1 Penaeus japonicus
TTATCGGTGAGTTACGCAGCTTCCAGTTGAAAGGCGCGCCGGGGGAAGGCCATTCCGAGCTTTTCCAGGGCATCTCTGGAGCCAGGACGCGGAATCCATAAATCTACTGGAATTCTGGGACTCTGAAGGCTCTCCAGACCGGAACCTGGGAGCGGATCCCGTTCCCCTCGTTTTATACTTCCCATCCCTTTTCCGTTCCCTCGCCAGCTCCTCCTCCTCTTCTTCCCTCTCCTTCCCACCCGCCCGTGGTTTCCTCTCCTCCCATGTCCCCATTAGTCATTACCATTAAATTACGTCCGAAGTTGAAAGGCTTTCGCCATTTGTTAATGCACATCACGGATCAAATTATCCAAAAGAAATTTCGCCCTTCCCCTTTGTTCCGAGATGTCCCCTCTTTTTCTTTCCTTTTCTCCCCTTTTTTCGGGGAGGCGAGATTAAATTCAGCCTTCGCGATAAGGAATTTAAGTTTTTCCATTACATTGTGTGATAGAGTGACGCTTCATCATACAAACGCCGATAAGCACAATAATAACAGAATTACCCAGACGCAGTTCAATGAGAAAGTGCAACGAACATTAACCGAGCAACAAATACCTCGGACGCCATCAATAATTCATCGGGGCCGCCTGAGGAAACCCCCTAGCAACACCATTTATTTTTCCATACCACGCCACATATAAAAGTTGTTGATCTTACCAGGCCAGCGAACACGACCATCACTTGTAAAATACGGAGACAGCTCGGCGAAGCGGCACCCACTTTGGAGGGATCGCAGAACCCCGTAGAGCTAGTGCGGCAGCGGAGGGCGAGGGGAAAAGAGGGCAGGGGGTTGGTGGGGCTGAGCCCGGTCTTATGCAGGCGAGGGAAAGGGTGGGGGCGGACTCCATCTCTTCCATTTTATCACCGCTTTTTCACCGGAGGAACCTGCTAGGGAGGCTGAAGAAAGGGGGGAAAGCGCTGCTATGTTTGGAATATTTCTAGTTGAATAGGGAAATTATTTATCATTACTAAAGTAAAGTAAAAATATATACGAATGATGATAGAAAAAGAAACACGACATGATATATAATATATATAATACATATATATATATATATATATATATATATATATATATATATGTATATATATATATATATTATATATATATATATATATATATATATATATATGTATATATATATATTATATATATATATATATATATATATGTATATATATATATATAATATATATATATATATGTGCATACACACAAACACACACACACATACATATATATATATATATATATATATATATATATATATATATATATATATATATATATATATATATATAAAATACATAACATATACATATAAATACATATAATACATATATATATAACATATATATATATATATAATATATATATATATATATATATATATATATTATATATATATATAAAATATATATATATTATATATATATATATATATATATATATAATATATATATATATATATATTATATAATATAAATATATATAAATATAAACATATATATATATATATATATATATATATATATATATATATATATATATATATATAGTGAATGCTTCGAAAAGACTCTTTTGACAGTTGTCCAAAACACGCGCGCACAAAATACATTTTGACGCCTTGCACCATTCCCTAAAAAAGAAAGGAGGAGGGGGGGGCGGGGAAAGGAGGAGACCAACACACTGTTTGTGCTCGCTGGCGAAAATTACGCGCCCCCTGTGTTTTGAAGATCCAACAGAAATGGGATTAAACACTAGGGTGGAGACACTAGGGAGAAGCGGGATGGTCGTCGGAGTCGAAATTAAAGTGATTGGGGGTTCCCGAGATCACTGGGATGTTGTGGGCGTCCTGGCCGGGTCTTGTCTTGGCAGCTTTTAGCTTTCTTTTGATGGGTTGTGAGTGCCGCTCGTGAGAGGCGCGGCCGAGTGGACGCTAATGTTGCTTATTTGAATGAAGCATTTTTGGGGGATAACACCGGCTATATTGAAGAGCTCTATGTGTGCTTACATACATACTGCTGCGCAAACACGCACACGTGTATATGTATGTGTGTGTGTGTGTGTATGTATGTGTGTGTGTGTGTATGTATGTGTGTGTGTGTGTGTGTGTGTGTGTGTGTGTGTGTGTGTGTGTGTGTGTGTGTGTGTGTGTGTGTGTGTGTGTGTGTGTGTGTGTGTGTCTGTGTGTGTGTCTGTGTGAAAAGGATGACAATCTAACACTTCGAAAGCAACAAAATGAAAATCCAAACGCATACACGCACGCACGCACGCACTTGATATATTGCTGAAGCTTCCCGCCCCGTGTGAGTGACGACCTTCATTTACCTCCTGGCGGCCTTGACTGCGCACGTCCCTCCGTAATCTTCTTAACCCATTTTTATTTTCCTTCTTATCTGCCCCCCACCCATTTCTACTTTATCATCGAGAGGTACCAGCAAATACCTCCAGGTCTTGTTTATTCGCCTTTAAGTTTTATGACCTCTTTAATTTACATAAGCCGGCCATTCCATACCGTTTAGATATGACATTCTCCATGGGGAGAGGAGCATAATGCGCGGGACGGATGGAGGGGGGCGAGGAGGGGGTGGAGTGGGTGGAGAGGGTGGAGGTGGAGGTGTCAAGGGGGGGGGAGAAGAATTGAATTGTGACACTAGGAAGTATAACTAGATGAAAACGATAATTAGAAAGATAAAAGGGTAAATAAAGAAACAAATGACGAAAATAGTTCACAACTAGAAATGTGTAAATAAACAGGAGAGAAGAGATAAAGACAGACAGAGAGAGAAAAAAAAAAGAGAGAGAGAGAGAGAGAGAGAGAGAGAGAGAGAGAGAGAGAGAGAGAGAGAGAGAGAGAGAGAGAGAGAGAGAGAGAGAGAGAGAGTGTGAGACAAACAGACAAGGGACAGAGGTATTGACAGGCACAGACAGAAAAACAGGAGAAAGAGAAAGAGCGAAACAGTAAGTGAAATAAAAGAAAACGAATCCCCGGCAGGCGTCAGTGCGTGCTAAAAGACAATGCAGCAGAGGGGAGTATGAAAGAGGAGCCAAAGCGAAGGTAGCGTGAGTAAAAGAGATGAAGAAGATTCACAAGAAGGAGTGGGAGTGCGGAGAGTCATAAGAAGGTATAGCAGACCACATCACGCAGGCTGGAGGCGAGGACACGAGAGAGGCTTAAGAAGATGACACAGGAAACGGGCTGAGCTTGTGAGTTGTGGCGGAGGCGAGATGCGAAACCGAAATCATAATGAAACATGGCAAGTGTGCGTTTATTTTCTCTTCTCTCTCTTTCTCTCTCTCTCTCTCTCTTTGTCTTATAGGGTGTAGGGGAATGTGTATTGCGTCAATTCGAATTATTTATTATTAGTGTTTTTTATGTCGTAATTTTGGTTTTTGTTTACCGTACAGGGTGTAAGATGCTTCGCTATATGACATTTCGATTTTTTTTTTGTCATTCTCATTACTTATAAGTAGTGAAAAAATACGGCATTGGACATTTCGATTTACCTCATATCTATTGATTACTATGATTTGGCATGTCCACAAAGCGTCTGTCCTTACCGTGGATGCAAAGAGATGAGATTTCTTCCGTCTCACGTGGAGGATAAGCCCTTGAGAACGAAGGCGAGAAGGATCTGTTTGTTTCTCCTCACAAGAACCTTAGTAGCATCCGACTCGAAGAAAACAAACCCCCCACCCCCCACCCTATACACCGCATTAAGCTTCCCTCCACCCTGGCTTGCCGGTCCTAAAACAAATAATCATGAATGCTTAGTGAAAAAAAATACAACTCTAATTTGCATACATAAGGCGTTCTGAAATATGTATAAAATTCCAGACATTGACGCCCTATTTTTTCCCAGAAACGTTCGCTTTTACGACCGCGCCATTGTCCAACGCCTTTGTAAGTTTAATACAGAGGATTCCCTGTGGACCTTTTCATGAGAATTTACATGTATCTTGGGAAATAGCGAATATGCGCAGCGTCCAATCTCCAGGCCTGTGGGAAGTCGGAGCCCCAACCACAAAACTTGGAAAATTTCTGCAGGGAAAAACGTATGGAAAGGAGTCCAGACCGAAAACATGGTGGGGAATATTAAGTTTGTAATCTCCATGTGTAGCTGGGACGGCCCGTGTGAAGGGTGGTGGGGGTGGGGGTGGGGGTGAAGGTGGAGGAGGGGGAGGAAGAGAGGGAGGAGGGGGTAAAGAGGGGGAGGAAGAAAGGGGGGTGGTAAGGGTGTAGAGGAGAGGGAGAAGGGAGGAAGGGACAGGAATGGAGGAGGAGAGGACAGGAGAAAGCAGAGGTAGAAAAGAGAAAAAACAACAACAGAATGGAGGGAGGGAATGGGAAAGAAAAAAAAAAAAGAACAAGAAAAAAAATACTAAAAGAAAAGGTATAAACAAGAGAAAAGAGGCGGAGAAAAAGGGAGAGTTGGAGATGGTGGTGGGGGGAGGTTAAGATAGGTCCGGCAGCGGCTTTGCTCTAAGAAGATTCTTACATGAATGTTTGATTTTATTTATGGCACGCCTTCTCCTCTGTCCAGGCTGCTGCTCACTTTATCCTCGTGCTCCCTCTCTCTCTCTCTATCACTCTGTCCCTCCCTCCATCTCTCTCTCTTTCTTTCTTCCCCTCCCTTCCTTCCTCCCTCCCTCCATCTCTCTCTCTCTCTCTCTCTCTCTCTCTCTCTCTCTCTCTCTCTCTCTCTCTTCCCCTCCCTTCCTTCCTCCCTCTCACCATCTCTCTCTCTCTCTCTCTCTTCCCCTTCCTTCCTCCCTCCCTCCCTCTCTCTCTCCCTTCCTCCCTCCATCTCCTCCCCCCCTCCCTCCCTCCCCCTCTCTCTCTCTCTTTCCACTCTCGTTTTCTCTCTCTTCCTCGTTTTCTTTCTCCGGAAATCCTGGTCCTTTACCCTCCTCGCTCGCGGAACCATTTCTCCTCCCCTTGTGGCATTCCCTTATT
>NW_028234434.1:12316784-12324284 GCF_977035675.1 Penaeus japonicus
TGGTGCCCGAGGGTTCACTTTTCTTTATTCTAATGTTTAAGATTCCAAAATTAAAGAAACTAGAAGCTTTCTTTGAAAATATTGTGCTAATGTCAAAAAGTTTTTTTAAAGGATACAGTAATCCAGCTTGTTGGATATCACGTATTTTGGGGCACGTTCTCGCTGCAGATAATGGAGGTTAAGGAAACGTCATGATGACGCTAGTCTACGTACATAAAGAGAGGGTTGCTAACCACGCCGTAAGTAAAGTGTCTGGAAGATTCTTAGCGTAAGTTATTGATGGCTGGTCTAAAAAGGAGCTGAGCTCACTTGGTAATATATCGTAAGGGATAATTCCTCTTTTGGCAATGTCATCTTGGTGACGTAGCTTCCACCTTTTTTCAGGGCTTTGTGGGTGGCAGAGGTGTCTCAGACATGTGGCCATGATAGTTGAAAGTGCTTTGTCAGAGATGTTGATTTTTTGTGTGTGTGTTTTGTTTTATTACTTGCATTTCCAACCAGTTCATATGTTAGTTGGAATTAGATTTGTTTATTTGATGTTATCTTTATGGCTGTTCTTGAAGATTATAGATGATGCAAAACCTATCCCGATCTGATTTGTGTAACAAGGAATTGCCTCAAAATATAACGCTGTCTGTTAATAGTGAAGATTCCTTTGTGTCTATCCAAAAACGTCTAATTGCTTTTTCACGCATAGTTGCTCACTGCTCTTAACAGCAGAGGAAATCGGGAACACTTTTAGCCTTTGTACTCGTGGATTTACGTGCATCTTCGCAGTTTTGCAGACATCATGCGTTGTTTTTGTTTTCCACGCTCCTTCGGACACATCAAGACAAATGCAGAACAAACAGGATAATCCCTAAGCAAAGACTCTCACAGCTGTAAGTGCCACTTTTCGAGATCAATGTTATCAAGCAGTTGCAACACAGAGTCGTCAAGTGCAATACCCGAGTTGCTCTTCAACCCGTTTTTATCAGCATTCCCCTTGTGTCTTCAACGTAATTCCCTCCGCCTCTCATGCCCTTTTTATCTGCATTCCCTGTGTGTCTCTATCGTAATTCTCTGCCTCTTCCCGCCTGAGTGATGAAGATTACCAGGAGAGTACCAGGGAGGGAGACTAACAAGGGGCGAAGCTTGGGGGAAAGAAAGCGGGGAATGAAGGAGAGAGGGAGAAGGAGAAGGAGAGGGAGAGGGAGAAGGAGAAGACTGTGGAAAGGGAGAAAATTAGGGAGAGGGAAAGGGAAAGGTAGAGGGAGAGGGCGAGGGCGAGGGCGAGGGCGAGGGCGAGGGCGAGGGAGAGGGAGAGGGAGAGGGAGAGGGAGAGGGAGAGGGAGAGGGAGAGGGAGAGGGAGAAGACAAGGGAGAGGAACAGGGGAAGGGAAACGGAAAGGAAACGGGAAAGGGAAAGGTAGAGGGGGAGGGGGGGAGAAAGAGAGAGAGGAGAGAGGAAAGAGAGATATAGAGCGGAGCGAAAATGGGAGAAAAGAAGAAAAAGGCCGAGAGGGAGAGGGAGAGAAAGGATGATGATAAGGAGAAGGAGAGGGAGAGGGAGAAGGAGAAGGAGAGGGAGAGGGAGAGGGAGAAGGAGAAGGAGAGGGAGAAGGAGAAGGAGAGGGAGAGGGAGAAGGAGAAGGAGAGGGAGAGGGAGAAGGAGAAGGAGAGGGAGAGGGAGAGGGAGAGGGAGAAGGAGAAGGAGAGGGAGAGGGAGAAGGAGAAGGAGAGGGAGAGGGAGAGGGAGAGGGAGAAGGAGAAGGAGAGGGAGAGGGAGAAGGAGAAGGAGAGGGAGAGGGAGAAGGAGAAGGAGAGGGAGAGGGAGAAGGAGAGGGAGAGGGAGAGGCAGAAGAAGGAGGAGAGGGAGAAGGAGAAGGAGAAGGAGAGGGAGAAGGAGAAGGAGGAGGAGGAGGAGAGGGAGAAGGAGAAGGAGAGGGAGAGGGAGAAGGAGAAGGAGAGGGAGAGGGAGAAGGAGAAGGAGAGGGAGAGGGAGAAGGAGAGGGAGAGGGAGAGGGAGAAGGAGAAGGAGAGGGAGAGGGAGAAGGAGAGGGAGAGGGAGAGGGAGAAGGAGAAGGAGAGGGAGAGGGAGAAGGAGAAGGAGAGGGAGAGGGAGAAGGAGAAGGAGAGGGAGAGGGAGAGGGAGAAGGAGAAGGAGAGGGAGAGGGAGAAGGAGAAGGAGAGGGAGAGGGAGAAGGAGAAGGAGAGGGAGAGGGAGAAGGAGAAGGAGAGGGAGAGGGAGAGGGAGAAGGAGAAGGAGAGGGAGAGGGAGAGGGAGAGGGAGAGGGAGAGGGAGAAGGAGAAGGAGAGGGAGAGGGAGAAGGAGAAGGAGAGGGAGAGGGAGAAGGAGAAGGAGAGGGAGAGGGAGAAGGAGAAGGAGAGGGAGAAGGAGAAGGAGAAGGAGAGGGAGAGGGAGAAGGAGAAGGAGAGGGAGAGGGAGAAGGAGAAGGAGAGGGAGAGGGAGAAGGAGAAGGAGAGGGAGAGGGAGAAGGAGAAGGAGAAGGAGAGGGAGAAGGAGAAGGAGAGGGAGAGGGAGAAGGAGAAGGAGAGGTAGAGAGTGAGGGAGAAGGAGAGTGAGAGGGAGAAGGAGAAGGAGAGGGAGAGGGAGAAGGAGAAGGAGAGGGAGAGGGAGAGGGAGAAGGAGAAGGAGAGGGAGAGGGAGAAGGAGAAGGAGAGGGAGAGGGAGAAGGAGAAGGAGAGGGAGAGGGAGAAGGAGAAGGAGAGGGAGAGGGAGAAGGAGAAGGAGAGGGAGAGGGAGAAGGAGAAGGAGGGGGAGAAGGAGAAGGAGAAGGAGAAGGAGAGGGAGAAGGAGAAGGAGAAGGAGAAGGAGAAGGAGAAGGAGGGGGAGAGGGAGAAGGAGAAGGAGAAGGAGGGGGAGAAGGAGAGGGAGAAGGAGAGGGAGAAGGAGAAGGAGAGGGAGAGGGAGAAGGAGAAGGAGAGGGAGAGGGAGAGGGAGAGGGAGAAGGAGAAGGAGAGGGAGAGGGAGAGGGAGAGGGAGAGGGAGAGGGAGAAGGAGAAGGAGAGGGAGAGGGAGAAGGAGAAGGAGAGGGAGAGGGAGAGGGAGAGGGAGAGGGAGAGGGAGAAGGAGAAGGAGAGGGAGAGGGAGAAGGAGAAGGAGAGGGAGAGGGAGAAGGAGAAGGAGAGGGAGAGGGAGAAGGAGAAGGAGAGGGAGAGGGAGAGGGAGAAGGAGAAGGAGAGGGAGAGGGAGAAGGAGAAGGAGAGGGAGAGGGAGAAGGAGAAGGAGAGGGAGAGGGAGAAGGAGAAGGAGAGGGAGAGGGAGAAGGAGAAGGAGAGGGAGAGGGAGAAGGAGAAGGAGAGGGAGAGGGAGAGGGAGAAGGAGAAGGAGAGGGAGAGGGAGAAGGAGAAGGAGAGGGAGAGGGAGAAGGAGAAGGAGAGGGAGAGGGAGAGGGAGAGGGAGAGGGAGAAGGAGAAGGAGAGGGAGAGGGAGAAGGAGAAGGAGAGGGAGAGGGAGAAGGAGAAGGAGAGGGAGAGGGAGAAGGAGAAGGAGAGGGAGAGGGAGAAGGAGAAGGAGAGGGAGAGGGAGAAGGAGAAGGAGAGGGAGAGGGAGAAGGAGAAGGAGGAGAGAGAGAAAGAGAGGGAGAGGGAGAGGGAGAAGGAGAAGGAGAAGGAGAGGGAGAAGGAGAAGGAGAGGGAGAGGGAGAAGGAGAAGGAGAGGGAGAGGGAGAGGGAGAAGGAGAGGGAGAGGGAGAAGGAGAAGGAGAGGGAGAGGGAGAAGGAGAAGGAGAGGGAGAGGGAGAAGGAGAAGGAGAGGGAGAGGGAGAAGGAGAAGGAGAGGGAGAGGGAGAGGGAGAGGGAGAGGGAGAAGGAGAAGGAGAGGGAGAGGGAGAAGGAGAAGGAGAGGGAGAGGGAGAGGGAGAGGGAGAGGGAGAAGGAGAAGGAGAGGGAGAGGGAGAGGGAGAGGGAGAGGGAGAGGGAGAGGGAGAGGGAGAGGGAGAGGGAGAAGGAGAAGGAGAGGGAGAGGGAGAGGGAGAGGGAGAGGGAGAGGGAGAGGGAGAAGGAGAAGGAGAGGGAGAGGGAGAAGGAGAAGGAGAAGGAGAGGGAGAAGGAGAAGGAGAGGGAGAGGGAGAAGGAGAAGGAGAGGGAGAGGGAGAAGGAGAAGGAGAGGGAGAGGGAGAAGGAGAAGGAGAGGGAGAGGGAGAAGGAGAAGGAGAGGGAGAGGGAGAGGGAGAAGGAGAAGGAGAGGGAGAGGGAGAGGGAGAGGGAGAGGGAGAGGGAGAAGGAGAAGGAGAGGGAGAGGGAGAAGGAGAAGGAGAGGGAGAGGGAGAGGGAGAGGGAGAAGGAGAAGGAGAGGGAGAGGGAGAGGGAGAGGGAGAAGGAGAAGATAACGAAATGGATGATTATTATATCTTTTTAAAGATAGCAGTGGTGATAACGATAGTAATAGTAATGATAATACTGATAATAACAATAATACTAAATAATGTGGAGAATGATGATAATGAAACAAATAATGATGATGATGATGAAAATGACAGCGATGATGATTTTGGTAATGATGATAATAATAATGATAATAATAATAATGATAATAAAAACAATTATAATAATGGTAATAATAATGATAACAATAACGATCATAATGAGGATGATAATGATAATAATGATAATGGTAGTAGTAATGATAATAGTAATAAAGATTATAAACGAAAAAATATATAATACAAATATTTATCATGATAAAAGTATTGAATAATTATATTACTAATAATGATAAATAATAATGATATTAGAATTGATAATTTTGGTAATGCTAATAGGGATTATAATTGCAAAACCAAAAATGACAATAGTTGTAATGAAAATGGCCAAAATAATTGTATCTATCATTACTACAGCCACCGCCACCACCACAGCTATTATTGCCAAGCAGTATAAATAACGGAGCTGAAGTCGTCAACATTCAGCGAGAGAAATTGCAATGCCTCCTCACGTACGCAACACAAATCACGCCAGCCAAGGTTACCTCCTGAGAACAAAATGAACACCGGTCTCGCCACGCCCCTGCGGTAATGAGTAGGCAGTGTGACCGCCATCATGACAGTGACATGGCTGGACAATGGCACGTTCCTCTGCGTCATGACAAGGAGATCGGACCGTGTCAGTGATACCTGCAATATACCCTTGCCGTGTCCTTGGGCATTGTGGGGGGTGCGAGCAACAGCACCGTCGTCCTGCTATCTAGACGCATTCAAGATAGCGTGATGGCAGCGGGCTTGTGTTGTTAGAGGGGCCGGACGTGAGTGTGGACGTCTCTGCTTTGATGGTTGCTTGGGACATTGCATGAGTGCTTGAGTCATGCGTCCAGAATGCTAGAGACCTGTGATAATGGCGATGGGTTGATTCAATTGTTTTTCCCTCTTTTTTTTTTCTGATGGTCTGATCCTTGTTGGTTTGTTATATGAGCACATAAGCACAACGCACTAGATGCTTCTGCTTGCGCGTGTGTAAACAAATTCTTGACAAGGATAAAAAAAATAAAAAAATAAAACATCATAGACACCGCGATCGTTGATACGAAGTATGCAGTAGCATGTGTCACAGGGACTGCAATCGACTGCATCCTTACCAGATCACTGTGACATCTAGAACTGTATATACTGTAACTGCAACCTCAGAGTTATATATGTACTGATATCTACCAGTACAGAGGATACATTGACCTTGTTACCGAGACCGAATGCAAAGCGAAGGACATGCTGAGGCCTCCGGGTTAAGCTCCGACGGACCACAGTTTGCGGGGCGAATGAGGCGATCTCAATTATAGATAATGATAAAATACGGGATGGATGAAAAGGGCTTCGTTCGGGAGAGTCCTGTAATGAATTCCAGTGCGATATCACGCCGTCGTCACGACCTTCAGGAGGAGGATCGAAGGCTTCTTCGTGGGAAGTCAAGCGGCTAATAACGACCACAACGAGCTCCTCCTTAAGTTGCCTTTGAAAGTAAATTCTGCGGGATGGCGGTTTCGTCCGTCGTGGACCCGGCGCGTTCCAAAGCCTTACAGGGAACGGAGACGGTAGCTCGGCTCCTCTAGGAGTTACGGATCTCTAAGCTATTATGAACGTGTTAGGCGGGACTAAGGGGAGATAGGGGGGAGGGGGGTTAGGGTAAGAAAGGATCAAATAAATGGAGTTTAATCAGGTCATTGCTCTGCCGATGGTAATTTGGTGAGTGATTGTAAGGAAATCCGCAAGGAGCTTCAGAATGGACACATTACGTTTTTTTTTCAGAAACTCATTTAAGTAAATTGCTTAATGGAGATGAATGTATAAAATTTCCTAATGGGGAAAAAATGTACATTCCATTAGGAATTGTATAATTTCCTTCTTCCTTCCCCTTTTTCCCCCTGAGTGACTTCTTTACCTTTCATTGAAGTCCATTAGCGCAGCCTTATCCTTTCCCTTTTACTCATATCTCCATATGTGTCTCTGCTTTCCATCGCGACTCGAGAGAAAGGAATGGGACGTAAAGAGGGAGGGAACGGGGGGTGGGGGCGAAAAGGGTTTGGAGAAGGAGAAGAAGGAGAGAGAGGCAAAAGTGGCTAAGAGTTTTTTTTTTCTCTTCCTCTCTCTCTCTCTCTCTCTCTCTCTCTCTCTTCTTTCCCTCACTTTCTCTGTCTCTATTTATTTATCTCTTTGTCTCTCTCAGTCAGTGCTCTCTCTCTCTCTCTCTCTCTCTCTCTCTCTCTCTCTCTCTCTCTCTCTCTCTCTCTCTCTCTCTCTCTCTCTCTCTCTCTCTCTGATTCTAACTTGTGTCTTTTTTTACCCTCATAGTCTTACTCATCCCCATTCTTAGCTGGAGTTATGGGGGGCGGTGGATAAGGGTCACGTGACTTAGGGTGACAGTATTATCTCGGAGAATATAAAGGCTTATAAAACCACAAAAGTTAAACCCTGTATTTGCTGTTTGATTTTCCTCATCATTTTTTGGCGTGTCACGCTTAGGGGGTCGAAGGGCGGGTGGAAGGGGGGAGGGGGGCGGAGACAAAGTAAACACAGACAACATTTAGAGGCAAGACAGAACTTTGGATATGGCGAGTATAAAGGTTGTTTTTCTACCCTTAAAGTATACCTTGATCAACTCTTCGAGCTGGTGGCTCTAAGGCTCATTTCGTCGGCAATAAAAAGAGCCAGAGATAAATCAAAGACTCTGTGGGATGTCAATGTTGAACTCCGGCCCATAATTTAGGATTAATCCATATTTGAAACTTGAGGGTTTTCCGACCTTATGAACTTCTAAGGGATAGCACATTCTTGCCCTTTGGTGTCATTACTCATCCTCCTCGCTTCCCATTACGGAGTAGGAAGAGGGGTGGCGGGGGGGGAGGGGGGGCAAAGGGAAAAGGGAGGAGGGACGAGGTTTGGGGAGGGGCCAAAGGAGAGGGAGTGAATGGGGGCTGTTTTCCTCTACGATAATATTTTTCTTTTTGAGCTGCCTAAAGAGTAGAAGTTTATTTATGAACCGAAGAGCAAACACCAGTAGAAAATTTCC
>NW_028234434.1:12369284-12379284 GCF_977035675.1 Penaeus japonicus
GTTATCTCCTGTTACTAGAATTTTATTACCTTTTGTTTTGAACTTTGTTTCGTCATCATTTCTCCCCCATTAATTCTAAGTATACGTAATACTTCACCCCCTCCCCTACACTAACCCCCCTCCCTCCTCCCTCCTCCTCCACTCCTCCCCTCTTCCCCCCATCTGTAGTCATTCCTCCGACCATTCCCCCATCCACTATCCTCATTTTCGATCCCCTTGCTTCATCATATATTTACCTTTCGCGGTCATTCCGAGGTTCCTCCGTTCGATTCCCTCCGCTGCCACCATCCACCTGCAACGTCCCATCGTATCTCACTCTTCTACCCTTCTGCTCCCTCTGCTTTATTGGTCTTTGTTTCTCATTCCCCCCTGAAACCTTTATTTACTCTTTCGTGTCACCCTTTTCCCCTCGTCTGTCTTGTTGCTGATCCTTCCCTTATGACTTTCTTTTTTTGCTCTCTCTCTCTCATCCGGTCCTGTTTGTGTCCTGTTGCTTCTCTTCCTTCTTGTGTGCTATTTCCTTGGCTTCCTCTTCGTTCACTTCCTTAATTTCTATACTTTTTCTTCCCTTCCTTTCTTCTCCTCTTCTACCTATCTATCGGCATAGACTTCCCGTTTTCCTCTCTTCCCCATCCCCTCCCCTTATTCCCCCTTTCTCCCTCCTCCTTCTTCCCTTATCCCTTCTCCAACCGCATCCCTAACGGGGACCTTTGATGGTAATGTGAGATGATTGGTGGAGATCCAGTGGCAAAATTTCCCATATTTTCTTTTTGACTTTGAACGTTTTCCTTATATTTTGCTGTTTCGTTTTTTCCCTCTTTTTGTTTGTTATTTGTTGCTGCCCTTTTGTTTTTTTCTTTTATTCTTTTTCTTTTTTTTTAAGGATTTTTATATTTTCCTTGGTGTTATTTTCCAACTGGTATCTTTGACTATAATGTTAGGAACTAAGAAGTAGAAAGGAAGAAGAAAAAGAGGAAGAAGAAGAAGAGAGAGAAAAATAACTTGTAGTGTTGCCAGTTAGATCTCTAATCAAAAGGTTGAGGTTATGATTAGATCTTCTTTATTCAAAGCAATTTCTCTCCACGTGTATCCATTGGAAATCATAAAACCTGTCAAAAAAGTTCAAACCTAATTTCTCAAAAGAAAACCAAACGAACCCAGACTGCGATTCATCCATGCCATCTTTATCTGATCTTCTCAAGATCGTGTTCATTAGTGGATGCATATGCAAAACAAGCATGCATGAGAAGGTGCAATAATCAGTGCATAGTGAAAGCCTGCCAGAAAAAACACATTAAGCTACTGATAAAATTCTGAAGTGTGTCCGCTGACTCGCTCCAAGAAATTAATTTGTAAGCTTTTCCAAACAAAAAAAAAAGAAAAAAGAGAGAAAATCTTTGGTGACTTGATCTCTCCCTGAATAACACCAGTCATATCCTGTCATCGTGTCCTGCCTCGCAAGGATAAGCAAAGGTTCTCGATACCTACATCCTAACACCCCCCCACCACCACCACCCCTACACACACATACAAGACGAAGACCCCACTCCTATTCAAGGGAGAAGGGATGAAGTGAGGGGAATGGGGATGAAGAAAGGGGAAGGTGGGGGAAGGGAGGGAAGCAGGGAGTGAGGGGAGAAGTGATAAAGGAAGGAGAGAAGATGTGAAGGGAGGGAAGCAGGGAGGGAAGCAGGGAGGGGAGGAAGGATAAAGAGAGGTCAAGAAGGGATAGCGAGAGGGAAGGAGGGGTGAAGAAAGGGTAAGGGAGGGGGGTGAAAGGAGGAGAGAGGGGATACAGTTGTAATAAATCCTCGATGCTTCTTGAAATCCTGACATCCATCAAGCGCTGCGACGGCCCCGGAGCACGTAAGAACGAAGAGCAAAATCGTTGATAATGAAGCAAGACAAACGGTTGATAACATACCTGTGATACTTCAGCGAGATCAAGAGGCAAAGAAGAAGGCACTAGACGAGGCGTGGGTGCTTAAAGGTCTCAGGTGAAGAGGAGAAAGAAAGATAAAGAAGAGGAGGGGAATGACAATAAAAAAAGAAGAAGGCAGAATGTAAAGAATAAGATACAGTATAATTAAAGTGATCTAGGTGCGTCGGGAGAATGGACGAATGGCCCCATTTGCTTGTAAATAAGAGCCATAAATCGACCCTGAAATATGAGGGGACAGAAGAAAGGAAGGTACAACAAGGTGAATGAAGAGTTAAGAGATTTGCTTTTTTTCGCCGCTGATAACTATACCATTTCACTTTTTTTTTTAAGCTTCATTCCCATGTGCTTGCGCCCATTTCACGGATCGTCTGCACTGAAAGCACTTGCCTGGATGGTTCCAATATTTATTTTCTTGATCTATGTTCATTCAAAAAAGAAAAGGAAAAGGTGGGAAAATGTTAGTCCTCCTCAACGGGACACGAAATGCGCATGCTTAAAACTGTGGCTGTGCCTGATGGAGAAAAGAGGGAGAGATAAGCATTCATACATACATGCATACAATATGTGTGTATGTGTATGCAGAAAGAGAGGGAGGGGTAGAGATAGAGAGAGAGAGAGAGAGAGAAAGAGAGAGAGAGAGAGAGAGAGAGAGAGAGAGAGAGAGAGAGAGAGAGAGAGAGAGAGAGAGAGAGAGAGAGAGAGAGAGAGAGAGAAAGAGAAAGAAAGAGAGAGAGAGAGAGAGAGACGGAACAAGAGAAACACAAAGCATCATTTCTGGAGTTTAACATGTATGAAGACGTTCACAATTATTTCCAGAATCCCAGAGCCCAGCCAGACCTAAACTACCTTCCAGAACTCAAGAGAAAATCTGTCTTTATTACCCCCATAACACAAGGGGACAGAATGGGACATCTCGCTACTTCTTCCATGATACCCCCCTTAACCCCAATGCCCCCATAGCCCAGTACCCCCCCTACTCGACCTCATGAACAGGGTAAGGGATATCGTCAATGGCTATATAGTATATTTGGAGAGCCAGCAATGTGTCTCCTGGACGATTACAATCCTCATGGTAGATGACCTTAGCTCCAGTGGGTGACTCTTGGAAGGTGGGAGGGCACGTGGGATATGAAAGGCAAGAAGTGGAAGACGTTGGTGGAATAGTCGGAACGGAGGGATAGGCGAAGGAACGGGAAGGAGAGAGGAATAAGATTTTGTAAGATCACAGAACGAAGGACATATGTGAATGATAAACCCAACGATAATGTGAATGTGCTTGCAGTTTATAGGTGCGCGCTCACACACACACACACACACACACACACACACACACACACACACACACACACACACACACACACACACACACACACACACACACACACACACACCAACAACAACAAGAGATAGAAGAAGAAAAATGCGAGCAATAAAAAGCCTAGTTGTAAAGTTATCCTGAACAGGGGATAACTGAGCGGCAACATCGGAACCTGTGAAGCGCAAAGGAAGAGAGAGGGAGGGGGGGAGGGAGGGGAGGGAGAGAGAGAGAGAGAGAGAGAGAGAGAGAGAGAGAGAGAGAGAGAGAGAGAGAGAGAGAGAGAGAGAGAGAGAGAGAGAGAGAGAGAGAGAGAGAGAGCGAACGAGCGAGAGAGAGAAAATCGATACACATTCAAGTAGAGCGTTGAAATTAAAGGGCAAAGGGAGAGGAAACGACACGGGGGAATCGGGCGAAAGAGCGGCCAAGGGCGAAGGGCAATGGATGATAGGCAGAGTCTGGGGCTGGTACAGGTGATAATAAAGGGCGGTCTCATTGTGCAGCTTACTGTTTTAAGGACCCGATTGATGAGGTTGAAGGGAGGAGGTGGAAGGAGGGAGGCCGGCAGGGGAGAAGGGAGGAGGAAGGATGCCGGCAAGGAAGGAGGGAAGAGGTGGGAGGAGGGAGGCCGGCAGGGGAGAAGGGAGGAGGAAGGAGGCCGGCAAGGAAGGAGGGAAGAGGTGGGAGGAGGGAGGTAGAGTGAGGAAGGAGGTAGAAGAGGAGAAAGGAGGAGGAGGGAGAAGGTGGAAGATGTGGTGGTGGGAAGGTCAGACAAAGTGAATAAAAGAGGGAGAAAAGGAGATGATGAGGGAGGGAGGAAGGAATTAAGAAGATGACGTCGGAGGGAAGGTAGGAGGAAGGGAAGGAGAAGTAAAATGAAGCAGGCAGAGAAAGAGGGAGGGAGGGAGACAGAAGAGAAGTAAGGGAAAGAAAATAGTAAATGAAGGAGGGATTTTAGAGAATAGGAGATGTTAGAGATGGAGTAGGAGGACAAAGAGGAGGCAAGGATGAAGATATCAGCTGTTATAACATACGTAGAAAAGAGGCAGAATGAGAGAGAGAGAGAGGAAGAAAGAAAAAAAGAAAGAAAGAAAGAGAGATAGAGAGAAAGAAAGAGAGGGTGAGAGAAAGGGAAAGAAAGAACGGAAGAGAGGGGGCGGCTCTAACTCCAGGTAAAAAAAGAAGAAGAAAAAAGCCGAAGGAAAAAGACTCGATGGGAGCGTGCGAGAGATAGGTACATGAAAGAGGGGGGGGGGGGATTGGTCGTGTATAAGACCGTCTTTTGAGTGATTGTGAATTATGATAGCGGATAATAATGTGTAATTGTGAAGGATCCGATAATAGTGAGGTGTGGAAAGGGTGGAGGAGTGGGGGGGGGGGGGGGGGAATCCGAAGGAGGCTGAGGGTCAGAAAGATGAATGGGTATGGGAGTATTTTTCAATTTTTCGAATGAAAGGGATCATAATAACAGAGTGTAGGATTAGGAGCGTACAATTAGGGTCGAGGTAAGGTGTAGGATGAATATGATTTTGATGATTTGGGATTGGGGGATGGATTTCATTAGGGAATGATATGGCTTTTGATCACGCGTTTTAGTTATATCAAGAAATGTCACGTAAGAAGGAAAAAGAGAAAAGAAAAGAAATGGTGTTAATCCACTTGTACTTAATGACGAGAGATTTCAACTTTTTGACATTCACTTATTTTCCAGCCTACTAATTTATTTTCTTCTTACCTTGATATTTGAAAAAAAAAATGAAGGACAAAAAGAAGCAGATTAGAAGAGGAAACACTAATTATTAAACAAGAAACTGGATAAGAAATTTGTACCGTAACACACTCTGTACATTTTGCATTTGAAAACCTGAAATCTTTTGGTGTGACTTACTTGTCATTAGGAATAATAATTCTCAATTGCACACGCCAAGTGGTTATTTATCATTCCAATGCAATGATATGCCTTGAGGCGCCACACACCTATTGCATTCATTTCCTCCACAAGAAATCGTTTTACATTACTCTCATATTTGCATTATCTTTTCATTATCTTTTTCAAATCTTCGAATTCTCTTGGTCAACATACCTCGGCGTTTCAAATGGTTTAAGAGACCAGAAATATACGCTGATCAAAGATTTCGTGGTTATTATCATTTATCTTGGTAAGTACGGTTGGCGGTTACGAGGAAGTCGAAAGAATTTGAAAGATAACGTCTTGTTTCTTTTGTCTAATTTGAAGACCGGATATTTTTTTTCACTTTTGGCGGGAAAAGGTGGACTCTTTCTCATGGTTCGTCCTTCCCCCATCCCCCTTTAATTATGAAAAGGGGGTTAGATAAACAAAGAATTGAAATCCGTTGATGACTGTGATTTCATTGAATCCAGACTAATGAATGGTCTGCTTATTGATTCTAATGAATACGTGTTAATGACTTAATGACGCTATGTCTCATACTAACTTTTTCTTGAACGTTGTTTATTGTTTCGAACATTATTTGATAAACTGACGCTTCACCGCAAATGTTTCCAGGTGCAGTGATATGAGTCAAACAAGAAAATGTTTTCTTGAAAATAAAATTCTCTCTCTCTCTCTCTCTCTCTCTCTCTCTCTCTCTCTCTCTCTCTCTCTCTCTCGCTGTCTCTCTCTCTCGCTGTCTCTCTCTCTTTCTCTCTCTCTCTCTCTCTCTCTCTCTCTCTCTCTCTCTCTCTCTCTCTCTCTCTCTCTCTCTCTCTCTCTCTCTCTCCCTCCCTCCCTCTCCCTCTCCCTCCCCCCCCCCCCCCCCCCCCCCCCCCCCTCCCCCCTCTCTCTCTCTCTCTCTCTCTCTCTCTCTCTCTCTCTCTCTCTCTCTCTCTCTCTCTCTCTCTCTCTCTCTCTCTCTCTCTTTTGAGTTAGATCTTTCACCTGGCAAACGCATCCTCTTTCATCAGCGCGAACTAATCATTCATAATCTCCCAGGACACTCCTCCATCACTGACACAGCCGCTATTTCGCCTATTGGCAGTACAGCGAGCCGTCACCACCTGCTAGTTGATGAATTGCGTCGACAGGTTTGCTTTTCTGAAAAGCTTTGATGAACATATTTCACTTGTAATGTTTTCATTTCCCGTTTATTATTGCCTCTTTCTTTGGTGCTGTTTCATGTGGATTGTTTGAATGAAGCTTTTTTATGAAGGTAATTCGCACTCCTGTTCTGCTGTTGATGTGTGATGTCCTGGCTGATGATGAAAAAAAATCTAATGTTTCTCGTTCTGACTAATGTAAGCCACCTGGACTTACTAACAAGAATTTATAAGTGTTAATACCAACCCATGCATGCTGTAACGACCCTCTTACCCCCTTTTTTATACGTCTGCATGGACGGACGACCACCGTGCGAGGGTTAGGGTAGTTCTGCCGAAGTAGAGGATCCATCATGACCTCTGACCACGCCCACGTCTTCCGCAGATGGGCTCTCGCGGCTACCGTGTTCTCTACCGTATTCGCATGACCTTGGATGATAAATATCTGAAGGAGCTTGGCATCACCGGATGTCTATGTGTCAAGTGAAGAGGCTTTTTAAGTGCTTAAGCGGTCAGTTTCCGGCGACAGGTAGTGATTATGAGCATCTTTCGTACTTATCAACCCACCCATTTGTGCTTATAAATCCGGTCGTCATCCGTCTTATCTCCGTGCTAATTGGACTTCATGACGTAATCAAGGGAATTCTTATTTCTCCTTCGCCATTTTCTTTTTAAAAGATGAGTTGTAAGAACACCCAATTACCGAGTACCATCCACCGGTTCTTTATCTTACCCATTGTTCCACCTCGTCCCTGTCTTTTACCCCCCCCACCCCCACCCCCACCCTCTCTCTCTCTCTCTCTCTCTCTCTCTCTCTCTCTCTCTCTCTCTCTCTCTCTCTCTCTCTCTCTCTCTCTCTCTCTCTCTTTCCTTAATTGCTGTACCGACCGCCGTCATCGCCAGGGGAGTCGCTATCATTTGATCTGGAGTTGGTCGAGCCATTTGTCAAAGAGGTTGTAGGACCCGGTTGTCGCATGGCCCTTTTGCGAAGCGAAGATTCTTAATTGGTCCCTGTTTCTTCTTTTTTCACCTAAGGGTTGCTGCAAAACGAACAATAAGATTTTCTCTCCCTTTTTTTCATTTATTCTAATGGCTCAGAAACGAAAATCATCCCACCTTAAGCATCAGTCCAAAAGGTGAGTGAGACGACACCAAAGAAGAAGAAGAAGAAGAAGAAGAAGAAGAAAAAAAAAATCAATGCTCACTCCACGCCCGCGAAAGGTCATTCAGAATTTGAGGTTCGGAGTACGACCTTGGCTACGACCCTGTAATGAATAGCTCATTGGTAATGGTTAAGCTGATGATGGTGATAGTGAGGATGACGAGGGTTGATGAATGGGGATGGAGGGGGGGGGGGGCGAGGGGCGGAAGGGAAGGAGGGAGGTTAGGGTGTGAGACGGTTGGGGATAAGGGGTAGAGGGGAAGAGGTGGAGTGTCGGGGGGGGGGGAGGGGGGTGAATCGAGGAGGTGGAGACTGTAGCAACAAAACAGGGCGTCTTGATGGATATTTTGGCCCGTATGTGCTATGAATGGGAGGGAAATGGGGAGTCAGAATGAGTGGGAACGAGGATCAAAGAGACGAATGGGGTATAGGGCAAGAAATATGGAGGTAAGTTGCGGGAAGTAACTGAGCCGTAACTTATAAATAAGGGATATATACAGGATGCGTTCTGGAATACGAGAATTTATATAGTTACACGTTTATAGAGATAGTGACATGTATATACTGATATTTATCAATAACTGCCTATAGATTATTTTGTTAGTACTATACGCATTCTTAATGTATTCATATTCATTATATATATCTTGTGTATCTTTGCAAGAGACCAAGATTAATTTTCCTCTCTACATTCACACACACAACAAATAAACAAACACACACACACACACACACACACACACACACACACACACACACACACACACACACACACACACACACACACCATCTGTGTATAGCCAGTGAGTGATCTACCAGACCTGGGAATTTCCCCCGTGGGGGATAGACCCCCGAAACTGCAGAGAACATACCTCATATTTCCATTATTTTGATCATTTCCCCTGAAACCTCAAGGGGCAACTATTTCCCTCATTTTTATCCAGATCGCTGCGCAGACTGCCTCTTTCTACCCCCCCTCCTCCCCCCACCCATGCGGAAAAAAAACGAAAATTATTTCTTAAGACAAATGACGTCATCACCTTTTGAACTCTGTCCTCTCCCCCTACTTCCTCCTCATCTTACAACTTCTCCCTCTTTCTTCCTCCCCATCCCCACCCCCATCCCCACCCCCTCTCACCACCGTTGTATTTTGAAACGAAGCTCTAGAGCTCGCCTACTCTTACCCACAGGCCATCATGAAGCATATCAACTGTGTCGCCTGTAAACCCAGTGATATTAGGAATAAATTACGTCATAAGAAATGTGATTTAGTATTCTAAATGACCGAAGGGTTCGGGAAGGTGCAATCTGGGACTATAGCCCTTGTCGAGTCGGGGATTATGAGGTCAGCTGGAAATGAAAGAGTTAATGTACCATGCAGTTAAGGCGTCTCTTGCACAGATGAAATTCCTTGATTGGAGTTGAAAAGAATTAACATGTGGATGCAAGACTTGTGTTTTTTGCTGTTGTTGTTGTTGTTGTTTTTCCTCTCTTTTTTCAGCAAAGCATAGGAGATAGTTGTTGAGTAGAGGGAGGTAAGACAAAATGTTTCGGTCTCGAGTGGTCGTTGGTAACAGGGGGCTAATGACAATTGGAGTAGTTGGGAGAATAGTCGTCGTGATCCAATTTAGAACGAGCGGACGACCCTCTCGCCCCACCTCGAGTCGAGAAAGGAGAGTCGTTACCAGGGTGAAGTGTAACGGAAGAATTAAGGTGAAACGCTCTTCATTACATGAATTAGGTTTAGGTGGTACAGAGAGCTTGGGTCGCCATCTCGCAGCGCAGCAATATTGTATCTCGAGTTTATTAACACCTGAAAAGACTCTTAGTCAGAAAGCACAGAGGCTATTGTGTGTGTAGATGAACCTGCGTAGGAGTGATTATGGGCACATGTGGATGGGCATGGTGAAACTATTAGTATTTTAAGACCGCAAAAACTTCATGCAAAAAAGTGCCATATATTCTATGCCGTGTTGCTTTTCAACAATCGATCGGGTGAAAAAATGCACTACGGTTTAACTTTGTAGATGGAATTCCGACACTCCAGCACAATAGTGAAAAAGATACAGATTAACATCCGTAATGGAGGTTGCTAATATCCATAAAGAACAGAAAAAAGCGATATCGAAAAGTTTCAACTGTGGAAAATATTCTACCATAAAGGAAAGAGAAGATTCATAATATTTTAATGCTTTGAAATCGCATTTTGGTGAACGACTTTCAGGGTAAGTAAGATCACAAAGACCATGATATAGATAACAGTCATCTTGATTATGATATTAACAAGACTGATGATAATATTGAAGTCGAGAAAGAAAGCAATAAAATACCAACCTCTGATATTACAATGGTGGTTGCGTTGATACTGATTAAACCCTAATGATATTAATAATCATATAACAGCGACAACCGTGATTATGATATCAGAATGACCCTCGTCAGCAGTATCTTGCCATTTTTTATCAGTATGTTCTGCCGAACAAGAAGCCTGACAAAAATCCTTATCACTGCCACTATAAATGAA
>NW_028234434.1:12384284-12391784 GCF_977035675.1 Penaeus japonicus
AAACCGTCTCTCACGTTCTCCAGGTTATCTTAATTTATGTACGTTCTTCCCCCCGAGTGCATGCACTCTTATCTAACGCAATCGGTGATAACGATCGTGTTTTACATTTTACTTTTTTTTTTCTCTTATTCTATTTGTTTTATCATCTCTCTTCTTCACCAAAGATTCTCCACTTGTCATCCATCTGGCAACACCCCTCCTGGATGAAGGATAACGCATCCATTCAAGTCCTTTTCGAATCTTCTTTGAGAACCTGCAGCTTCTCTTCTCTTTCAATAAATGAACGATTCCCTTTCCTTTGTTGAGGGAGATTAATTGCATGATTGCATTCCAAGTTCGCCATTAGCTTGACCTCTTCATCTATTTTAAGATCTAATTTATTCGGCCGCGATTCGAGTCTTTGTTTTCTCTGAAATTGGATAATGATGCAACGTTTATTCGATCAAATGATGTCTGTAGTTTAACTTGTTGTGGGTCAGTTGTATTCCTATCATAAACTCTAATCTTCTGTTCGGAAAGTCTTCTTGTAGTTATGCAGCTTTATTAGCGTGTGCTTTATTAGTAATGCTGTTTTTATCCTTGTCGCTCCTCTTAGTATTTTTTTATTGTTATTATCATTATCCTCATTGCTGTTATTGATATCATCATCATTATGTTTTATATTGATATTATTATTATCATTATTATTATCATTGTTATTGTTATTATTATTATTATTATCATCATCATCATCATTATATTATTATTATCATCATTATTACTATTATCATCTTCATTATAATTTTTATTGTTATTGATACCATTATCATCATTAATGTTGTCATCATTATCCTTATTATTATTATTATCATCTTCATCATAATCATTATTGTTATTGATACCATTATTATCATTAATGTTGTCATCATTATCCTTATCATTATTATTATCAATATTATTATTATCATAATCATTATTGTTTTTATCATTACTATTATCCTTATCATCATTATTACTATTATTTTTATGATTGTTATTATAATTAGTTTTATTGCCATTATTATTATTATTATTATTATTATTATTATTATTATTATTATGATCATTATTATTATCATTATTGCTGTTATTATTATTATTATTGTTATCATTATCATTATCAATATTATTGTCATTATTATAATCATCATCATTATCATCATAAACATTATTATTATTAGTAGTAGTAGTAGTATTAGTAGCAGCAGCAGTAGTAGTGGTAGTATCATCATAAATACTATTATCATTATTATTAGTACTAGTTGTGGTAGTAACATCATAGTTACTGTTGTTATAACAAATATTGTATTTTTAGCATTTTCATTTCATCACGTATCATAACCACCTTTGCTTTTCTTCTATTGTATTAATGTTTTATAAGTATTGGCATAACCACCATTTTCATTGGAATTAGCAAGGAGTTTAATTTTTATTTAATACACACAAAAACACAAGCACATTTACAGAAAGTAAATTCTCAGATATTTATATATGGTCTGATTGTGAATTTTCTTTTCTAACGCTGATATATATATATTTTTTTATTTTTTTATAATCAAATATGTAACCGGTTCTTAGGAGTAAACATACAATTTTCAAATGATTCTTAACATGTAAAAAAAAAATTACAACATCTGGAATGATGTATCATGATTGTTCTTATAAACAGCCAGAGAGAACCAGGAATATATTCAACAATTGCAAGTAAACTCAAACTACAGACCTCCAACCCCCTACCCCCACCATAACCCCCCCCCCCTTCCACACTCCACCCTAGGAATAATCAAAAGTCATTCTCATCTCCTCTGTACATCCCAATCATTTGACAATCGCTATAAAAGATTAGTTCTCGCCGTCGACAGATTGCCAAAAAAAGTAATGATAATGATCTAAGGAAATATAATCTTGGGAGTCGGAGATTAAATTCAATATTTCTTCTCCGTTTGATATAGAACTGATTACAAGAGAACTAACACATTGCATTTTGCTTCTCCACGCGCGTGATTTGGTGCTTGATTCAAGCAGAGAAGATTTTTTTAAAATGTCATTTTGTAATCATTTCGTGGAAGAATTCGCTTTTTAATTATGAAGTATATCAAGAAAATGAGATCATATGAGAGAGAGAGATAGTGAGAGTGAGAGTGAGAGAGAGAGAGAGAGAGAGAGAGAGAGAGAGAGAGAGAGAGAGAGAGAGAGAGAGAGAGAGAGAGAGAGAGAGAGAGAGAGAGAGAGAGAGAGAGAGAGAGAGAGAGAGAGAGAGAGCGAGAGAGAGAGCGAGAAAAGAAAGAGAGAGAGAGAAAGAGAGACAGAGTGAGAGTGAGTAAGAGAGAGAGAGAGAGAGAGAGAGAGAAAGAAAATTTAATTATAAAACAGTAAATTCATCCCTGGACGGGTGTTGCTGCGGCCTCCACAGCTCCATAGACAGCATATTGAATAATATACCCCCCGGCGCCATCCTGTTTGTAATTTATGATAGTCCGTACCTTCGCGGAACTCAAGGCTGCGACTTGGGCGGATGATAAGGGGGCTGGGGGCTGGGGGGAGGGGGAGGGGGATAGGTCTTCTTTTGATAATGTCTGCCACATTGACACACTTCGGTAACCCATAAGATCTACAATTCCCATCTCTCGATGCCGAATGTAGACTCTAAGACGATCTGTCCCTCAGGTTCCATATTTAGGGTCGAAGGAACCCTTAAAACAACCCCCTTAAAACAGGGATAATAAAGGAGGCTGGTCCTAGTCTGAGGGTCCCTTTGCCGCCCTGCACTTGTATTATAGGATGACTAACCCTTTACTTTAAGTCTCAGTGACAGGTGCCGTCTGGGAAGACAATGTCCCAGACACACTGTAAATCACTTTCTTGCCCCGCGGGCGGAGTCCTTTGCATGAGGGAATATATGTGTAAAAGGAGAAAGAAGATGGTGGAGGAAAGAGGGAAGTTGAGAGAGAGAGGGAGAGAAAGATGAAAAGGGAGAGGAAGAAGTAAAGAGCGATAGATAGATAGAGAGAAAGAGAGAGAGAAAGAGAGAGAGAGAGAGAGAGAGAGAGAGAGAGAGAGAGAGAGAGAGAGAGAGAGAGAGAGAGTGAGTAAGATAGAGAGTAAAGAATCGATTTATATTTTCTTGTTTCAATTTTACCGACTTACGATGGCGTGGCTGGAGCTGAGGAGAAACGACCCCGCTATCTAATTTGAATATTTATTTGAATTCCTTCATGTATATCTGCTTATCTCTCTCTCTCTCTCTCTCTCTCTCTCTCTCTCTCTCTCTCTCTCTCTCTCTCTCTCTCTCTCTCTCTCTCTCTCTCTCTCCATATTCTTCCAGTCATGCTTTAAGAATAAGACAAAAAAGACATGCTTGGTATGTAAGTGTAAATTTACTTTTATATATATATATTTTTTTTTATTATAGATTATATATATATATATATATATATATATATATATATATATATATATATATATATATATATATATATATGTATATATATATATATACATATATACACAAATGTGTATATATGTGTGTGTGTGTGTGTGTGTGTGTGTGTGTGTGTGTGTGTGTGTGTGTGTGTGTGTGTGTGTGTGTGTATGTGTGCATATGTAAATCTTGAAATGATAGTGATCTCATTATAATTTTCATAATAGCCAGGATGGTTTGGTAATTGTAAGAGATAGTCAGTAGTAATAATTATAACAATGATAATAATAAGGGAGATAATCATGATATTGATATTGTACCAGTATATGCTGTACATCAAAGCTTCTGGTTATTGCCTCTATTGTTATTATCTCTTTATGATTATAATTATCATTATTATCAATGCTGTGTTCGTCGTTAGGTATGTTATCGTATTTTTTGTTGTTATTATTATCATTATTATCACTATTATTATAATTTTGTTATTATTATCATATCCTTAATATTATTGTCATCATCATTATTACCATTATCATTATTTACTCCTATTAACATTAGTACTATAATTTATATCATTATCACTGTTATTATGATTATCGTTAATATCATTATCGTTCCTATAATTATTATAATCATCATTTTTACTTTGTCCATCACTTTTATTACTTCAAGTAGTAGTACATTTTAGTTTTACATCTTGTTTAGAATTTTAATGTTATTACAAAAACCTGTTTTAACATTTTGTAAGTCATTAAAAAAAGGAACACGTTTCAATAATGGTATAATTAATGGTGTTTTGATGACAGCAGCTGCAATTGTTTTCACTTATGAAGATATACATATTATTTTTCTTGTTAATACGATCTTATTCACAGCTATTCAATTTTTGCATCCAACTTAATCTATAGAGTTTGATGACTAGATTGATAACGAAATAGTAATAATGGTGATGATAGTGATGATGGTAATAATGACTATTATAATAATGATAATGATAATCACGATAATAGTAATGATAATGATAATGATAGAATATAATATTGATGAAAATAATATTGATAGTAATGATATTGACAGTAATAATAATAGTCAGGCCAATGATAATAGTAGTGATAATTAAGTTGATAATAATAATAGCAATACCAATAATGATAATGACAATTTGTAATAATAATATTTATAGTATCATGATAATGATAATGATGATAGTAATGATAATGACAATTTGTAATAATAATATTCATAGTATCATGACAATAATGATGATGATAGTAACGACAATGATAATAATAATGCTGATAATAATGATCATGATAGCAATAACAGTAATGATAATCATAACAATAATAAACTAAAATGATAATGGCAAATATAATGATAACGATAATTATGATAAAAATGATAAAAATGATGATAATACTGACAATAATATCAGAATTAGTAGTAGTAACGGTAACCTTTATAGTGGTAAGAATAACAATCTTAGCAATGATCCTTACGATAATCATTATAGTATTAAGTGGTAATGGAACATAATGCCGGCTGATGATAATGATCATAATGATAACCATCATATTAACAATTGTAATAATGATAAAAAGATTGATGATAATACTGACAATAATATCAGAATTAGCAGTAGTAACGGTAACCTTTATAGTGGTAAGAATAACAATCTTAGCAATGATCCTTACGATAATCATTATGGTATTAAGTGGAAATGAAACATAATGCCGGCTGATGATAATGATCATAATGATAACCATCATATTAACAATTGTAATAATGATAAAAAGATTGATGATAATACTGACAATAATATCAGAATTAGCAGTAGTAACGGTAACCTTTATAGTGGTAAGAATAACAATCTTAGCAATGATCCTTACGATAATCATTATAGTATTAAGTGGTAATGGAACATAATGCCGGCTGATGATAATGATCATAATGATAACCATCATATTAACAATTGTAATAATGATAAAAAGATTGATGATAATACTGACAATAATATCAGAATTAGCAGTAGTAACGGTAACCTTTATAGTGGTAAGAATAACAATCTTAGCAATGATCCTTACGATAATCATTATGGTATTAAGTGGAAATGAAACATAATGCCGGCTGATGATAATGATCATAATGATAACCATCATATTAACAATTGTAATAATGATAAAAAGATTGATGATAATACTGACAATAATATCAGAATTAGTAGTAGTAACGGTAACCTTTATAGTGGTAAGAATAACAATCTTAGCAATGATCCTTACGATAATCATTATGGTATTAAGTGGAAATGAAACATAATGCCGGCTGATGATAATGATCATAATGATAACCATCATATTAACAATTGTAATAATGATAAAAAGATTGATGATAATACTGACAATAATATCAGAATTAGCAGTAGTAACGGTAACCTTTATAGTGGTAAGAATAACAATCTTAGCAATGATCCTTACGATAATCATTATGGTATTAAGTGGAAATGAAACATAATGCCGGCTGATGATAATGATCATAATGATAACCATCATATTAACAATTGTAATAATGATAAAAAGATTGATGATAATACTGACAATAATATCAGAATTAGTAGTAGTAACGGTAACCTTTATAGTGGTAAGAATAACAATCTTAGCAATGATCCTTACGATAATCATTATAGTATTAAGTGGTAATGGAACATAATGCCGGCTGATGATAATGATCATAATGATAACCATCATATTAACAATTGTAATAATGATAAAAAGATTGATGATAATACTGACAATAATATCAGAATTAGTAGTAGTAACGGTAACCTTTATAGTGGTAAGAATAACAATCTTAGCAATGATCCTTACGATAATCATTATGGTATTAAGTGGAAATGAAACATAATGCCGGCTGATGATAATGATCATAATGATAACCATCATATTAACAATTGTAATAATGATAAAAAGATTGATGATAATACTGACAATAATATCAGAATTAGTAGTAGTAACGGTAACCTTTATAGTGGTAAGAATAACAATCTTAGCAATGATCCTTACGATAATCATTATAGTATTAAGTGGTAATGGAACATAATGCCGGCTGATGATAATGATCATAATGATAACCATCATATTAACAATTGTAATAATGATAAAAAGATTGATGATAATACTGACAATAATATCAGAATTAGCAGTAGTAACGGTAACCTTTATAGTGGTAAGAATAACAATCTTAGCAATGATCCTTACGATAATCATTATAGTATTAAGTGGTAATGGAACATAATGCCGGCTGATGATAATGATCATAATGATAACCATCATATTAACAATTGTAATAATGATAAAAATGATGATAATACTGACAATAATATCAGAATTAGCAGTAGTAACGGTAACCTTTATAGTGGTAAGAATAACAATCTTAGCAATGATCCTTACGATAATCATTATGGTATTAAGTGGAAATGAAACATAATGCCGGCTGATGATAATGGCAAATATAATGATACGATAATTATGAATAAATATTGATAAAAATGATGAGTAATACTGACAATAATATCAGAATTAGCATAGTAACGGTAACCTTTATAGTGTAAGATAACAATCTTAGCAATGATCCTACGAATGGGGGGAGAAAAATAATCTTTATGGTATTAAGTGGAAATGATACATAATGGCCGGCTGATGATAATGAACATAATGATAACCCATCATATTAACAATTGTAATAATGATAAAAATGATGATAATTAATACTGACATTAATCTTATACGATAATCATTATGGTATTTAAGTGGAAATGACACAATAATGATAAAAAGATTGATGATAATATGATAATGAAAATATTTATAATTTGTCACAAAAATAGCAGAGTATGAATAGTATAAATCATAATATAATATCATTATTGTTATAATTATTATCAATGTTATTATTATTACCATTATTATTATCATTATTATCATCATTATTATTATTATTATTATTATTATTATTATTATTATTACTATTTTCGTACTTATCATTAGTACTGTTTCATTCATTAT
>NW_028234434.1:12396784-12399284 GCF_977035675.1 Penaeus japonicus
TAATAACAAAGATAGTGATAATAATAATAATAATGATAATAATAATAATGACAATAAGGACAATGGTAATAACAGGAATAATAGATAAATATAATAACAATCAATGTCTATATGATTCCTGCTATCATCCTGAATATTATCTTTACCATTATTGTCGTTATGATTGTTATAATTAATATGTTGCTTTTATTATAATTTTCGCAACCATCATAACTAATGATAATTATGATAACAATAATAGTAATGAGTATATTCATGATAATGATGATAGTAATAATGATAATGATAATATCAATAGTTATGATAGAGCAGTAATAATAATAATAGTAATAATAATGGTACTGATGATAATGATAATAATAATAATAATAATAATAATAATAATAATAAAAAGAAGAAGAAGAATGATAATGATAATAATAATGATAATAATAATAATAATAATGATAATAATAGTAATAATAGTAATAAAAAAAATAATAGTAATGATAATTATAATAGTAACAATAATATGAAAATGAACGGTGATTATGATTATAACAATTATTATGTTTACCATTATAATTTTCATTATTATTACCATAAAAATTATCATTTTCAGTATTGTTATCAGCATCATCATATATATGAATTACTACTAATATCATTATCATTATGCTTATGTCGTTACGATTACTATTACTATATATATTTTGTTACCACATATATATATAGAAACATTCATTGAGAATTATTATTATGCCTATCTTTATTTGTCCATGATAATTGGGATGTTGCTAATAATAAAAAACTGATATTTTCTATCATTATTATTTTTACTGTTATTGTCATTATTGTTATCATTATTGTCATTACCATTATACTTACAAGTATTATTAGTGTTATCACTATTATCATTGTTATTAAATTTATCATTATTGTTATTATCATTATTGTCATTGTTATTGTTATTAAAGTGATTATTATTCTCATTACTTAGTTTTTATAGTATTATGATTGTTGGTAAAGTAATACAAATATCGATTTAATTCGTATTGTATTAATTTTTATGATGTCACCGCAGTTATTATTCTCACGATTGTCTTTACTAATAACATTATCAAGGTCATTAAAATAGTTTTAGTAATAGCGAAGCTACTGACAGAAATTATAATAACAATTACCTTATTGTTAATAATGCACGTGTTCTTATGTGTTTTGGGATCACGAGGAGTATCTTTTTATCCAGAGTTTTTCTTTGGTATCTGTAAAAAAAAGGTACAACAGTAAATAAGAATTATAATGTGTCTGATAATAACCAGTTTTTGTTAAAGGCATCGGAACGGCCTTAGCATGATAATCTATCCTTTCCTTCAAGTTACATACGTGACAATATTGCTATAGACAAGTGTTTAACATAATTACAAACGCCATTGTAATTCATGCTACGTTATTTTCGGAGGTATGTATTGGCAGCCGTCAGAGATCTCATAAAGTATAGCGGCGGCACGCGGGACTGCATTCAGCCGTATCATCATTCATCCGAAATAACAATAGCCCAGAGAAAATATATTGGAATGGTACACACTTTTTCGTTTCCTTCGAGAGGCGAATTATATTCCCTCATGTTTCGCATTTAATGGACGTTCGCTCTCAGACATTTTTAAGGGACAATTCAGACAACGATTGTCGGCGCAGTGCCGGCTTAGGCCGGCCGAGGCAGCGCTGGTGTTTTGTGACGCTAGAAAAGTCATGGCATATCCTAGTAGCAAAGGCAAGCTATAATTTCAATAGCATAAACAACAGCATACTCGCAATCATGTCACAATAAAACAATGGCTCGTATCAGATTGAATCAATAATATTTGATACAACGATATATTAATACCTGTTTTACCTGACTTTGCCTCAGCGTGCGGGGAGTTCGCTGGAGTTAAAATTTGCATCTAAGACAATGACAAAGGAACCGCTTGTTGGGTGCAAGATAATTCGCCTTCATTACCTCGCCAAGCAGTAGTATTGAACACATGGCTTAAATGTCCTGCAATTATAATCGACTATATAACTGATAAACTCTCTAACTGTATCTATTGCAAAATAATTTGTGGCTGATGAAGTTCAAAAGTTATATACAGAGTTTATAAATAACGACCGAAAACATTCTGAGAAGCAATATTCAAACTGTAATTATTATTATCATAAAGACCAGCCAAGCCCCACCCCTCTGTAGAGGTAACCCAACTCGCCAACAAGCGGCCATCTTGAGGCATCGCTCTGTACAGTAACTCCACCACCCTTTGCTGCCCGTGAATTACGCAAATAAGGTCTGTATTTCTTCTCTTTTATGCAGTTTTGGTGTATCAGGGTCAAGTTTGTCACGCTGTGCGTCCGGAGAGTGCATATTTATCCCAGTGAAGCAGTATTTGAGGCCAGAAAGACGTGCAACTCCCTGCCGGGTAAGACCCGAGCTCCATCGTAATGGCGGGTGGTCACCGGGGATGTGGGTTGGGGTGCAGAACCG
>NW_028234434.1:12409284-12411784 GCF_977035675.1 Penaeus japonicus
TCCTCCTTTTTCTTTTTTTAGTTTTGATCATCATCATCATCATCTGCTTCTCCTTCCCCCTCTTTTTTTATTCTCCTTCTTCATCTCTATTTTTTTTCTGTATCATCTTCTCCGTCTTTTGTGTCTGTTTTTTATAATTATCTTTTGTTTCTCCTTCTTCGTCTTTCGGTTCTTCTCTTCCTCCATCTCCTTTTCTTAACTATTTTTGTTTGTATTTTTTCATTCTATTCCCCTCCTTACCATCTTATTTTCATCTTTAATTTCTGTTTGGTAGTTTTTTTTCTATTTAATTTCGTTTTATTTAACTTTTTATTCATCTGACATCATTTTTTGACGTACTCATCTATACTCACTCTCTCTTTCCTCCTTTCATCTTTCTTTCTTGCTTACCTTTTCTTTCCTCTTCCCCTCTTTCATTGTTTTCTTCCCTTCCCTCTCTCTTCTCTATCTCTTCTTCCTTTATCCCTATTCTCTCTTCATTTTCCTTCCCTTCTTTCCCTCCTTTCTTCTTTCTCTTTTAGTTTTCTTGGCTCCTTCCCTTCCCTCTCGGATCTCTATCTCTCTTTCCCTTTATCCCCGACGCTTTCTTCATTATTTTCTCTTCTCTCTCCTTTCCTCTTTCCCCCTTTTCTACCTTTTCTTCCCCATTTTACAATCTTCTTGTTACCTTCTCACCTCTCTCTTTCTTCTCTATCATCTATCCTCTTATCCCTAACCTTTCTTCATTCTCCTTCCATCTTTCTCTTCTTCTTTTCCCTAACTTTTTATGTTTCTTCCTTCTTTACTCTGTCTCTTTTTTATTCTTCTTTCCTCTTATACTTGTTTTTCCTTTCCTCCTTCCCTTATTTCTTTTTTCTTCCCTTTCTCCCTTCCTTCTCCTCCTTATATCTTTCTCTCACTTCATTCTCCTTCCCCCTTTCCCCTCTTTCTCCTTCTTTCTTTCTCTCTCTTCAGTATCTCCCTTCCTTCCTTCTCTTCTGCATTCTACCTTCCCTTTCCTTCTTCCTCTCTATTATCCCCTTTCTTCTTACACTAGCGTGATGCTGCTACTTCTTCATGTTCCTTGAAGATGGTGCCTCTAACAGCCTTCATCTGCACTTCGGCTTTAATCTCCAACGTCGGAATAATCTCTTGCAGAAATTTCGTTTTGCTTGACTCTATTTTCGGTTAATTCCATGCCGATATATTATTTTTTATGATTTATTTAGGTTTTTAGTAATTTTTTTTAGTCGTATTTTTATTTTTTTGTTTTTCTGTTTTTTTTTATTATTATTGCTAAAAGATAAAAGATATGGGGATTTTATTTTTTCTCTCTCTCACCTTTTTTTAAAGTCGTATATTTTCAGTATGTTTCATATATCACCTACACATGTTGCACTACAGACCCATACGTTTCAGCGAATCTGAAAGCTGTGATTGTATATATATATTTTTTTCTTCCTTTTTTTACTCTATATATTTCTTTCTCACGATGGTTTTCATTGCTCTTTGAATTTATGAGTCTACCCCTGCCCTTCCTACCCTCCCCTCCCCTTCCCTCCCCTTCCCTCCCTTTCCCCCTCTTCCATCGTTACGCCCTCTCCCCTTGTAACCCTAACTCGTCAATATTTTGTACGCGAACTCTGTCAGGTGTCACCCATTTGTCTTCCCTCATTTGTTTTCTTTTTACTTGAATGTCCAAAGTCTTTATTTTTTACTTTGTTTAATCGGATTAAAGGAAAAAGAAAAGGAAGGTTGAAAACCTACAATGTATTTCTCTATGAATCATTTTGCATGTTGTTTTTTTAGAATACATTGTCAGTCTCCCTCTCATTCTCTCTTGTTCTTAACCCCCACCCCCTCAACGTGCCTCTTGCACCCCCCCCCCCTCCCTCGCCCTTCCCCGCAAACACTGGCACGTCGTCGCGAATAAGATCCAGACATAAAGTTGCTCCTGTAATTAGGTAAAAGTTTTACCTTACAAGAATAACACGATGTTAAATACACATTAGTTCCCCCTGCGAGGAGGTGGCCAGCGGCTCCATGGCCCCGGAGATGGACGGGCCAGAACTACAGCACCCGGTGGCCATAGCTAACTCGAGACCTTATGTAATATGGAAACTTTTCAGATAGGCTCCTATTCGTAATTAAGGAAAATTTACCATCAGAATTCAGAAGGGCAAGTAAAATTAAACAAGCCAAGTTCTGAACACTAAGAAAATTACGCACAAACTTTACCTCACCCTTGGGAAGTATAAGTTGCCGGGCTGGAGAATAGCCAATCTGCATGGGCCCTGCGTACGCTCAATAGACTGAAAAATATTGTAATTTGCCGAGTGCCTGGTGCTCATATATTTGGATAGAACGTATGAAAATTGAAATTCTTTGAGGGGGGTAAGGGGGTGGGATGCGGGATAAACTCTGGGCCGTGACAGTTCCATTTATACGTTCGGCATTTCATTTTTTAGGGAAGGTCTGTAGTATATCCCAATTTTTTTTTTTCTCTCTCTCTCTCCCTCCC
>NW_028234434.1:12431784-12434284 GCF_977035675.1 Penaeus japonicus
GAGCGAGATAGAGAGGAATATATACCCTTCCCCCCAGTCCCTAGTCCCCCCAGCTCCCCCTCCCCCTACCCCCCAAGAGAACCGGTATCAATGTGATTGGAATTAACGATGAAGTAAAGGTCCTTCTCTCTGAGCAACTTGGCCGCGTTCCGACCCTTTGGAGATCGCAGAAGGGGGGCTAAAAGTTCATTATTACAACTGAGGAACAACCGGACTCCTCCCTTGGATCGACTTCCCCCCCCCCCCCTCTCCTCTCCACTCCTCTCCTCCTTCTTCATTTCTCCTTGTTTGCTTTAGTCTTTCTCTTTGTCTTTGCTCTCATCTTTTTCTTTTCTTTTTGTTTCTCCTCTGTCTGTGTCTCATTGCCTCTTGTTTTTTACCCTTCTCGTTGTGTCCTCTTTCTCCTTGTTTTATGCATCCTTTTTTTTTTCTCTCTTTGCTTCTCTCATTATTCTGGTCTCTCTCTTTCTCTCTGCCTGCTTCCGTCTTATTTTCTCTCTCGCTTCTTCCTATCTTTGTTGTTTCTCTATCTTTGCTTCTCTCTTTATCCCTGTTTTTGCTTCCCTCTTTTTACTACCCTTACTTTCCTCTTTCTCTCTCCTTTTGCTTCCTTCTTTCCCCTTATCTTGGCTTCTCGCTTTGCTTTGCTTCCCTTCCCCTTAAACAAATCCCCTCGTTTACCTCTCTCCTCCTCTGGCTTTGCTTCTCCTATCCCGTTCTTGTTTTCCTCGCCTCTCCCCTTACCGTCCCCCTCCCCTCTCCCCGCCCCCCCATAAAAAGAAGGTCCCCCTTTCATCTCCTCCCCTCCCCCTACCCCTGAGAGGAGGAGAAAGGGCGGTAGCCTGGTCAGCAAAAGGAGAGTCCTGCCGCAGGGAAAAGGAGGGAGAGGCAGGGAGAGAGAGAGAGGGAGAGAGAGAGAGAGAGAGCGAAAGAGAGAGAGAGAGAGAGAGAGAGAGAGAGAGAGAGAGAGAGAGAGAGAGAGAGAGAGAGAGAGAGAGAGAAACAGACAGACAGAGAGAGACCGAGACACAGAGAGAGACCGAGACACAGAGAGAGAGGAGAGAGGGAAATGTTGAAGGATAAATGAGGGAAAAGGAGAAGGTTGAAGATCTTGAAGAGGGGGGGGGGGTGGCTTCTAAGAAAGCGGGTAGAAGAGGATGCGGAAGAGGATGATGATGTAGGCAGATTTTGGGAATTAAATAATTCAAATAATGATAGTGATGACGATAATTGTAATGATAATGGAACTATTAGTCGTAGTAATAGTAGAAGTAATTATAGCAGTAGTAGTAGTAGTAGTAATAGTAGTAGTAGTAAGGATAATTACATCAATGATAATAGTATAATGATAATAATGGTAATGCTAGTAATAATAGTAATAATGATTATGAGGATAATGATAACAATGATAATTATGATAATGATAATAATAACAAAATAATGATAATGAGGATAAGGATATTGGTAATAGTAAAAAGGATAATACTGACGATGATGATAGTGATGATAATAATATTGATAACGATAAGGATAATGATGATGATAATAAACCTATTGATGATAATGATAGTAAAAAAATATCATTAGCATTACTGATAGTATTAGTATCGAAATTATAATAATTATGAGAGTAATAATAATAAGCCAAACCATAATTGCAATAATGATGATAAGGATGAAGAGAAGAGAAGAGAAATGACAATAAAAAAGAAGAAAAAAAGAAGATAAAAGAGAAGAAGAAAAAAAAAGGGAGAAGGACATAGATGAAATAAGAAGGTCGAGATAGCAAAGTAAGGAGCGAGAAGGAGAGAAGAGGAGGTGGTAGGTAGGGGTGAGGGGGACAGGGGCAGGGAAGGGATAAGGGAGTAAGAACGAGAGACAAGGAGGTCGGAGGAGGAAGGGGGGGTGGTGGGGGGGGCAGGTGGTGAGGGGGGTAGGGTTGAGACCCGGTTCCTTGAGACTCCTACTGGCTCCTTTGGCCGTTAATCTGCAGCGCAAAGGAATGGATCCGGAAGGCCAGCAACCCAGTGTGATTTCCTGCTTATAAGTTCTTCGTATTTAATCACCCGAAAGCAAAGGACTTTTTTTTTGAGTGTGGGGGGGGGGGATAGGTAGGGGGTGGGGAGTTTATTTCTTATGATATGTAGGAGAAGAGAAAGTGATGAGGAGAGAATGGGAGATGGAGAGGAAGAGGGAGAGAGAGAGAGAGAGAGAGAGAGAGAGAGAGAGAGAGAGAGAGAGGGAGAGGGAGAGGGAGAGGGAGAGGAAGAGGAAGAGTGAGAGAGAGAGAGAGAGAGAGAGAGAGAGAGAGAGAGAGAGAGAGAGAGAGAGAGAGAGAGAGAGAGAGAGAGAGAGAAACACACAGAGACAGAGACAAAAGAAAAAAAAATATATATATATATGTAAATTAAGAAAATAAATATCTACATAGAAAAGGGAAAACGGAAGAAAAATAAAGGGGAGGGAGGGGAAATTCGGAAGAGGGTGATAAGTAAGAACG
>NW_028234434.1:12444284-12454284 GCF_977035675.1 Penaeus japonicus
GCCATCTTATTTTATAATGAATGGCCCGAAGGTCTTAATTTGCGTAGTTAAAATCGCCTCTGTAAATATACGAAAAAAGTTAGAGCCATAAATACCAATAGAGCCAATCCCTAATGTATCCTAAGATTGTCTAATTAAAGGATCTCCGCCATAAACTAGAATGACTTATGTCAATAAAACACGGAACGAGCTCATTCATCACTGGTCTGCTAATAGTCTAGGGTGAAAAGGGAGATATATGCACGCACAAGCACACGCACGCGCTTGTCGATAGGTGCGTATAAACATGCACGCACACCCGGGCGAACGATTAAACAAACACACACACAAGTACGCACAGAAACATTGCAGGTACACAAAAGGAGTAATGTACACACACAAAGAGAACGGAAGAGGGAGAGAGAGAGAGAGAGAGAGAGAGAGAGAGAGAGAGAGAGAGAGAGAGAGAGAGAGAGAGAGAGAGAGAGAGAGAGAGAGAGAGAGAGAGAAATTCGTCCACCTCATATAAGAAATGAGCAAAAGCACTAGAAATATCAAAATCACCAATAAGAGCAAATGCAACAACGAAAAAAAAACAGACACTAAACTCATCCCTAAAAGAAATAAGACTAAAGAATACAAACAGGAAGAAGAAGAAAAAATCCTTTTAACTCGCTCTTTGTGCATTTTCTTTGCCGTATCTGTGTCTCTCCCACTCTGACCTTTCCCTTTCCTGAGGTCTCCACTCTTTCTCATTGTCTCTGCCTATTTTTCAATGTTTTTCTTTCCTCTCTTCCGTTTTGATATTTTGTTCTTCTTCCTACACACACACACACACATACACACACACACACACACACACACACACACACACACACACACACACACACACACACACACACACACACACACACACACATATGTAATATATATATATATATATATATATATATATATATATATATATATATATATATATGCGTATATATATATATATATATATATATATATATATATATATATATATATATATATATATACATATATGTTTTTACACATATATACATGAACATACATACATATAAGTATATATATATTTTCATCTCCTAGCTCATTTTCTTTGGATATCCATCCCTTTATTACAGAGTATGTATGGAGGTCGGTGTGTGTGTGTGTGTGTGTGTGTGTGTGTGTGTGTGTGTGTGTGTGTGTGTGTGTGTGTGTGTGTGTGTGTGTGTGTGTGTGTGTGTGTGTGTGTGTGGTGTGTGTGTGTATGTATGTATATATATATATATATATATATATATATATATATATATATATATACATATATACATACACACACACACACACACAAACAAACACAAACACAAACACAAGCACACAAACATAAACACACAAACAAACACAAAAAAAAACACAAACACAAATACACACACGCATATGCACTGTCTATGAATGAATGTCCTCTTAGTTGACAATTCCCTCCCTTGTATCAGCTGATGCGCTCGTACCTTCCTCTGCCCAGATGTCATGCGATCTTCTCAGTCACTTCCTCCCGCTACTTTGGAGTATTCATGCCGCATATTTTACGGCGCCTTATGTCCCCTTCATTCCTCGGGGACTACCCGCTCCGACGCTATTATTTTTTTCATTCTTTTTGACTGTTCTTATTTATTCTTCCAAATTACTTCGTTCTTTGAATCTTTCGCACGAACTTTATATATGTATATATATATATGTATGTATATATATATATATATATATATATATATATATATATATATATGTATACTATACTATGATATATATATATATTATATATATATATATATATATAGTATATATATATATATATATATGTGTGTGTGTGTGTGTGTGTGTTTGTTTGTGTGTGTGTGTGTGTGTAAATAGATAAATGAATAGATACATATATAGATAGAAATGTGAATATAGATATAAATATGTATACATCTCCATATATACCTGCATTTATTATATCTGTCCATGTTGTCCCCAAACTAATACCACTTATTCTCTCCTCCGCAGGAACAGTCCCCCACCTCACACCCTTCCGAAAGAAGGTAAATCACATATTCATTTCGAGTCGCGATCAGCTCTCGCATTATTCCCTCCCTCCCCCCTCTCCTACTCCTACTCCTCCTCCCCTTCCAATCCCTCCCTCCCCTTCACCCTTCCTTCCCTCCTTGGAAAACAAGCCTATTTCATCAAAGGCTATGCCGATTCCAGAGAGGTGTCGTCCTCGCCCCCTCGGCGTAAAACAACTGCCCTCGCCAATTACTATTCATTCCAAACAACTGCTTTCCCTCGCCATCCTTCGGCTCAGGAACCCCTCTTCCTCATTCCGCGTTCCTGCTGTTCAAATCATGTCGCCCTTTATTCCTCGCACTTTGAACAAGTCCCTTTCATCCTCCGGCCAGTATTCATGGAGGCAGCCCCTGCATCTTCCTCCTCCTTCTCCCTAACCCTATATCTCTTTCCCTATCTATCTCCCGTTATCTATTGCGGATTGGGGCTCTCGTCCCCCCTTGTTAGCTGTATTAGGTCATTCACATTTACTAGATTGGCGCTAGACCTTTCTTTAGCGCTTATTACATCTATGCATATATGTATTCGTTATTATTCTAGGTACGTTGATTATGTATTTTTCCTTTTTATATTCTTTTTTTTGTCCATAGTTCTCTTTATTCTTTTTTAATTAATTTAGATGGCATTGCTTCTTAGATTAGATGTGTGCAAGTCCATATCATTTATTTTAAATACTTAATTATTCCTTTAAACGGCAATTACATCGCTAATTATCCTTGCGTTTCTCTCTTGCCTTTTCTGATAGCCTACCTCTTATCTTAAAACCCATTCATTCGTATTATCTCTCTTATCTCCCTTTCTACTTTTCCTGAAAGTATTTTACTTACTTATCTTCTGCGGTTATCACCTTTCTTTCGAGGCCGTTTAGTCTGTCTCAATATAGATCTTCAATTCGTTCTTTCCACCATTCTAAGATAATCTTTTTCCATTTAATGATTTTTTTTCACTTTTTTTAATTATCTTTCCAAAATGCGAGATCTTCCCCTTCTTGGTCACCCATTGTCTGGGTCATATTGTTATTAAATGATGATTATGTCATGATTTGATTTAGTTGTCCCTCTTTCCCTCTTCCGTAATTGGGTACTTCTCTCTCTCTCTCTCTCTCTCTCTCTCTCTCTCTCTCTCTCTCTCTCTCTCTCTCTCTCTCTCTCTCTCTCTCTCTCTCTCTCTCTCTCTCTCTCTCTCTCTCTCTCTTTCTCTCTCGTCGTTTCCCCTTCCCTTCCGTGCTTTTCTTTTCACATTCCGGCACACAATTTTCTTCCATCTCCTCCCTCTTCTTACCCCCACCCCCTCCACCCTCAAAGAAAAATACTCCCCTTATCTCGTCCTCTTTCCACCCAAAAGCCTTCTCATTCTGTTCTTCCTCTTCGTAATACCTCTCCCTCTCTTTCCCCTTCCCCTCCCCCCTCCCTGGATGAGAGTATCAGAAGCCATAACAATACATGGGGGAAAAAAAGCTTAATGATTGTATTTCCGATATAATGTTGTGTTTGGAGGCAGCTTCTTCCTCTTCTTCCTCCCTCCTTCATTCTCTCCTCTTCTTTCTCTTTTCTTTCTTCTCGTCTTTCCGTTTCTCTCATCTTCCTCTCCTCGTCTCATCCATTTCTTTCCTTCTTCTCCCGCCTTCCCTTCCGCAATATAATGTATGTTTGGAGGCATCTTCTTCCTCTTCATTTTCTTCCTTCCTCTCCCTTCATTTCTCTCATCTTCCTCTCCTCGCCTCCTCCATTCTTTTCCTTCCTCTCCCGCCTTCCCTCCCCCAATATAATGTATGTTTGGAGGCATCTTCTTCCTCTTCATTTTCTTTCTTCTTCCTTCATTCTCTCCTCTTCTTTCTCCCTCCTTTCTTCTCGTCTTTCCGTTTCTCTCATCTTCCTCTCCTCGCCTCCTCCATTCTTTTCCTTCCTCTCCCGCCTTCCCTCCCCCAATATAATGCGTGTTTGGAGGCGTTGGCTCTCTCCTTTGTCTCCTTCCTCCCCTTCCACTTTCACCTTTCTTCCTTCTCTTCTCCTCATTTCTCTCATCTTCTCCCCCTCCTCCTCTTTCTCCATACCTCTTCGTTTCGCCCCTCCCCCTTCTCCCCCCTTCTCGCAGTATCAGACGGCGGTTTCCCCAATACCCAAGGTGCACAGGAGGGTGGAAATGATCCCTTTAAAGTCTGCCTCAGTCCTCACTCCGGCCATTGATCGAGGCTTTTGTGCAGGAGTGGTATATCGCTCCCGCAACTCCCCCTCTTCTGCCTCTCCCCTCCCCCCCTTCCCCTACCATCTCTACCTCCTCCTCTTCTTCATCTCCTCTCCCCTCTCTCCATCTTCTCTTCTTCCCTCTCCCACCCCATCTCTCTACCATCTCCTCTCCTTCTCATCCGCCTTACCTATCTACCTCCTCTCATTCTCCTCCCCCATCTCTACCTCCTCTTCTTCTCCCACGCCCCCTCTCTACCTCCTCTCCTTCTCCCCGGCCCCCTCTCCAACTCTTCTTCTTCCTCCCTCCCCCCACCTCTCTACCTCCTCTTCTTCTCCTTCCCAGTACTTTTCTACCTCCTCTCCTTCTCCCCGGCCCCCTCTGCAACTCTTCTTCTTCCTCCCTCCCCCCACCTCTCTACCTCTTCTTCTCTCCAGTACTTTCCTACCTCCTCTACTCCCCCCCACCTCTCTACCTCATTTACCCCCCTTTCTACCTCCTCTTTCCTACTCCTACTTCGCCTCTTCTACTGCCTCTTCTACACCTTTTACCCTTTCTTCATCTCCCACACTCCTCTTCGTTCCTGTTTTAATCTGCCTACTTTTATTCCCTCCTTTCTTCTTTCCCTTCGCCTCTCATCCTTCGAACGGCTCATCTCACCTCACTTACCTCTCCTTCACGTCCTTGCATCATTCTCTTCTTCTTCTTGTTTCAGCTTCGTATTATCGTGTTCATTTAGCTCATTAAACCACAAGGGCCTTCGCTTCTTCTTCTTCTTTCTTCTTTGACTCACATTCCCCTCCTCTTTTAAGGCAATTCCTTTCTCTTCTCTCTCTCTCTCTCTCTCTCTCTCTCTCTCTCTCTCTCTCTCTCTCTCTCTCTCTCTCTCTCTCTCTCTCTCTCTCTCTCTCTCTCTCTCTCTCTCTCTCATTATCCCCATTTAGCATCCAGTTCACCTTACGCCTTACCTTCACTCTCCGCCCTCTCTTTCTCTCTCTTTCTCCCTCACTCTCTTTCTCTCTCTCTCTCTCTCTCTCTCTCTCTCTCTCTCTCTCTCTCTCTCTCTCTCTCTCTCTCTCTCTCTCTCTCTCTCTCTCTCTCTCTCTCTCTCTCTCTCTCTCTCTCTCTCCTCTCTCTCTCTCTCTCTCTCTATCTCTCTTTCTCTCTCTCTCTCTCACCTTATCGACTTCTTGCTCCACCCACCGTCTTTTACCTGGGAAATAAGGAAAAATAAACTGTAACATGAACGTCCATGAACCGAGGTGTGATTAATACAGCTGATTATGAAGAAGGATTGGCAGAAAGAGCGAAAGAAAAGAGAGAAAATAAAGGCGATACCGCTTTCAAGGAGAAAAGAGGAGGGGGTGGAGTGGAAACACAAAGAGGGGAAAGAGGGGAAAGGGCAGGGATGTTGGGAGATGGTAGAGTATGGGAGAGGAGGAGAAGGAAGGGAGAGGAGGAGAAGGAAAGAGGGAAACCGGGGAACGGGGAGGAGAAGAAAGAAAGGGAATCGGTGAGGAAAGAGAAGAAAGGAAAGGAATCGGGGAGGAGGAGGAGGAGAAGAAAGGAGGGGAGACAAAGAGGAGAGGAGGAGGAGGAGGAGGAGGAAGGTGTTGAGGTTTTCGGCGAAGTTGGTAATGTGTCTTGGGGAGGGTATGATGCTCCTAATGGAATTCAGTCGATTACGTGGGTAGTTCTGTTGGTGCGAGTGTGTGAGTGTGTCCTTGCAGGAGACTTTGGGTGTGTGTGTTTGTACGTGTATGTGTGTTTGTTTGTTGGAACTTTGTTGTTGCTGTTGTGGAATATAGGGCTTTTGGGCGGGTGAGAAGTGATGTGGATTATTTCTTTTTCGTTACATGGTGTTATATTTGTGAAGTTTGTATATCGGTCTATCTATCTGTAATATGTATGTATGTATGTATGTATATATGTGTATATGTATATATGTATATATATATATATATAAATATATATATACATATATATATATATATATATATATATATATATATATATATATATATATGTGTGTGTGTGTGTGTGTGTGTGTGTGTGTGTGTGTGTGTGTGTGTGTGTGTGCGTACGTGTATAATCAACTAGCCTTCTACATTTTTAATCATCCTCATATATGCAATTACTATTTTTTTCGCTGTAGGTGCAATTATCTGATTACTCATCATTTTCCAAATGAGGTTAGGAACGGTGAATAATATAAAATGGATTCCACATTTCCTAACCCCCTGCCGCTCCCCCTCTACCCCCATAGCCTCCAAATCCCCCTATCCTATGGCTGCTCCTGCTCCCCCTTTCCCCATAGCCCCTCCCACTCCCCCTCTACCCCCTCCCTCTCGTATCCTGTGGAGTCTCCTACTCCCTCCTCCCTATACCCTACCCCTCCCCACTCCTTCTTACCCCTATATCCCCTCCCCGCTCCCTCTACCCTATGCCCCCTACCCTATATCCCCGCCCCACCCCCCACCCCCAACCCTCGCTGCGACGTAGGTGGCGTGTCACAAACGATCAGAATCCATTATAAAGTTGTAATGTGCGTCCGGCAATTTGTTTAATGAATGTTCGAGGGAATTCTCTCGGCGCAAAACGATTATTTATGACACTCCAGCCTAATTATTATCCCTGATATGTCGGCGATTACTTCAACGGTAACGGTTATGGCGGCTGTTGTTCGCCCCTATTTTCTGTTCATCTCTCGTTCTGTTTTCCCTTTTCTTCTTTTTTTTTTATTACTATTATTATTATTATTTAACTGCCATTGAATTTTCCAAAATTTTGTCACTGGTGTTTTCTTTGTGGATCTGGATTGTCTGATAGTTGTGATGGTGAAGGATGTTTATTGTGATACGAATGCATAGTACTGAATGGGATTATAGTTGATAATATAGTGGTGATGGTGATGATGTTACCAATTTGCATTATCAAGAAAAATAGAGTAATTATAGATTATAGACAATTATGGCAGTGATACTGTTCATAGTATACAAACACAAACACGCGCGCGCGCACGCAGCATAATGCTGTACCATCAGGAACTAACAAAAGTATACATATATACCATAGCTATTATACTTTTAATTGTCTATCGACACACACACACACACATACACACACACACACACACAGATATATATATATATATATATATATATATATATATATATATATATATATATATATATATATATACATATATATATGTGTGTGTGTGTGTGTGTGTGTGTGTGTGTGTGTGTGTGTGTGTGTATGTGTGTGTGTGTGTGTGTGTGTGTGTGTGTGTGTACATATCTATCTATCAATCTATCTATCTATCTATCTATATCATATGTATATATCTATGTATATATGTATATATATATATATAAATATATATATATATATATATATATATATATATATATATATATATATGTATGTATGTATGTATGTACGTGTGTGTGTATTAGTAATCTTGGTCTTAATATCATTACTCTTAAAAATTCTGAATCACAATAATGGCCGATGCCGATAAGCGTGATAACAAGCGATAACGCACATTATTAAGGGCTAAGAACACTTAGTAGTCATTATCCTTATCATCATCGCAACCAACGCAATTAAAAGAATAAAATGGAATACAGCTCCCCCTCCATCCCCCCTCCCCCCCTCCCTCTTCGCTTCATATACCACCCATATACACGAGTCACTTAAGAAAATTGGCCAAAGACTGCATCTCTCTCGATATTTCTTTCCTGTCAGCCCTAAATCCGGGTCCCAAAGACATACGTTGTGCGCAGTGTAGCAGTTTCCTTTGATTCTCTTTCCTCTGGGATTCTATTGCTGGATTTAAGATCATTTTCGCTTTCTTAAAAAGGTAGTGGGGATTATGTTCATTGGTAGATTTTTTTATTTTTTTTTTTAGGTTTAGTTTTTTGTTGTTGTTGTTTGTTTATTGGGTTCGCGTATTTTTGGGGGTTTGAATAGAAAGAATTATAGGTAGAATGGGTTATTGGGATGAAATGTGGTATTTGTCTTTGTGTAAAGTGCCCTATTTCCGAAAAGGTTGGTTGGTTTGAGCGAAAATATCCATAGTTTATTTTCGCAGTTATTTTGAGTACAGAAAAAACAACAACAACAAGAGGTACACATGTTCGGTATACTTCTGGGTCGCTCCCTCCCCCTCCCCCTGTCGCCAAAGAAATAAATGTGCAGGAGTGAAAATAATTTTCTGATAATACTTTTCCTCAACAGTTCTCTTACAACGAAGCAAAAATGGCTCTGCCGTATATATATCCTTGTGCAGGTATTTATAACCTTTTGTACCCTGGCTCGTTGCTAGCAATACAGCCCCCTTGTCAGCAATGATTTTTTCGCCCTTTTATCTAGCATTTTGGAACGGATGGAGGGGGGGGGGGGCTTAAGGGGTAGGGGGCTGGTAGAGTTAGCCGAGCTCCCATGTGATTTTCCTTCGAGATTTGATAACGGCTTGGTCACCTGTGTTAATCAGTGTTACTTGATTTTGATGGTTTAGAGGGTGGCGAGTTGGAGCAATATGCATTCTATTAAATCGATTTATGATGATTTTTAATTTTCAAAGAAATGATTGTCAATTTAATCTTTATAATTATCATTATGATTACCATTTATCATTATTGCTATCCATCACCTCCTTATCATCATCGTCATCGTCATCGTCATCGTCATCGTAACCGTCATCGTCATCGTCATCGTCATCGTCATCGTCATCGTCATCGTCATCGTCATCGTCATCATCATCATCCTCATCATCATCATCATCATTCCCATCCTCATCCTCATCCTCATCCTCATCACCATCACTATCACCACCACCATCACTATCATTACAATTACCGTCATCATTACAAGAGTTCACAAGAGACATTCAAAAACATACTGTCCCAAAAAACCCGATATTTTTTTTTCTCGCCATCGCTTTTTTCGTATACGTGAAGATTACCAAAAGAAAAAAAAGAAAAGAAAAGAAAAAAAAAGAAAGTTCATGAAAGTAAAAATACTACGAGAGAAAGAATCAAACCATGAAAGTGTTAACTGTAACTTCAGGATCTCACGCCACCGCCCATTTCTGTGCTTATGGCTTGACAGGATCTTTATATATGAAAAGGATTACATCTATGAGGGAAAAAAAAAATATTTATAAAAAAGAAGTCATTGGTGGTGAAAAAAAAGAAAAACCTTTTCGAATTCCCCTTTTTTTCAGTGCAGGGAAAGACGTATATATGTATTTTTTTTTTCCATATGTCTTTGATTCTGGGAAGTTTACAGCGCCCGCCTAGTCGTCTCCACCAAGGGAATTCAGGCTCCTAGTTCTGAATGCGGATCCTTATGCGAAAAAGGACAAGTAAATAGATGAATAAATGAATAGATAAATAAATGAATAGTTATATAGATCTGATAAATGAATGAATAATGAAAGAGATAAATGGATGAATGAATATACAAAGAGATTAAACAGTCAATGAATTAACTAAATTAGTAAATAGATGAATAAACTAATGACACATTGATATAAAAAAAATGAAATAGAAGCACCTACAATACATCAACGAAAGAAAGAAAAAAACATTCAATTTTATGACGAATAAACAAAACAACACATTCATCGGCATCGTGTATTGACTCTGCATCCTTCCTAAAGGGGGATCGTCCTGTTTAAGCGAGCACAATCTGCCTCCCTTTACAGTGTCCGTCGGCTCCA
>NW_028234434.1:12489284-12494284 GCF_977035675.1 Penaeus japonicus
ATATATATTTTATATATATATAATATATTATATATATATATATATATATATGCATATGTATATATATATATATATATATGTATATATATATATATATATATATATATATATATATATATATATATATATATTGCAGAGAAGGAACTCATCCTATTGTGGACAACCAAGCTGATGAAAAATGTTTACCGTAACGAAATCCATCAGGAGGAAGAAGTCCTGGGAAGAAATCTAGGGTGCCATTTTGTCCCGTGTAATCCCCGGGTGCCAGCGCGGGACAGGTCCAGTTTAGTTATGTCTCCCCCGCCCCGACGTCCCGGTAATCCCCCAAGAAATCATAAATACTCGCCTGATCCCCATCTCCAGAAACCCTTTCAAGTTATCTAGAGCCTTTCCTCCAGATGGATTCCTCCCCAAGGGCTCGCCACCTTCTCTTCAGCTTCCTGCCCCCCCCCCCCATCTCTCTCTCTCTCTCTCTCTCTCCCACGGTCCCTCTCGTCTTCTTTCTTCCATTTTCCATCCGAGGCGAGAGTTACCCCTTTCCCTCGTCCGTCTCCTCCTCCTCCGCTTGCCATCTATTTCTGTCATTCTCCTTGCGATTGACATGCATGAAAGACAGATGGAAGACTGGCTAAGGGGGAGGGGGGAAAAGAGGGAGAGGGTGAGAGAGTGAGAGGGTGAGAGAGTGAAGGTAAGGGTGAGGGTAAGGGTGAGGGTGAGGGTGAAGGTGAGGAAGAGGGAGAGGGTGAGGGAGATAGAGAGGGTGAGGGAGAAGGGGAGAGGGAGAGGGTGAGGGAGAGGTTAAGGGTGGGAGAGAGGGAGAGAGAAAGGGAAACGGAAAAGGAGAGAGAGAAAGAGAGAGAGAAAGAGAGAGAGAGAGAGAGAGAGAGAGAGAGAGAGAGAGAGTCGGATGGGTGGGTGGGGGGGGGGGGAGAAACAACGACGGAGAGAGGCGACTCGATTTATGCAAAAGGGTTTCCTCACCAGTGTTAAATTCATCGCAAAGTGTCGTCGGCTCCCTCGTGCAGTGGGCCGTGTCGGCAGGTAACGAGCGAGGGGCGGCGCCTCTAGCGTTCTTGCACGAGCATTACCCGTTCCTTTCAGACGACCAACAAATCTCGCGGATGTTGCATCATCTGATTTTTCTCGTACATTCCGAGGGCAGGCGAGGAGTGCGGAACGAGCGATCGGCGAGGGGGAAGCGGTAGCCTCTGGGAGCCGATAGTGTTTACGCCGATGATGCATTTCGCTCGCGCCTCCCCTTCTCTCTGTGATTGTTTCTGTGCAGCTGGATGTGCCGAGGCTCTTTTGTTCGTGCGCGGGTGTATAAACATATGTTTGTGTGTGTGTGTGTGTGTCTTTATTTACATATCTATGTATATGGGTATGGGTATGGGTGTGTGTGCGTGTGCATGTGCATACATATACACACACACACAAATATATAAATGATTACAATTACAGTATACATATATAATTAAATTGATGAATATATGTATATATATATGTATATATATATATATATATATATATATATATATATATGTATAATTTATATATGTATATATATGTATACATATATATATGTATACTTTATATACGTATATATATATATATATATATGTATATATATATATTTATATATATAAATATATATGTATATATATATATATATATTTATATATATATTGGTAAAATATTGTTTTTCTACATGTTCAACTATTCAACTTTTATATTTGACGTACTCGAGCATGAACAATTCATAAAAAATGGATGAAAAGAAAAAAAGAAAAGGAAAAAAAAAAAAAAACAAGAATTACACAGTGTCGAAATGTTTCTTCAACTCCGGCGATTTGAGACGTCATCCTTGAGCGAAGTTTGGTCATGTAGCCTCGAGGAGCACCACTTCCAAGTAGATCTTGAGTGTGGACACCTCGATCACTCTCTCTCTCTCTCTCTCTCACCTTTCCTCGGCAATTTTACTTTTCCCTTCTTCTTCAGATCATGTTTGAGACGCATAACGTTGGGGAATTTGGACATTAAGTTTATGGGAAACACCTTTAATACTTGCATCTATTTGGATCATTTTTATAACGATTTATAAAGGGAAATCCTTCGCGAGCAACTGACGTAGCAAAGCCACTAACGTCTTGCCTATTCCTTGCGGGCTTCACATACGAGGCGTAAATATAAACTTGGTATATTTGTGCCACACTTTCACATGTAGTGACGTGGATTCGTACTATAGGTGCATTTAGCATATTGGCTTTATATTACATTATTACCTTGTTCCATAAATACATATCCTATCTTGTCAATGCACTTCGCACCTCGTTACGTCAATTAAGATTATATTTTTAAGCCGAAACCTGCAAAACAACCCTCGCAAAACTGAGCCGTGCTGCACGTAACTCGGCGCCCGCAAGTGATAAGTATCCAGAAACACTCTCCAGGACGGCTGTCCATTTCAGGTGTTTGTCCAACAATTCACGGAACATTTATGATCTTTTGCACCTGTGCCGTTCACGCCATCTACCTGGACCATGGTTCGGTGATCCGTCTAAACTACCCACTAACAGCGCCGCCGGGGGGAAGAGGGTGCTACACGTGAAGGGTCATTCGGTGGAAGTCCACAGACCTCATGGACGTGTTGGTGAAACTTATTGCCCAGGAATGTACACACCCGTCGCTTCAGGAGGCCCTAACTAGAGCGTGAGGGCTGTTATTGGTTCGTGTTGGTGATCAATAAAACGCCTTGTCAAGCCGTAGTTATGCTGTTCAAAACACAGAAAGGTAAACTTGTGAAACAATGACAAAAGAGGAAGTTTACGGTGTTCTCTTGTTGTTTTGTATCTCCTCTTTTTATTCTGCGACCGACTTCCCGGTATGTGTATGTATATATATATATATATATATATATATATATATATATATATATATATATATATATATATATAATGTATATATATATATATATATATATTATATATACATATAATATATATATATATATATATATATATATATATATATATATATATATATATATATATATATGTACACACACACACACACACACACACACACACACACACACACACACACACACACACACACACACACACACACACACACACACACACATACACATACGGCACACACGTATTCTCTCCCCCTCTTGCTTTTCGTGTGAGAGGCTCGTTCTTCACTTGCTAAGCTCGTTATGGAGGCGGTAATAACGGAGAAGACTCACGTTACTCGATGGTTTTGCGGTAAACCTAATTCATGGTCATTATCAAATATTCACGAGGTTGGCTGGATTCTGGACGCCGCAACGGCGTGTTGACGAACACAGGAGCGACTCCGCATGGACCGTATATTTGAGTCTATCTGAGAAGTTTGTCATTTATCATCGCCGGAGCGCGTGAAGCCTAGCGTTCATTTATTTTTAAGGCGCTCTGGGCCTTGTTTGCCTAAGCACCTCAGCGTAAGGTTTGCTGTGCTGAGTTTGGATCCGAGATGAATAAATGATGCTTTGGGAGAGGGAGACCTCATTACCATAACTGATGCTGTGCCGAGTTTGGATCTAAGGTGAATAAATGATGCTCGGAGAACTCGTTTCCATAATTGACGTTGTGCTGAGTTTGCGAGGAGCTTTCAACAATAATCAGTGAATTAGTCTGGCTTCAGTACAGATCCCTCGCATGCAAAATGGCCATTTTTAACAGCGGTGAAATTACATTTATACTTGAATGTAGTCGTAAAGAGTGACATCTCAATCGAGGCACGTATCTCAGGCCATGTATCAGAGGTAAAGGATACGATGTAAAAAAAAAAAAAAGAAAAAAAAAAAAAAAAATGTAAATTGAGAAGCTAAAAGGTGGCTTCCCAAACGCTACAAGAATGAAAATAACATTGTGAAAACATAAGTATTGGAAAAATATAGAAAGATGACATTTTGTTCTTATTTTTGAGGTGGAATGAAAAAGGGCAGAGAAACAGGGGTGATGGCAAGATATCAAAATAAAACAATACAAACGTATGAAAAAAGTAACAACCTTTTTCTTAAGACAAAATGAAAATAACAAAACAAGCAGACACACACACAGACTCAAACACAGAGACAGAGACGGAGACGAAGGCAATAAACGGAGACAATCTACGAGTTTAACCTATCTATTCTTATCGCTGTCGCCCCTCCCCCTCCCCCCTCCTTAACCCCGGGACCTTGAAATCTTCACACGCAATTCGGCCATTTAGCGTGACTGGATATTGTCAATCAAGGGCTGGAGGGAACTTTTTCGTTTATCATTTGCGGTCATGATTTGTTTGGCTCCCTCCCTTTCCATCTCGGTTTCCTTCGTTCCGGCCAGCTCTTATCAAGTCTTTTATCACTTTCTTGTACTGGATTTTCTTCTTTCCTCATTTATCTGCAAAATTATATCATACGGTAGTAGTTTCCCGGTCTATGAGTGTTAGTATCAACTTATTTAGGTATATATATGTATATATATATATATATATATATATATATATATATATATATATGTATGTATGTATGTATGTATGTATATGTATGTATATATATACATATCTATATATAAATATATATATAATATATATAAAGAGAGAGAGAAAAAGAGGGACACACACACACACAGATATTGACACAGATAAAAAAAAGAAAAAAAAACAGAAAAAAACAGACAATTGTACCTGAATTACAAAATTATCAAAAAGTACATATACTACATTTTATATAAAAACCGGTTGGCACATCCCGCATGACAACTAGAGCAACCCACCTCTGAATGATCGAGCAATGACAATTGTTGCAGGTGCCTTCCCCTCTCGTCCTCTTCCTCGATCATCCACTTTTAACTTTTTGTCCCTTTTTATATTTGCAACGGGAAGAATAATGCGTATTAATCGGTACTAGGAGAACATTTTTGCCTTTGCTGACATGTACATATATGTATCCAAATATCTGTCTTTCTATCTCT
>NW_028234434.1:12504284-12506784 GCF_977035675.1 Penaeus japonicus
GTAGCGTTCGAAGCGCGGGAAGACTTAATCTGAAGTTCTTCCGTGGATGCCATTGTAACAGGATTAAATAGGCCGGGCCAAGCGTAACATGTTCTTGATTAACAATTTTGAAAAAAAAGGGAGGGCTAGCCAGAACCAACGCGTCTAATATGAACCACTAGCAACACCATCTCTTACCACCGCAACCACTACCACTACCACACCACCACCACCATGATAAACATGGCCTCCCCAGACACCAGATCTCACTGGCCTGGCATGACTCAACACATATCGCAACATCTGTGATATTTAGAGGCTTCTTATATCCGTGGTTTTTAAGGCGGCTGCGGTATAGTTTGTAGTGTTTAAATAGGCCGATACGCTGTCGAGCTGTTTAGACACACGGCGTAACTGGAGAGATTTTTCGCCCTTCGTTATAAAGTGAGTTCTCTGATAACGCGGCCGCTTTGGGGAAGGTCTGTGTTTCCTTCGGTTTTTGTGCTTCGTTGGTCGGTACAGAATCGGTCTTTTTCTTTTTTAACAACTTGAGATTGTAAAAGATGAGATGATCAAATTAGAAAGTATAAATCGAATATTTGATTAAAGAGATGATAAAAACTTTTCCGGCAAGAAGCAAAGATAGGAAAAATGCAAATGTAATCCTACACGAGAGAAATTATTCACAGCGACGAAGAGAATATGAAAAAAAGAAAAAGAAAAAGAGAGATAGAAATTATTACGACGCATCTCATACAAAGTTGAGAAGTAGCCAATGTTTTCCCTCTCATAGTGACGCGGCCCCCTTTCGCTTCTTCATCTTCCTCCTCCTCTTCCTTCTCCTCCTGCGTTTGTGCTTCTTTATCTTCCTTTTCTCCTTTTCCCCTTCTCCTACTCTTTATCTTCCTGATTCCCATTTTTGTTTCTTTTTACTCTCATTTCTATTCGTTTCCCCATGTTTATTTTTCCTGTCGTCGCTTACTTGTCGTCATTCATCGTCTTCGTTGTCTCCCTCCTCCTTCTCTTCCCCTTCGTCTTCTTCTTCTTCTTCTTTTTCCTCCTCCTCTACATCCTCCTCCTCCTCCTTCTCTTCCTACTTTCCCTCTTCATTATCGTCCCACTCGTCCTTGTCATCTTCGTCCCTGTCCTCCTCCTCCTTCTCCTCTTCCTCCACTTCCTCCTCCTCCTCTTCTTCCTCCTCCTCCTCCTCCTCCTCCTCCTCCTCCTCCTCCTCCTCCTCCTCCTCCTCCTCCTCCTCCTCCTCCTCCTCCTCCTCCTCCTCCTCCTCCTCCTTCTCCTCTCTACACGCCCCCTGGACCCAATCCAACTGTTAAGAGGAACGGTCTCTCTTCCGACCTTAACTTCTAACAAATGTTTCTTCATGGAGATAATGCAATTAACTAAGGGCCCATATGTACATATCTACACATTTAGTCATTCACACACACACACACACACACACACACACACACACACACACACACACACACACACACACACACACACACACACACACACACACAAACACATACACGAGAAGACACATACACAGCCGATCATAGAGGTTCAAGAATGATAAAATTAGATACAGCAAAAAGGCTGCGTGGATTCAATAAGGCTTTGATTGCACAAGCATGAATGCCCCTCCTCCCCTTGTCGGAAGGTTTCTTGTTTTTATTTCCCATTTAAAAGTAAACGAAAAACTACACAAATTGAAACTTCTCTCTCTCTCTCTCTCTCTCTCTCTCTCTCTCTCTCTCTCTCTCTCTCTCTCTCTCTCTCTCTATCTATCTATCTATCTATCTCTATCTATCTATCTATCTCTATCTCTCTCTCTCTCTACCTATCTATCTATTTATATATTACTCTCTCTCTGTCTATCTCTTTCTCTCTCTCTCTCTCTCTCTCTCTCTCTCTCTCTCTCTCTCTCTCTCTCTCTCTCTCTCTCTCTCTCTCTCTCTCTCTCTCTCTCTCTCTCTCTCCCTCTCTGTCGGTCTGTCTATCTCTCTGTCCTTCTATCATTCTGCCTTTCTGTCTCTCTGTCTGTCCCTAAATAATCTTTCGGTTCCACTCTCTGATCAGAAATCACCTCGACACGGAACCCATCGGAAGATCTCGTAATTACGTTCATATTTTTCACTTGTTCTCCCGCTGCTATGTAATCTACGGCCTGTAATCCGGTCGGACGTAATTGAGGTTTATTTCGGACCTGCAATTTGACCTGTGGTTTCTTTCATTTATCCGAAGCACCAACGTCATTTCGATAGGTTTAGCACTTTAATGCCCCTTGGTGGTGGGCGTTTCGCTTTGTATCGTTTTCTCTGTATCTTTTTCCTATATATTGTTAGTGATATATATACATATATATATATATATATATATATATATATATATATATATATATATATATATATATATATATATATATTTTTATCTATCATCTCTCTCTCTCTCTCTCTCTCTCTCTCTCTCTCTCTCTCTCTCTCTCTCTCTCTCTCTCTCTCTCTCTCTCTCTCTCTCC
>NW_028234434.1:12524284-12526784 GCF_977035675.1 Penaeus japonicus
CCCCCCATCCCTCACTTCCTCACCTCATATCCCTCCCACTCCCTCTCCCTCTTGCTGCGTAACGTCCTACGCGAACGACAACCCAAAGGACGCTTCGGGATATTCAAAAGCCGTCGAACGAGACCGAGAAACGTTTACTTGAGGAACGTTCACCTCGGAAACGTTTACCTCAGAAACGTTTACCTCAGGAACAAGCAAAAGTTGCAGCCGCGTCGGTAGCAAGGCTGGCGAAGGGTGGGCGGGCGGGCGGACGGTCCGGCAAGGGAGGCAGAGGACATTTATACGAAACTGGTTTTAGCCTCGACGCTGTTTTGCATGCTAGTGGGGCTCATCCCGAAATCCGGGCTGTTCCTTCGGCTTCGTTTTTACTGTTTTTGTTTCTGGAGTATGTGTGGTGTGTTGGTGTCCTTTTTTTGTTTTTGTTTTATTTTTTTGTTTTTTATTTTTCTTCTATGTATTTCTTTTGGTGTATGTGTGTGATTTTTATATCTTTCCTCTATGTATTTCTTTTGGTGTGTGTGTGTGTTTTTTTTCTTCTTCTTCTTTTTCTTTTCGTTCTATTTCTCTTTCGTCTCTCTTTCTTCCATTTATTTTATTTTATATGCGTTTTTTCCCTTGCGTTTGGGCGATATATGAAATCATTGCTGGGAATGATGCAATGCGCTTATATATGCATGTGTGTTTGTGTGTGCGTTTGTATGTGTGTGTTTGTGTGCGTGTGTGTGTGTGTGTGTGTGTGTGTGTGTGTGTGTGTGTGTGTGTGTGCGCACACACACACACACACACACACACACACACACACACACACACACACACACATATATATATATATATATATATATATATATATATATATATATAGATAATAAATATATATAATATATTATTAATATAATATATATTATATATATATATATATATATAATATATATATTATATATATTATATTATATATATATAATATATATATATATATATATATAATATATATATATATATATATATATATATATATATATATATAATATATACATATATATATATATATATTATATATATTTATATATATATAATATATATATATATATATATATATATATATATATATGCATATATACATACTTATATATATATAATATATACATATATACATATATGTATATACATATATTCATATATATATATATATATATATATTATATATATGTATATATATATATATATATATATATATATATATATATATATATATATATATGTGTGTGTGTGTTTATGTGTGTGTGTGTGTGTGTGTGTGTGTTCATACAAATGTATATATATATTGATATCTATCTATCTATGTATATATATGTATATACATATATTCATCTCTATATATGTATATATATATATATATATATATATATATATATATATATATATATATATATATATATATATATATATATATATATATATATATATATATATGTATGTATGTATATATATGTATGTGTGTTTTCATGTGTGTATATTCATAGGAATTTGAGAAATAAGAATAAATCTTCTTTCGTCAAAATATTCCATCCGGGTTTCCGCGAATTTTCTTGAAACTAATATGTCTTGAAAAAAAAAAAAAAATCCGGAAACGTTAAGTCAGTTTAACAAATTTTTGGATGGGCCTCTGGAGGGGAGGTGGGGGGGAGGGGGGGACAAATGTAGCTGTTCCGAGGGTCCGGCTGTTTTCTCACAACAACCACCTTACTTTGTATTTTTCTTGGGGGCAGTTGCCGGTAATTTATTTGTTTTTCCAGTTCTTGTTGGGGGGGGGGGGGGCAGAAGGTGAGCGGGTCGTGGTGAGAGGGGAGAAGCTTCCCTCCTTCTCCCCCCCCCCCTAAATAAAAAGAATTGGACATGCTCAGATGAAATAGTCGTAACGCACTGGGGAAATTTTGCTCGTCATATTTTTGTTGATTGGGATAAACGCCCATCCAAAGAAATCGTTAAAATCTTGCAAGAATTTACGTATTGTCTCAATATAAGGATAAAATAGGAGACAAACTCAGTCACACGACAGAATAAACAAAGTTAGATAAAAAAAAAAAATAATAATAATAAAAAAAAATAAAAAATAAAACATTCACAATAATCCAAATCAATCATTATAAATCTCAATCTATCAATAGCCAACCACAAAAAAAAAGAAATCGCCAACCTACGAAATTACACACGCAATAAAGTACGAAACCCTTTTCCTTCGTGCCTAATGAGGTGAACTTAAATCAATTTACTCACATGACGATAGGCGGGCTTACAGTTGCTCCAGCGAAGGTCCAAGCAAGACTAACGCGGAGAAGATGAATCACTAGACACTTCGCAAAGGTCAAGCAACCCAGAGTTTAAGAAAAAAAAAAGTTGTATAAAAAAAAAGAAAAGCGAAATTAGCCGACGCGCTTCTATAGGCCTTATCAATAGAGGGGGGATGGGGGTGGTAGGGACAGAGAGGCGTTCGAGGGATGAG
>NW_028234434.1:12541784-12544284 GCF_977035675.1 Penaeus japonicus
AGGTGAGGAGTATTCCGAGTGTCAGCGACAATGGAGCAGGTAATGAAAGTCAAGCATCGAGAAAATCCAAATAATATCGACTACGATTTGAATATGGACGATCATCCCACTACTGTCTCCCACTGACACTAAACAGACGCTGGAACTGTATTGCACCATGGCCTCTCAACGCCATATTGTGAAGACTCTTGCCAGAAGGTTTACAATTCGCATGATACATCTTGCAGGATTTTATTTTCTTGATTTTTACTTACCAGACATGAAGTCCATAAGCCAGATTTAAAAAAGAAAAGAAAAAGAAATATTTACTACTCCCTGACCTTCCCGAACTCTCTCTCTCTCTCTCATCTTGCCCATCCTTACACCCACCCTCATCCTCCCCGCTACCCCCACCCCCTACTCTTAACCCCCCTTCCCTCCCTCCCTCCCTCCCCCCTCCCTCCTTCGCCCCCGCCAGCAGTCCCCGTAACCAGTTCCAGTTCTGAGGAAACAGCAGGATCCCACAGCGTCTCCGCCATTCTTATCTCGGTAACTGCAACGTTGCCGCCATAACGCTGTCATCTGCGCGCGCATCATTGGCAAGGTCGCAATCTAACCTACAATTATCACCCACAAAGCTTTGGTGGAGGACTAGGGGTGGGGGAGGGGGGAGGGGGGAGGCGGTGAGGTGAATGGGTGAGGAGGGAAAAGGTGTTGAAGTAAAGGGGTTGGGGATGGGGAGAGGAGGTTTGCAAGGGGGAGGGGGAAGGGGTTGGGGAGAGGGGAAGGAGTTGGTAGGGGAGTGGGGAAGGGGTGAGTAGGGGAGAGGGGGTTAGGTGAGTGGTTGGGGAGGGTAAAGCCGTTGGGGAGAAAAAGAAGAGAGTGGGAAGACGCTGGGGAGGAGAGAAGACGAGTGCATGTTTTTGCGTGTGTGTGTGCTTGCAACAGCCCCGGTTGCAGTCTTCACTCATCAGTATCTCCGCTTTTGGCGCTTTGAATATTTCTCTTTCTCTTTCCTCCGCTTCTTGAATTAACTCGTAGTTCAGCGATTTTTTTATCCCCTATCTATTTTTTTTTTTTTTTTTTTTTTCAACGGGTCATCTGGTCAATGACGATTCGGTGATGCTGGTGAAAGTGCGGAACGCTCGTGGTATGTGCCTAATCGTTTCTCTCTCTTTCTCTCTCTCTCTCTCTCTCTCTCTCTCTCTCTCTCTCTTTCTCTCTCTCTTTCTAACCCCCTTTCTCTCTCTGTCTGTCTCTCTCTCTCTCTAAACCCCTCTCTCTCTCTCTCTCGGTCTCTCTCTCTCTCTCTCTCTCTCTCTCTCTCTCTCTCTCTCTCTCTCTCTCTCTCTCTCTCTCTCTCTCTCTCTCTCTCTCTCTCTCTCTCTCTCTCTCTCTCTCTCTCTCTCTCTCTCTCTCTCTCTCTCTCTCTCTCTCTCTCTCTCTCTCTCGCTCGCTCGCTTTCCCTCATATGTATATGGAGTGGTTTAGAATGGAGCTTCTTTCTAAGAATTCTGCGCATTGGCAACATAAGGTTGTATAATGATGTACTCTATTTGAAAACAAAAGTAATCAATATTGCAATATACGAGAGAACGTTGAGCAATATGAATCTTAGAGGATTAAACGTATAAACAGTAGATATTTTCAATCTCTCACATTGCACCATTGGCCTATCTCGTGATAACACCGCAGCTTATACTTAGTAACATCTCCGAAACTGACCTTATGACCAATCCCCCTTCGCCCTTAACCCCCCCACCCCCACTCTCGCCCTTACCCTCATCCACTTACCCTTACCCTAACTCCCCCCTCCCTATGCCCTCACCCCTATCCCCCCTCCCCCGAGTTTTCCTCCACTTCATAATGAGAAATTCCTTTCACTGAAATCATGATCTCGCAGAGTGTAAGTTGATCTCCCAAGACCTGGTTCCTCCCCGCCAGACCAGGTGACCCGCGTTATCTTAATGCCAGCCCATCCCCGAAGTCGCTCTTTGCCGAATCAAAGACCTAAAAGCCTCTCCTGGTTAATTAATGACAAAGCCATACCAGAGGGGGGCTATATTGGCCAGGATAGCGAGGCTCCAAATCCGACCGGCCAGGGAGGCCAGGCACTTAAGGCTAAAGTTCATGGCGCCGATTTTTGGGGTTGAGAATCTCTTTCTCTCTCTCTCTCTTTCTCTCTCTCTCTCTCTCTCTCTCTCTCTCTCTCTCTCTCTCTCTCTCTCTCTCTCTCTCTCTCTCTCTCTCTCTCTCTCTCTCTCTCTCTCTCTCTCTCTCTCTCTTTCGAAGAAGAAGAAGAAGAAGTCGAAGAGGAGGAGGAGGAGAGAGAGAGAAGGAAAAGCAAGAGCAAGTGAAAAGGAGAGAAAAAAAGGAGATTGGAATAAAGCAAGAGGAGATGGAAAATCGAAATTGAAATAAAGAGAATAAAGGAAAATAAAAAGAAAAAAGAAATATCAAAAGTCAACTACAACATTGCAGGATTTAGTGAGAGAGGGAAACGGAAAAGGAGGTGGAGAAA
>NW_028234434.1:12549284-12551784 GCF_977035675.1 Penaeus japonicus
GTTGATTTATGGTTCATTCAGCCGCTTGGTGGGTGGGTGGGAGAGTAGGGAGGGGAGGGGGGAAAGGAGGAGAGGGAGAGAGAGGTGGGGGACGAGAGGAGGGATAGAGTGGGAGTGGAGAAGGGAGAGAAAGAAGGTTAGAAAGGGAGAAGGAGCGAGGGAGATGGAAGGATGGAGAAGGGTGAAAGGGAGAGGGCGAGGGAGGGAGGAAACGGAGAGGGAGATGGAGGTAGGAAAGAGAGAGAGAGAGAGGGAGAGAGAGAGAGAGAGAGAGAGAGAGAGAGAGAGAGAGAGAGAGAGAGAGAGAGAGAGAGAGAGAGAGAGAAATACCAGAGACATAGAGACACACAAATACCAGAGACAGAGAGAGACAGAGAGAGAGAGAAAGACTAAGACAAAGACAAAAAAAGAGAGAAAGAAAGAAAAACAAAAACAAAAAGAAAAACAAAAGCGTTGCAACACACAGATCCCTCTCCCGGCGAACCCTCTCGACGGGATGCGAATATAAGCGTAAAATTTGATGCATTCCGCTCAAACGAAGGGAGCTTAAAATAAGATAGATCAAAGGAGGAGCTTTGGATAATTCATGTTTTCTTTTTCTTTCCTGTCTCTCTCTCTCTCTCTTTCTTCCCATCTCCTTGCTTTTTTCTGCTTCCTTGATGAGACTAATAGATACAGAAGGATAATCACTCGTGCTTGTGTGACAGTATATCAAGAAAGATGATTATGAAAATAATTGCAATGAAGAATAAAAGAGGAAAAATTATCGTATTATCAATAGCAACGAGGATTGCACTGCACGATGGCGGGGAATGGCAAGTGACATTAATCAGAACAAAAGACACTTAATGGGCGTACGGAGGTTAGTAGGAATGCTCATCATAAAGGTAAGCATAATGTTATTAACACAGGTTACGAGATGAGGGAGCGGGAGGGAAAGGGTTGGGAGGGAGGGAGGCAGGAGGGTGAGAGAAGAAAGGAGGGAGGAAGGAAGAAGGAAGGGAGGGAGAGAGGGAGGGAGGGAGGGAGGGAGGGAGGAGGGTGAGAGAAGAAAGGAAGGAAGAAGGAAGGGAGGGAGGGAGGGAGGGAGGGAGGAAAAGAGGGGAGGAAGGGAGGAAAGAGGATGGGACTGAGGGAGGAAGGGATGAAGAGGGAGGGAAGGATTGAGGGATGAATGAGCGGATAGACAAAAAGGAAGGGAGAGGAGGAGGGAGGGAGACAGATGGAGTAAAACAACCAGACGGACGGATGATTGGTGAGACAGAAAGGAGAGAGAGAGAGAGAGGGAAGGACTCGGCTAGAGATGGAGGGCGAGAGAGGTAAAAGAAGAAGGGAAAAGAGAAGGAAAAGAAGGAAGAGAAAGAAAGGAAAACGGAAAGAGGTACGGAGGGGCATCCATCTCAACTTGCTTAACATTTTCCCCTAATCTCAAGTAATGGCCTCAGTACTAGGCCTGGAAACGCCATCTTGTGCCGGGCTTTGGGAGCCATAATGAAGCCTCTCTTGTAATTACTGGAAAAATTGAAGGTTATCTCTCCCTCTCATTATTCACCCTCCCCCACCCTCTCCACAAGTCTTTATGTCTTTCTTCCTCCTCTCTATCTCTTCCACTTCACTGCCTCTTCCCCCTCTTAATCTCTTCCTCCTCCTCTATCTTTCTCTCTCTCTCTCTCTCTCTCTCTCTCTCTCTCTCTCTCTCTCTCTCTCTCTCTCTCTCTCTCTCTCTCTCTCTCTCTCTCTCTCTCTCTCTCTCTCTCTCTCTCTCTCTCCCTCTCTCTCCCATATATATATATATATATATATATATATATATATATATATATATATATATATATATATATATATATATACACACACACACATATATATATATATATATATATATATATATATATATATATATATATATATATATATATATAATATATACACATATATTATGTATATATATATATATATATATATATATATATATATATATATATATATATATATGTATGTATATATATATATATATATATATATATATATATATATATATATATATATATATATATATATATATATATATATGAATAAGCACCACCCATTACTTACGAAATACAACGTGTTCGTATGACCCCAAATTTTAATTTTCATTAACGAAAATCTTTCAACGTTTTTTTTATACTTTCTTAGACCACAATATGCGCATAATATCATCTTGAAACACGCCTCTTCTCCCCCCCCCTAATTCCTTCAGAAAGCGCCTCAGCTTGGCATGACTGTCCCCTCACCTTGTATCCCCCATCCCCCGATATACCCTTATCCTATACCCCTTATTCCTTACTGTATCTTCAGCCTGTACCCCCTATCTCCCCCTGCACTTTCATCCTGCCCCCCCTCTACCCCACTGTACCCTCATTCTGTGCTACACATCACCCTGTACCCTCATCCTATACCCATTTCCCCCTCTTTCCCCCTTCCCTCTTCTCTCTTCCCTTACCCCTCTCTCCCTACC
>NW_028234434.1:12561784-12569284 GCF_977035675.1 Penaeus japonicus
TCATTATTGATACATTTTCTGCTATCATCACTGTAATTATTATTGGTATCATTATCATTACTTTATCATTATAATTTTCATCCATATTATTATCATCATCATTATCTTCATCCTCATCAATATTGTTGTTATCATTATTATTACTATTTTTATCGTTATCATTGTTATTATTACTATTGTTATCTTTATGATTATTATCATCATCATTTTATTGCATTATCATTATTATCATTATTTTCATTATCATTATTATTATTGTCATTATTGTTATCATTATTGTTACTCTTGCTATCATTGTCGTTGTTCTTACTATCATCATTATTGTCATTATTATTGTTTTTATTATTATTATTATTATTATTATTATTATTATTATTATTATTATTATTTTTATTGTTGTTACTATTATCATCATTATTATTTTCATCATCATGAACTTTGTTGTTATTATTATCACTATTATTTTCATTGATGTTTCCATTATCATGTTTTTCGTTATTATCATTACTATTAATTACAATATAATAATTGTTGTTGTTGTTATTATTATTCTTATTGTCACTATTACTAAGAGAGAGAGAGAGAGAGAGAGAGAGAGAGAGAGAGAGAGAGAGAGAGAGAGAGAGAGAGAGAGAGAGAGAGAGAGAGAAAAGAAGAGAGAGAGAGAGAGAGAGAGAGAAAAGAAGAGAGAGAAAGAGAGAGAGAGAGAAAAGCGTACCAGCCCGAACTTTTAACTGCGGATAGACCTTACAGCTATGGTCGAGGTCGAGATATTTACAGCATTTCGAGTGACAAAAATGGTCACAAATGTTCGCTGTTCGGACCTGCACGCAAAGCCGGAGGAAGTCGGTGCTAATGTGTCCTTTTTTTTTTTTTTTTTTTTTTTTTTGCGTATTTTTTCCCCCGCCGTTACTACCTAGTGCATTGCCGTCCGTACCCCCTTTTCCGCGCGTCGTGTAATTCCGTTGATAATGCAATATCGAGATTATTATCATCATGATCATTCCCTCTGACGTTAATTATTACGGCGTAAATCTCCGAGATAAATTACTAGCTGGAGCGAGGGTACCATCCGCCTCCCTCGACCCCCGATGTCCAAGCTCTTCCCTACACCTGTTTCCCCTCCCCCTCCTTCCTCCTTCCTCCCTCCCTCCCCCCTTACTACTCCTCTTCTCACCCCTCCCTCCTTTCTCCTCTTCCTACTCCCTCCTCCCTCCTCCTATCTCCCACCTCCCTACTCTCTACTCCCCCTCCCTCCCCCCTCCCCCTCCCCCTCTCTTCCCCCCCACCTCCCCCTCCTTTCCCTTCTCCCCTTCCCCCTCGTAATCAATCTACCTCTCCGGACACACACGAAAATCCCATAGAAAAGAGAGCTCGTCGAAAACTGATGATTACCCCGTCTGATCGGTTTTGGTTGCCCGTATGTCATCCAGTTAGTATCCCCCCCACCCCCACCCCACCCCACCTCACCCCACCCCCCCTCCCCCACCCCTCGCCCGAAATCCCCCTTCTCCGCCCCTTTCCCCTCTCCTGACACTACTCTATTCCCCCTCACCCCCACCCCCACCCCCTTCCCCTTCCACACGTTCGCTCTGCACTGCGTAACCCTATCCTAGCCTTTACTCTCCCCCCCCACCCCCGCGCCTACCTACGGGCTTATATTTACCTACCGTTTTCCATTTCCACCTTACCCTCTTTCTAAACTCTTCTCGTTTTCCCTTTCCCGCTTCCCCTTCCATGTTCCCTTCCCCCTTTCTCTCCCTTTCCTTTCTACCTGTCTTCTTTCCCTTCCCTTTACCTTGCCTCCCCTTCCTTCCTTCCCATCGTGTCCCTTCCTCCCTTCCTCTCTCCACCCTTTCCACCCACTTACCCCCACTCCCATATCCCAATCACACCCCCCACCCAATCCCCCTCACTCTTTCCCCTTCTCCCCCTCCTCCTCATTCCCCCCACCCGATCCCCCTCACCCTTTCCCCTTCTCCCCCTCCTCCTCATTCCCCCCACCCAATCCCCCTCACCCTTTCCCCTTCTTCCCCTCCTCCTCATTCCCCCCAACCGTCCCCACCCCATTACCCTTCTTCCCCTCCTCCTCATTCCCCCCAACCGCCCCCCCATTACCCTTCTCCCCCTCCTCCTCATCCCCCCCCAATCCCCCTCACCCTTTCCCCTTCTCCTCCTCCTCCTCATCCCCCCCCCCCAACCGTCCCCACCCCATTACCCTTAAGCCCTCCACCGTTCTCTCCCGCTAAAATTTAATTCCGCGAAATACACAGCTTTAATCGCGCACGGTGCAGATTACACGCGAAGGGAAACTGAAGAAATGCGCTTTATCGTGGGCTCGGAGTTCGCTTCCCGGCCGCTGGTTCGGTTGCATATTGATCAGGAGGTTGCGAGCAGCTGGGAGGAGGAGGAGGAGGAGGTGGAGGAAGATGGGGGAGGATGATGGGGGAGGAGTAGGTGGAGGTGGAGGAGGAAGGGGGAGGAGGAGGAGGAGGAGGAGGAAGGGGAGGAAGGAGGAAGGGGAGGGGGAGGAGGAGGGAGGAGGAGGAGGAAGGGGGAGGAGGGAGGAGGGGGGAGGAGGAAGGGGGAGGAGGAGGAGGAAGGGGGGGGGAGGAGGAAGGGGGGGAGGAGGAAGGGGGAAGGAGGAGGAGGAAGGAGGGGAGGAAGGAAGAGGAGACGTTGGTATGGAGGTGAAGATTGAAGAGGGGGAAGAAGATAAGCATAAAAAGGAAGAAGAAGATACAAGAGGAAGAGCGAGAGGAGGAGGAGGGGGGGGGGGTGGAGGGGGGGAGGAGTTAGAGAAGGAAAGGGGGAAAGGAAGGAAAGGGAAATAGGAGGAAAAAGGAGGAAGAAGAGGAAAAGGGGAGGGGAGGGAAGATACGGAACAGAAGAGGAGGAGAACAAAAAGGGGAGTAGTAGAGGGAGAGGGAAAGAGTAGACAATGACCTCGGAATGGGGGAGCAACAACAGTTATTAACAACAACAACAGAAATACCAGTAGCCAAAGGAAGGTGTAGAAGGAGAGGCCGTTTTGCGTCTCAGCTACAGTTTCCCTTTCCCTACTCCCGCTCCTATTCATACTCCTGCTTTTACTCCTGCTCCTGCTTTTACTCTTGCTCCTGCTTTTACTCCTGCTCCTTCTTCTACTCCTGCTTCTACTCCTGATCCTGCTTCTACTCCTGCTCTTGCTCTTACTCCTGTTCTTACTCATACTCCTATATCTACTCTTACTCCTGCATCCACTCCCACCTCGACTACTACTCATATTTCTGCTCCTACTCCTACTCCTACTCCTACTCTAACTTCTACTCCTACTCCTACTCTAGTCCCTCCTACTCCTGTCCCTACTCCTACTTCTTCTTCGGCTTCCTCCATCCCTCTTCCTTCCTGCTCTTTCGGTCTTCCGTCATAGCATGAGGCTCTTAGGTGTATTTTGAAGTGCATGACTATCTGATGTATGTGGGTCATTGCTTTATTTAACATTCATTTATTAATGTACGTATCATCAGTGCTATTTACATTAGTGATGATTTCATGGCGTCGTGTTCTTTTTATTTCGGTAATGATGATAATGATGATAATAATAATCATAATAATGATGATAGGAATAAAAATATTGATAATGGTAATAGCAATGATAATAATGATAATAATGGTAAGGGTAGCAAAGATTACATTATTAAGATAATTATAATGATGGTCATTATGATTATTACCATGGTCATTATATTAATGACAATGTCATTATTATCATTATTATAATTACCATTATCTTTGTTATTATTATCATTATTATTATCATTATTATTATTATTATTATCATTGTCACTGTTGCTGTTACTATCATCATTATTGTCATTATAATTATCATTATCATTATCCTCAATACCATTTTACGTTATTATTATTTGTACCATTATCATCAGTACAATTTCAGTTCTTGTAATTACCGTTTTTTGTCATTTACTATTGTTGCAATCTCCATTATTGTAAATCATCTTGATATATCTATGCTGCTGTTTCCAACTCATGTGTCATATATTCGGAAAGTTACCACAAGTGTCTGGAAAGACTATTGATCAACACTAGACATGTTATTTCGTAATTACTTCCTGACACATGGATATTATGATCTTTCATTTCTCTCTCTCTCTCTCTCTCTCAAAAATCTCTCATCATTTCGCTCTCTCTCTCGTCTCCTCTCTCCTCTCCACTCTCTCTTCTTCTCTCCGCTCATCTCCTCCCTTCACCACCCTCTCTCTCTCTCTTCTTTTTCTTCCATCCTTCTCTCTTAGTCTCTCTCTCTCTCTCTTCTTTTTCTTCCATTCTTCTCTCTTAGTCTCCCTCCCTCTCTCTCTCTCTCTCTCTCTCTCTCTCTCTCTCTCTCTCTCTCTCTCTCTCTCTCTCTCTCTCTCTCTCTCTCTCTCTCTCTCTCATGCAAACACTCTCTCCATCTCTCATTTCTTTCCCTTTTCCTCTATCTTTCTCTCTCCCATACGATCTCTCGCCTCTCTCTCACTCATATCTTTCTCCCCATTTCTCCTTTGCCCCCTCCGTCTCTCTCCCTCTTCCACCTTCCTTCCGTCTCTCCATTTCTCTCCCGCTAGAGAGCCCCCTGGCGAACATCGAGTGCTTATCTGTTTCCGATCTCGCAGCCTGGATTCGAATACTGCCATATTAGTATGTACTCGACCTCCCCTCCTCCGTCCCCCCTCCTTCTCCACATCTCCCTCTCCCTCCTCCCCTCCTTCTCCACATCTCCCTCCTCCCTCCTTCTCCACATCTCCCTCCTCCCTCCTCCCCTCCTTCTCTATATCTCCCTCTCCCTCCTCCCCTCCTTCTCTATCTCCCTCTCCCTCCTCCCCTCCTTCTCCACATCTCCCTCCTCCCTCCTTCTCCACATCTCCCTCCTCCCTCCTCCCCTCCTTCTCTATATCTCCATCTCCCTCCTCCCCTCCTTCTCTATCTCCCTCTCCCTCCTCCCCTCCTTCTCCACATCTCCCTCTCCCTCCTCCCCTCCTTCTGCTTTTATCCCCCTTCCCCTCACTCCTCCCAAAAGGACCCCTTTACCTGAGCACCCTCCCCCTCCCTCCCTCCCTCTCCCTCCCTTATCTCTGTTGCTTTTTCCCTCCCATCCCCCCTCGTTTCCTCCCTACCCTTTTTCAATCTCCTTTTCGGCCTACTAACTCCCTTCTCCTAGTCCCTGCCCTACTCTCAGCCTCCCCCGCGGGGTTCGTCATGCGTTTGACTTTGCCACGCATGCGCCCCCTCCCCTCTGCACTGTACCCCCCCCCCCCCTCGCCACCCCCGAGCGCCCTGCCTGTGACGCATACCAAAGGTCTTGTGTTTTTAATGTCTTCATCCAGGGTGGGTTAGGAGGCGAGAGGGAAGAGGGGGAGGGGGAGGAGAAGGAAGAGGAGGAGGAGGAGACAGAGGTGTGGAGGGGAAGTTGGAAGAAGGTGAAAAAGATGAGTAGGAATAAGAGGAAGAAGAAAAGGAGGAGGAAAATAAAAAGAAGGAGGAAGAAAGGGAAGAAGAAGGAGCGAGGAAGATGAGAAGGAAAAAAAAGGAAGAAGAAAAGGAGGAGTAGGAGCAGGATAACGACGATGACCTCGGAATGGGGGAGCAACAACAGTTATCAACAACAACAACAGAAATACCAGTAGCCAAAGGAAGGTGTAGAAGGAGAGGCCGTTTTGCGTCTCAGCTACAGTTTCCCTTTTCCTACTCCCGCTCCTATTCATACTCCTGCTCCTGCTCTTACTCCTGCTCCTGCTTCTACTCCTGCTCCTGCTTCTACTCCTGCTCTTGCTCTTCTCGGCTCATACTATATCCTATATTCTACTCTTACTCTTAATCCACTCCCACTCGCTATATATTATTTCCTGCTTTCTCTACTCCACTCCTACTCTATTTTATCACCTACTCTAACTTCTACTCCTACTCCTACTCTAGTCCCTCCTACTCCTGTCCCTACTCCTACTTCTTCTTCGGCTTCCTCCATCCCTCTTCCTTCCTTCTCTTTCGGTCTTCCGTCGTAGCATGAGGCTCTTAGGTGTATTTTGAAGTGCATGACTATCTGATGTATTTGGGTCATTGCTTTATTTAACATTCATTTATTAATGCACGTATCCTCAGTGCCATTTGTATTAGTGCTGATTTCATGGCGTCCTGTTCTTTTTATTTCGGTAATGATGATAATGATGATAATAATAATGATGATAATGATGATAATGATAATAGGAATAAAGATATTGATAATGATAATAGCAATGATAATAATGATAATAATGGTAAGAATAGCAAAGATTCCATTATTAAGATAATTATAATGATGGTCATTATGATTATTACCATGGTGATTATATTAATGACAATGTCATTATTATCATTATTATAATTGCCATTATCATTGTTATTATTATCATTATTATTATTATTATTATTATTATTATTATCATTGTCACTGTTGCTGTTACTATCATCATTATTGTCATTATAATTATCATTATCATTATCCTCAATACCATTTTACGTTATTATTATTTGTACCATTATCATCAGTACAATTTCAGTTCTTGTAATTACCGTTTTTTGTCATTTACTATTGTTGCAATCTCCATTATTGTAAATCATCTTGATATATCTTTTGCTGCTGTTCATACTCATTGTGTCAGATTTGGAAAAGTTACCACAAGTGTCTGGAAAGGACAGTGAGCAAAAACTAGACATGTTTTTTCGTTGAATTCATGACCATGGATATTTTGATCTTTCATGTTCGCTCTCTCTCTCTCTCTTCTCTCTCTCTTCTCTCTCTCTCTCTCCTCTCTTCGATCTCTTATGGTCTCATCCTTCTCTCTTAGTCTCTCTCTCTCTCTCTTCTTTTTCTTCCATTCTTCTCTCTTAGTCTCTCTCTCTCTCTCTCTCTCTCATGCAAACACTCTCTCCATCTCTCATTTCTTTCCCTTTTCCTCTATCTTTCTCTCTCCCATACGATCTCTCGCCTCTCTCTCACTCATATCTTTCTCCCCATTTCTCCTTTGCCCCCTCCGTCTCTCTCCCTCTTCCACCTTCCTTCCGTCTCTCCATTTCTCTCCCGCTCGAGAGTCCCCTGGCGAACACCGAGTGTATTGGTTGCAGTTCCTCGCAGCGGGATTTCGTATAACTGCATTTTTAGTAGGTACTCGGACTCCCGCATCCTCCGTCCCCTCCGTATCCACATTCACTACGCCCTCCGCCCTGCCTTCTCCCACATCTACCATAATCCGTCACAGCTCCTCTCCGAATATACCCTCCTTTTTCACATCTCCTACTCCTCTCACCTCCGTCTAACATCTCCCTCCTCCCCTCCTTCTCTATATCTCCCTCTCCCTCCTCCCCTCCTTCTGCTCATATCCCCCTTCCCCTCACTCCTCCCACAAGACCCCTTTACCTGAGCACCCCCCCCCCTCCTCACTTCTCCCGCGGGGTTCGTCATGCGTTTAACTTTGCCACGCATGC
>NW_028234434.1:12579284-12581784 GCF_977035675.1 Penaeus japonicus
AGAAACGTACCCATTCACAAAAAAAAAAAAAAAAAAAAAAAAAAAAAAGAGCCTGCAACACTCACGTCTTTGAGTAATGCTTCACAGAGTTGCACATGAACCATTTCGCAAACCCATGCAACCGACCATGAGAAAAGGAATGACTCGTAAGAAACACCCTAGACTAAAGTGAACTCAACTAAACTCTAAACCGTATGTGTGTTTATGTTAAACTAGACAAAGAAAAAACAAAAAAAAAAAACAAAGAAACAAAAAACAACAACAACAACAACGTATATCTAAAGTAAATTAAACCGTAATATATTTACTGAAACTGAACTGAATTTATATCCACGTATTTCAGCTAGACTAAACCAAGCGTGGAAGCTAAATCAAGCTAAACCCCTGAACCATGTACTCATTCAGAACGTCCCCACGCCAACGCACATACAGTGACTCACCAAACCACACAAAGTCAGACTGCAACCAACCGGACCACCCATGAACGAAGCTATGAATGGAAACATGCACACACACACACACATACACACACACACACACACACACACACACACACACACACACACACACACACACACACACACACACACACACACACACACACACACACACACACACACACACACACGCACGCACGCACACACGAAGTAACAGGTCTATAATTCTTAAAGGATTCCGTGACTTGAACCAACAGACTACAAATTTTCGTCTATAAACAATTACATGATAAGGTGGTAATTACAAAATGGATAATTTTGTGGATGGGCATAACATGAAAGCTGTACTTTCAAAAAAAAAAAAAAAAAAAAAGTATTCAAGAGGTATGAACAATAAAATACCAAATAAGTGATAATAATGACAACAGCTTCAACGAGCTTTAAATACATATCAATAAACTAAAATGACACTATTTCGAAAAAAAAGATAAAAAAATAAAGAAAAAAGAATCACATGATCACAACCGACAAGTGTCCTAAGGCCTACGGACAGGGCCAGCTTCTCTCGCCACACGTGGCCCTCCATATCAAGTCTCGGACTCTGACATAAGCCTACAGTTATCCCATGGTGCGTGGGAGAGTGTTCCTTAATGGGGAGATCTGTCCACCAGATCAAGAAGTGTGGGCTGACGACGGACGCATCTCATGGGGGTAGGATTGTAGGATTGTAGGATTTTCATCTTCATTTTCTCTTTTCGATACTTCATTTCTTCCTGTGTGTTCACCTCCTCTCTCGTCCCTCATCCTTGTCTCCCAGGATACCACAGTTACAAATACATGGTGTAAATGTCAGCTTATTAATATGAGGATTTTTTTCTTTTTCTTTTAGAACTCGTCATCTCTCTTTTTTTAATGTTTATTTCCTTGTTACGTAAGATAAATTATGCTTATGGAAAGTTTTCGAGTTTCTGATACTACTATCATCCTAATTATCATTTTCAGTATCATACTGATAATATTTTGATTGCTTTTTTTTTGTCTGCACGCGGCAATGAGCGGATAAACACGATTTTAATTTGCACGTCGTAGAGCGCGGTCATAATTTCGTGCGGATAATGCAAGCGTCGACGAGCGAGACGATGCCAAGGCGCTATATCCTCACTCACGCTCGTTCATTAAGGCCTCCGCGTTCATCGTTAATCCTGCCGCAAGATGATGTCCGCAGATGTTCGCTCTCGGAGGCCGCGCAGGAGTCGGGAAAGTGCTTTACTGCGCCACAACTGTCTACGGGTATCGAGAGTGAAGGGGGGCGTCGCGTTTAGTAGTCGCGTTGAGATAGCGGGGTAATGGCGACCCGCTTTTGCAACATCCATCAACGGTTCTCCGAGTTTTTAATCGCGAAATCGACTGAGATCCAGTGGGCGGTCTGTCCTTGAGCGATGTGTGTGTGTGTGTGTGTGTGTGTGTGTGTGTGTGTGTGTGTGTGTGTGTGTGTGAGGTGCCCTGATGGACGCCCCTCGAGGAGCCTTGAGGGATGAGCAAATGGCACCTGGAGATGAGTTACGGCGGCGAAGACAGGAGCGGCGAGCGAGGAGGGGTGGCGGTAACAGAACACCCAGCTGGAGGAGATGAGGAGGAGAAGCAGATGTATCAAGCTGCTCGGAGGCTTAGCAGCGCCTCGTTAAGCTGACCTCGTTCGAAGCCTTTGCACCAACACCGCCGAGGACCCGTAAATCACCCTTTTTTTTCATTACGGCAAACCCCCTCGGTTATCGCGCCTAATTCTAAATTTAGCCGATAAATCACGCCCACTAATCCTTCCTCCAGGAGTCTAGGATTATCCTTGGGTAACGGGAGGAGGAGGAGGAGGAGGAGGAGGAGGAGGAGACGGAAGGGTGGAGGAGGAGGAGACGGAAGGGTGATAGAGAAGGAGGAGGAGGAGGAGGAGGAAGAGAAGGAGGAGAAGAAGAAAAAGAAGAAGAAGAAGAAAAACAAGAAAGAAGAAGGAGGAGGAGAAGAAGAAAAACAAGAAAGAGGAAGAGGAGGAGAAGACGGAAGGGGGT
>NW_028234434.1:12609284-12614284 GCF_977035675.1 Penaeus japonicus
ATTGTTATCATTATTATTATTGTTATTATCATTATCATTATTATTATTATCACCATTATTATTATCATTATTATCATCATTGTTATTATTATTTCCATTATCATCACCATCAGCATCATCATCGTCGTCATTTATCATCATGCTTTTATTATTTTCGTTATGCTATTAATAATAATGTTACTAGTATCATTATCATTATCATCAACATTATTATCATCTATCTTATGATATCAGCATCACAATTTCTATCAGTATAATAATTATTGTTATCATTATTATTATCATCATTCTAATATTGTTTTATTATCATATAAGTATCGTATTTTATTTTCATTATTATCATTATCATCACTGTAGTTATTATCAGCATTACTATTATTATTATTGTAATCATTGTTAAACTATTATCATTATTATATTTTTTATTGATTTTATCATCGTTATTATTGTTTTGATCGCTTTTATTATCATCATCCCTTTAACATTATTAATGTCATCTTTATTATAATTATTTTTGTTGTCATTGTTATTCAGTTTTCATACAACTGTTATTATTTCTTATTTTTATTGATATTACCAGTAGGCTATCTATAATGATAGGTAATATAATTGTCGTAGATTTAGTCTAATAATGTATATAATGTTTACTATTGCATTTTTATTATGACGTTACTCACTTAAATGTTATTTATTTTGTTATTAACTTTACTGTTATTCAAGTTACTGTTATCATTTACACGCTTAGTATTATTAATAATGACGTTAACATTTTCATCCTTCTCGCCATTGTGTTTAGCATTATTATTATTTTTTTATGTATTGCAAATGCTAAGAATGTTATAAGAATCATGGCAATTTACATAAACAATAGTACTACAACTGACACAACCACCCTCACCAACACTACTACTAATGATAATAATAATGTTAATTATACTATTATTGCTACAGCTCCAACGACAACTACATCCTAAAATCATAACTGCCAGTATTAATTAAGTCATATCATCATATAATTCCTTAATTGTATGTCTATTGCTGACTAACACTATCAACATGCATATCAATCACAGTACTGCTCCTATTCCACTATTTTCATTATAAAAAAAAGTGCAAAACGTGAGAATAAAACAAACAAACAGACTTACCATGATAGTTGATATAATCCATACTAGTGTGTTAGAGAAATCCTAATTATTGAAGGGAAGAGGGAGTTGGTGGGGGTGGGGGATGGGGGGATGTGGTGGGGGCTATGGGTGAATGGGGGCATATTTGTATTTGCATATCATTAGGTACCTTATTAATGAATGATGGAATAACAAGTCGTTATCATTAACGTCCAATTAATGATTGTATTGATTGGCCACTGGCTGTGTCTCCGTATGTCTGTTCGACCATGCACTTCATTTTCAGGTTATCATCTTCAGTAAACTCTGAAGATTATTGTTGTCTTTCATGTTCATCTCGATTCTCTCTCTCTCTCTCTCTCTCTCTCTCTCTCTCTCTCTCTCTCTCTCTCTCTCTCTCTCTCTCTCTCTCCTCTCCTCTCCTCTCCTCTCCTCTCCTCTCCTCTCCTCTCTCTCTCCTCTCTCTCTTCTTTCCTCTCTCTCCTCTCTTCTCTTCTCCCTCCCTGCTTCTCTCTCCTCTCTCTCTTCTCCCTCTCTCTCTCTCTTCTCCCTCTCCCTCCCCTCTCCCTCTCTCTCTCTCTCTCTCCCTCCCCCTCTCCTCTCTCTCTCTTCTCTCTCTCTCTCCTCTCCCCTCCCTCTCCTCTCTCTCTACTCTCTCCTCCTCTTCTCTCCTCCCTCTCCTCTCATCTCTCTCTCTCTCTCTCCCTCTCTCTCTCTCTCTCCTCTCCCCTCACTCCTCTCCCTCTCTCTCTCTCTCTCCTCTCTCCTCTGTCTCCGCTCTCTCTCGCTCTCTCTCTCTCTCTCTCTCTCTCTCTCTCTCCTCTCCTCTCTCTCTCTCCTCTCCTCTCCTCTCTCTCTCTCTCTCCTCCCCCCTCTCTCCTCCCCCCCTCTCCCCTCCCTTCTCTCTCCCCTCCCCCTCTCTCTCTCTCTCCTCTCTCCCCCTCTCTCTCTCTCTCTCTCTCTCTCTCTCTCTCTCTCTCTCTCTCTCTCTCTCTCTCTCTCTCTCTCTCTCCTCCCCCTCCTCTCTCTCTCTCCTCTCTCTCTCTCTCTCTCTCTCTCTCTCTCTCTCTCTCTCTCTCCTCTCTCTTCTCTCTCTCTCTCTTTCTCTCTCTTTCTATCTCTTCCCCCCCCCCTCTCTCCCTCTCTCTCTCATTCTTTCTCTCGACACCATGCTCTTCGTCTTATTTTATCATTCCAATTTGTATTCTGTTCCTTTTCACATTTTCTCCTTGAGGTCTTTTAGTCGTTATTCCTCAGTCCTCCAATTATTCCCAGGTCGTTTCCAATTTGTTTGTGTCATTTTGTAACCAATGTTGCAATTAAGGACTATTGTTAAGCGCCTGTTAAAACATTCACCCTTCTAATTATCTCTTTTTCTTTTCGTATTGTCGTTAACGCTATTACTATTATGTGTATCATTAACATCAATTATATGTATTTTAAATATGGTTTCGGAAACTGCAATGTGCCTCATGTCTTCATGTCATTAATTTTGTATCATTTAATCTACCACTTTCTTGCATGGATCTGTCATATCCTATCCTATATCAAGTTTCTTTCTCTCATATGTCCTTTCATGTTAGCTCTCTGTCCTAAAAGCTTAGAGTCGTACAGCTTCTACCTTCATCGGAGAATCTGTAGGTACCGAAGGAGAGGAACCATCTCTTTCGGCGTGTCTGCGTTCTGTCCTTCGATTATGCCCGTTCTTTGTCTTGAGTATTGAAGGAGCCGCCATTTTAGCTCCGTCAGTCAGTCTCACCTGAGGCACCTTTTCATCAGATCCCCTTTTCCTTTGTCATTTTGACCTTCATCGTCTTCGCTTTCGAAGCTTCACTTAACCTGTTTTTTGTTTTTTTTCTATCTTTCTTTCTTTCTTTTTTTCTGTTCTTATTTTCATTAATTTCACGGTGATTGTACTAAAGGGTTGGTTGATTTTGATGGCTCACAATTTTCTCAATCTATTTATTTCTTCTTTTTTTTCCACTGATAAGATTCTAGTTCTAGATTTCGTGTCTTTTACGCAGATGTAACTGCCAGCAACATTTATGCCTTCCATCTGGTGACCACTGATTTCACTCTAAGACCACTTCAGCACAACAGATGCCATTTTCCGTTCTATTATATACCGTGTTCTTGAAGCCACTGGCGAATGCTGTCGCTCTTTGTCTCACTAACACAGCCATTTCCACGTGCAGCGTTTATGGGGGATCTCTTGCTGTGTCATGAGCCCCATCTTGTGACATGACAGCGAACCATGTCGTTTTTTTTCCTTGGTGGTAGCTCCTACAGACTGACTTTTTTTCGTTTATCCATTCTTTATTTATATATATATGTATCATGCAAACTCGTATATTACATCATGGGGAATCACTGCTCGTCACGGTTTCCAATATATTTCATTCTCTTCTTTCATCTCTGCCTATCATTATTTCCCTTAATCATATAACTAATAGCTGCCCCCCTTCGTTCTTTCTCTCTCCTCTATGATTTGCAACAGTTTCCAGGTGCATAACTCTCTTTTTTCAATATATATATTTTCCATTTCCTCTCCGGATGTTGCATTAATTTTACCTTCGACCGTTATTCCGACTTCTCCTTTGATAAGTTTCGTCGCCATCACGTGTCCCTTCTTTGCGCTGAAGTATGCTTTGCTTTTTCTTTGCTTTCGGTTTCTTTGTTGCTTGGGTTTCTGCGGCATTTTAGGACACATTTTTTTTTGTCATAAGTCTTTAGCACCACGTTTTTGTTTTTTTTTTGTCTTCATATTTCTCTGGTTCTCTCTCTCTCTCTCTCTCTCTCTCTCTCTCTCTCTCTCTCTCTCTCTCTCTCTCTCTCTCTCTCTCTCTCTCTCTCTCTCTTCGTATCGTTGTTCTTGATGTTCTGTTTATCCTTATTCCCTCTCTCGTTTATTCTTCCATTTTTCGTGGCCACTATCCTCAGCCTTTCTCTATAAACATTGGTTCTTTCATTATTCATCATATTTAATGTCAATACCATCCTCATTTTCTCTTGCAGTTTCGTAATAACCAGCTGTACCTTATGCATCACTCATGCATCACTATAATCTCATTCTCTTTTTCCTTCATTTATAACACCATCACTTACTTCATCACACTTCTTTGATTTCCTTTATCCCTCTTTCATCCCCACTTTCATATCTACTCCCTTCCCTCTCCACCTATCTATCTGTTTATTGTTTGTTTGTCTGTTTGTTTGTGCCACCCATCAATCGAAAGGCACCAGGTGAAAGCTGTCCTCATGTCTGCCCATTCATCACCTCTGCGGTTCGGTTCATCACACTTATCATCACCACGCAGGCAGGCAGGCAGGCAGGCAGGCAGGCAGGCAGGCAGGCAGGCACCTCCACTCGTGGCGCCCCCCTTCCGCCTCCGCCCCCCAGCCCCCCGCCCACGCCCCCGCCCACGCCCCCCATTGTGATTCATGCTTATGGTTTTCTCATTCAGCTTTCATTATGAAGAGCTTCGTTTCCCATCACCTCGTTCGTCATGCGGGCCCTCTGACACCGCCATCAGCGTTTTTTGTGCTTATTGCCACTTTTATCGGTTTTGTCCTTTTGTTGTTGTGACGTTTTTTGTTGTTGTTGATCTGTTGTTGCTCTTTTTATATGTTTATTTATTTTTGTTTATTGTTATTACTATTTTTTTTTTTTTCGTGTGTGCTGGTCCGGGCTTCGTCTCCATTACCGTGTATCATTGTGATTGCTTCTCTGTCTCTCTCTCTTTCTCTGTTTATCTATCTATTTATTTATTTATCTATCTGTTTCACTCATTCTCTCTCTCTCTCTCTCTCTCTCTCTCTCTCTCTCTCTCTCTCTCTCTCTCTCTCTCTCTCTCTCTCTCTCTATATATATAT
>NW_028234434.1:12646784-12661784 GCF_977035675.1 Penaeus japonicus
GATGGATAGAAGATGGAACGAATAAACAGAGAGGAGGGAAGGGGCGAAAGAGGAAGAAAGGTAAGAAGGACAGGGAGGGAGGGATGTTGAAGGGAGAGAGGGAGGGAGGGGGGGGGGCAGAGGAGGGCAAGGAGGAAGGAATGGTGAAAAGAGTGAGGGATGAGGGCAGAGGCAAATGTTGAAAGGAGGGAGGGATGTTGAAAGGAAGGAGGGCTGGTGAAAGTAGGGAGGGAGGGAGGGCAGGGGGAGCAAACACTTCATTAGCCCAGCGTTAAGAATCATTCGGGATAGCCTAGGCTATAAATATCCCGGCCATACGTCATCCATCTCGTTGCCTCTTGGGCCATGACGGCTATATCGTGCCGACGCGCCCCGAGCTCTCTCATCCGGGGCTTCCACAACCGCCGATTTATGATAAAGTCATTAACCGTAATTTACCGGCGAGGCGGCTCGTCCTTCAGCCTCGGAACGTGCGAAGGTTGCCGGCCGAAGGAGATGCCGCCGCTCGCGCCGTTCAAGCCCTTCCCCCTTCGACGCGGTCGCCGTCCCGTCCCGGGTAGGGCGCGGGGTCCTACGACGGGTTATCTCTCTATCCATTCCTCTCTCTCTCTCTCTCTCTTTATATATATGTATATATATATATATATATATATATATATATATATATATATATATATATATATATATATGTGTGTGTGTGTGTGTGTGTGTGTGTGTGTATACATACATACATACATACATATACATATATATATAATATATATATATATATATAATATATATATATATATTATATATATATATATATATATGTATATATATGTAATATACATAATATGTATATATATATATAATATATATATATATATTATATATATATATATATATATATATATATATATATATATATTATATATATACATATATATACACATACATATATACATATTTATACGTATATATATGTATATAAATATATATATATATATATATATATATATATATATATATATATTTATATATATATAATGTATATATATGTATATATATATATGTGTGTGTGTGTGTGTGTGTGTGTGTGTGTGTGTGTGTGTGTGTGTGCATTTGAGGTTTTATATAATGTATATATATTAACATCCCCCTTCCATTTAACTTGTCTCCTGGATAACATCTTCGAAAAGTGCAGATCATGAACAGAAACGTTGCAAAAGAAATCGAAGGAAACCGCCCATCCTCTCCCCCCCCCCCATCTCTAGCCCCCTCCTCTCCCCCTCTAAGACGACCGTGGCTCAAAAGCATGAAACACAACGTCTGGAGAAGAAAAGGGGAGATAGAGAGAGAGAAAGAGAGAGAGGGAGACGAGAAAGAGATAAAAAGATAATAGCAAAATTGGCATTCGGTTTTGAAATACGACTCAAAATAAATTTCGACAGAGGAATACATTATAGCAATTAGATGGAATAAAGACCGTATGAAACCAGTGTTCTCTCGTTCATAGAATTAGATATTTTACTGCTTCTCGAACCCCATCAAGGAGGAGGTGGAGAGGGAGGGAAGGGTGAGAGAGAGAGAGAGAGAGAGAGAGAGAGAGAGAGAGAGAGAGAGAGAGAGAGAGAGAGAGAGAGAGAGAGAGAGAGAGAGAGAGAGAGAGAGAGAAAGACAGAAAAGAGAGAAATATATAGAAATAAAGAGGGAAACAGAAATAAACAGAGAGTGAGAAAGAGAGAGATGATAAAAATAGATACAAAAAAACAAAGAGAGGAAGAGAGAGAGAGAAAAAAAAATCTTAAACGAAGAATGATATAAAAATTGCAAAATTCCTCGCTGAATTGAGACTTGCATTCGCTCAAAGAGAGCTGTTATCTTGACCGGGTCCTGGTGAGAAGGCACAAAACATGATTAGGAATCTTAAGAATATAAACACAATAAGCTGTTTTCGTTTGCCTGTGAGAAGAAAGGAAGAGAAGGGAGGATCAGAACGCGCTTGGATCTTCTTGCACTTATTGTATTTGGTATTATCATTATTACGATTATTATTGTTATCATGGTATTTGTATTTCTTTTGCTCTAGCGTTTGTATTTGTTTACTCATGTTTTTGTTATTGTTATCGCTATCATTATTATTGTTATTATCATAATTATTATTATTATTACTATTACTATTATCATTACTATCATTATTATCAATATCATCATTATCATTTATTATCATTATGATTATCATTATCCTTACCACTATTATTATCATCATTATCCTTATTTTCATTTTCATTAATCTTATAATCATCAATATCACGCTTATCATTATCATTAATATAATAATCATTATCATTATCAGTATCATTATTATGATTATTATCATCATTATTCTGATGTCATTTCCATCCTCTTGGAGCGACTTCTGGAAGAGATCTTACTCCCGACGGCGCCGTCCCCGCAGTCCTTGAGGGGCGCCATGCGGGCTGGGCACAGGTAGTCAAAATTATGAGATTGTCAAGGTGTATCGCCTTTGCTTCGGGGCTTGGCAAGGGAGAGATACAATAGATAAATATATAGATAGATAGATAGTTAGATAGATAAGGTTGAAAAGATAGATATATATATATCTCTATATAAATATAAACCTTTATATCTTTATATATATATATATAAACCGATCTGAATCCCATTGAGACAGCTGGGCAGCGGCCATAGTTGTCATTGCAAATGGCTAATGGACGACATTGCAAGAGGGTGAACGCAAGGTCAACGACAGCGTTTGCAACCAGCCATCGCGATCAGCCGTCGTCGGCGAGGAGGCCAACCCCTGCAATACCTAAAATGAGTGGACCGAATTGAACGCCGAGGCATAATTGACGGGTCGAGGAAATCCACCTTATGATTTGATTTCGGTCGCACGATTTCCAGTTGCTTTTTTGTCGAGAGGCGTAATAAAGGTACAAATGCTGTTTATGGGGATCCGAGGGTGGGGGTGCTTGATTTGTTATCTGTGGGAGGGGGAGGGGGATGAGGAGGGGGGAGGGGGATGAGGAGGGGGGAGGGGGGTGAGGAGGGGGTAGGGGGAGGGGGTTGGGGTTGGTTGGGGTTGGTTGGTTGGTTGGTTGCAGATCCCCTGAGCCTGGGCGAGGGCGTCGTCTCGAGGAACACCGCAAGTATGGCGTCGGGGCTTCGTTTCGGCGTCTCGAAAGGGGGGTGGGGGGAGGGGGAAGGGGGGGGAGCGGGGATTTTTTTTTTTTTTTTTTTTTTTTTGCTTTTTGTTTTTAGCACTCGTGATTGCAGGCCATTTCGCGGGGGATTTGCGGGTGAATAAAATCAATTTTCCGTAATCATTGTGCTTGTATCCTGTCTCTCTCTCTATCCTTTTTCTTCGTATATTTGTGTGTGTACCTAAAAATATGAATGAGAATCGTAGATATGATATCGTGAATGTCAAGGAAAAAGAGTGGTAATCATTTAGATTCGACGGGGGTATTATATTCGTAAAGTATGGCTCGATTCTGTGCAACAATAACCGATGCGAATAAAACAAGATTTGGCAGAAAGATAGAGGGTGACGGATGGAGAGAGAGAGAGAGAGAGAGAGAGAGAGAGAGAGAGAGAGAGAGAGAGAGAGAGAGAGAGAGAGAGAGAGAGAAATGGAAAAACGAATAAAAAAAAATCGAACGAACAACAAAGAGAAATAACGCAACAACAACAAAAACAACAAGAAAAACAGAATCAACGCAAGCAAGACGAAACGCACAAACAAAACGCAAAAGCAAATAATCCCGTGACAGCCAGGTAAGTCCAGACGTCGCCGCCAGCCCAGGAAATGATGTCGACCGCCCTCAAGTCACGAGGAAATGAAGGCCGGCGAGCCATTGTCCCTCGGCGCAATGGCGACTACAGGCAGCGGCAGGCAAAACCCTCTCGCCGGGGCCCCGACTCCGTCCGTGGACCGGCCGCCCGTCGATACCGGCACATCGGCTTGAATCCCTCCTAAGGTATGGAAAGCCGCGATCATAAATGGGGTTGGGATGCATATGTATAAAGAGAGAGAGAGGAGGGGATGTAGGTAGAGATGGGTGTGTGTGTGTTTGTGTGTGTGCATGAGTGTGCGCGCGCGTTTATATATGCTCTCTACTCTTTACATCCATCTAATAGTTTCATCTGTATATCTATCCATCTATCGATCAACCTATCTACCTACCCATCCATCCCACCGCGTTTCGATCTACATCCCTTCCTTATACATCCGCCAACCCTATCCACCTACCAACCAACCAACCAACCAACCACCCAACCAAAACTACCAACCTACCTACCTACCTAACACGTATGCCCCCATTAAAGCAAACTATTTCAGCTGATTTTAGCGTTGTAATTACACACCAACTTCACAAGGCAATTAGCTAAACTCACTTGTTTAAGCTAATGTTGCGGACCACCAAAAATAATCGTCCGTCCCCCTCTTCGTAATGACGTCGAGCAAGTGTGGTCGGGAGCAGGTGCCGGGGACAAGGAGAGGAGAGAGAGAGAGAGAAAAGAGGATGAGGAGGGAGAGAGAGAGAGAGATAAAAGAGGATGAGGAGAGAGAGAGAGAGAGAGAGAGAGAAGAGGATGAGGACAGAGAGAGATGAAGAGGAGGAGAGAGAGAGAGAGGGAAAAGAGGATGAGGAGAGAGAGAGAGAGAGAGAGAGAGAGAGAGAGAGAGAGAGAGAGAGAGAGAGAGAGAAAAGAGAAAAGGAAAAAAAAAGAGAGAAGGAGAGAGAAAAGAAAAGAAAAGGGAGAGAGAAGAGGAAGAAAAGAAATAAAGAGCAGAGAGGAGAGGGAGAAAGAGAGAGAGAAAAAAAATATGGAGATAGAGAAGGGGGGTTATATAGAAAGGAAATAATAGAATAAGGGGAGACAGGAGATAAAGAAAGGAAAAAAAATGAGGGAGGGGAGAAGAGAAAGGGGATTCAAAGAAAAGAAGATGGGCGGGAGATGAAAATAGTCACACTGATAAAAAAAAAAAGAAAGGGGAGAGAGATAACAGAGCAGCGAAGAGGAAAAGGCAGAAGAAACAGAGAGGGGGAAACCAAGAGAAAGAAGAAGAAGAGGAAGAAGATAAAGAGAAAAGAAAGGAGAACCGAAGGGAGAGAATCAAAAAGAGAAAAGAAAATGGAGAAAAGGGGATATAGCAAGCAAAGAACTGATTAATTTTCCCCAAGACATAACAATGAGGTGGATCCTATGTAACACCTTTGTCTGAACCGTCGGCGGACCACATGCGTTAGCCGGTAAAGAGAGCGATAATTTCAGTCCGTGCATTAGCTGCTTCCTACAGGATGGCTACAATAAATATTACAAATGGCGGCCACATTTCAGCAGAATATGGTTAGACCGCCGTGTGCTGTAAATTGCAAGAAATTAGGAACTTCAGATATCTACGTAAATGCTGGGCCCGACCACTTTGCTCTTCTGATGTATTTCATGGCTTGAGTGCAGGTAAGAATAAGAACTTCAGTAATAACCTTAAAGAAGTGCCAGAGTTACTGTTGGGAGAGAAAGATCTCAGGCGGTATTCTGGTCAAGTTATTGGGCTCAAAGTTCTCTCCGCGCATCGCCTCCCGGAACGTGTCCTCTGGGGAAGGACCTTCCAATTCTTCTTTGTTACTAGCCTTATTATTATCATTATCATTGCTGTTATTACTAGTATCATTATTACTATTGTTATTACTATTATTGTCATTATTGTTATCATTATTATCATCATAATTATTAGTATAATTAATAATATTACTATTATCATCTTTGTTATTACTACCATTGTTTTTTTTTAATATTATTATTAGTAGTATCATTATCATCATTATCATTATTACTATCATTATTATTGTTGTCGTTATCATCATTACTATCATTATCATAATCAATATTACTTATATCATCATATTATCATTACATTCATCATTATTGCTACTATCATTATGATCATTGCTATCATCATCATATCTTCTATCAGCAACGTTATCATCAACACTATCATTATCTATCATCGTAAACCTGCGCTTCTAAATCCAATTTCTCACGGGGGCAAAAACGGACAATAAAGGGTGAAGGGTGATAGGTGGCCCTCCCGACGACCGCCACCCTTACCCCTGACCCCCTGAACGAACAAACACCATGACCTGTGTGGTGAATTAAGCCCCTGGAACCCAAGTCTCATTCAACCATCGATCAGGTAGACAGAGTCGTCATTGTCCGCCTTCCTGTCCCTACCCCTCTCCCTCCTTCTCCCTTCTCCCTACCTTCTCCCCTTTCCCCCTACCTTCTCTCCCTCTCCCTTCCCCTCCCTCCCTTCTTCCCTCCCCTCCCTTCCGTCTCTCTTCTCCATTCCCCTTCCTTCTTCCCTCCCCTCCCTTCCGTCCCCCTTTTCCACTCCCCTTCCCTCTTCCCTCCCTTCCGTCCCCTTCCCTCTTCCCTCTTCCCTCCCCTCCCCTCTGTCCCTCTTCTGCATTCCCCTTCCCTCTTTCCTCCCCTCCCTTCCGTCCCTCTTCTCCATTCCCCTTCCCTCTTCCCTCCCCTCCCCTCCCTTCCGTCCTTTTCCTGCATTCCCCTTCCCTCTTCCCTCCCCTCCCTTCCGTCCCTCTCCTGCATTCCCCTTCCTTCTTCCCCGTCTCTTTCCCCCCATTTACTCGGCTGTGTGCTTGGTATCAGTCGCCCGTGAATCCCTATGTTCCTCGTGCGTCAAGATAACAATAACACAAAGGTAATGAACTCGCTAATTTGGAATTAAAGCCCGAACGCTGCGACACACACACCTAGCTGAATTCCCCGTTGCCGTTGTTCTCTTTGGACATCGTTAGTTAGTGTTAACTGGTAACTGCTCGTGGGTCCTGCCTGCAGTGCTCCCCCGGCCGGCGCGGCTATGGTGAACTGTACTCGAGCACGGGCCTTTGCAGTGCTATAATTCACGGCCTCACCATAAACAGAGAGAGAGAAAGGGAGACACCATAAATATGAAAGAGAAGCTTCAGCAATCTCGCGGGACAGACTTAAAAGCTATTTGTGGAATTGCTTCGCCTGTGAGTTTTCGATGAAATGGACTTTGGATTCACGCTTCTTGAACTGGGGTTTGCATCAGCTGCCGGATCTCATTTCACAGGCTATGTAGGAGTCGATAAGATAGAATGAAGTAGTCTTTCATGGCATAACCCGAGTTGTGGCCGGGGTGTCTCGACGCTCGGCCCCCGGGGACACGCAACCCTGCCTCCCACGGACGGCAAAGCTGTATGGAACGTTCACGAGGCCGATTTATTTTTATAACCCCTCGCGCCGGCTACTGCCTTTAATGTGCATCTGAGCAATTCAAAATCCATTGCGATTTCGTGGCAGGACGAGAGTTTAGCGGGGGATGGGTGACCCGCCTGTAAAAACCCCCGCCGAGGTTGCTTGCCCCCGGGGTACGACACACACAACCTCTCTAGGGGCGCTCTGGAACCAAACTTTTCCATTCGCCTCTGGAAAACATGTGTTCGCTGCGAGATGAACAGCGGAGGGGACGAAGGCGAGGCATTCTGGGAAAATGGAACATTCAGGTGATCTGGGAGCCGGCAGATCAGCTGAGTGTCACGCGAAGACGAAGGGTGGGCTTCTCTCAGCATCTATCTCTAAAATACTAGACCATTACGGGAATTCACGATGCGTAGAATCATCCTACAATTAGAGAAGAGTGGGCGAAAAGACAAAAAAAAAAGAAAAGGGAAAAAAAAAGTAAGAGATGGAGGGGGGGAGAGAAAGGAAAACGAATTAAAGAAAGAAAGAGAGAAAGGGGCTATTCATTCTCCTCCTGTGGCCTTACAGGAATTCATGGGTTTTCGATATGGTAACGCGTATAGAAATTTGACTCGGGGGTAAGGTACAGCCTCGTTATCATAGTTCAATAAACATTACATCGGGAGATTCGACGTCGCAGCGATAGCGTCGATAATTCTCTTGTTGGGGATATATAGCAGTGTTCCTCCCCTAACACCCCTTATGTGAACCTTATAAAGCAGGTGCGATGAAATAATAATGCATCTGCGTTAACGTCATTTGATTACAATAATGGCGATCCAGTCCAATAGTCATATACAACTGGAAACTGCAGATTGGACTATGATTTATAATTACGTAATGGCAGCAATCTGAAGTGTTGAAATGGAATGGTTGAAGCCTCGAAACACTTCATCAACCCCCCACCTCCCTCCCTCCCCTCCTCCTCCTCCTCTGAACCCCCGATCCTGACCCCCCCTCCCCCTCCCTCTCCATAACAACCCACACGACCGGCCTCGTCCATCTCACCTCTCCCCCTCCCCCAACCCCCCCCTTTCCTCCACCTCTCTTCCACGCCATTGGTCGCTTGTCCCCCCTCTCCCCCCCACCTCCCACTTCATCCCTTCCTGACCTCAACATCCTCACCCCCCTAAACCGCACAGGCACACACGAGCTCACTCCCCTCTCCTGTCTAACCCCTCACTCACACCCCGCTTCCCCTCTCTACTCTCCCCTCATGTTTCTCTCTCTCTCTCTGTACCCTTCAACCCTGACCTCGCCTCCCCCCCTCACCCCTTCCCCTTAATCCATCCCTCCTTCCTCTCTCTCTCTGTCTCTGACTGTCTGTTTTTCTCTCCCTACCTATCTACCCACCCTGTTCCCTTCTTACCCTTCCCCCTCTCTCTCTCTTTCTCTCTCTCTCTCTCTCTCTCTCTCTCTCTTTCTCAATCTCTCTCTCTCTCTCCCTCAATCTCTCTCTCTCTCTTTCTCTCTCTCTTTCTCTGTCTCTCTCCTTTCCTCTCTCATTCTCACGCAATTCCCCCCACTCCACACCCCCTACCACCCATCTCTCTGTCACTCCCCTCACCCAGCCAACCACAAGGAACCCTCTCTCCTGCTCCCTTCCCTATACCTCCCCCCTCCCCCAACCTCTCACTCTCAGCCACATAGCTACCCTCCCCCTCCCCACCCCCCAAGTACCTAACCTCAGCTTCCCTTCCCTGCCCTTTCCTCCCCCCCTTTCCTCTCTCTCTCCCCCCCTCCCCTACCTTCCCTTCCCCCCCTCTTCCCCTCCTTCCCCCTGTAGGATTTCCCATTTTCCATGAAAGCGGGGGATAGCACCAATCTCGTTTTCCATTGGCGCGACTTCTCTCATATCAATTTGTTGCGAATAAGAGGTGCCTGGCAGCATTTGACAAGAAGTACCAGTGAATGCAGAACACGTTTATCGCGAATGGGGAAGGTCCATGGTTTACACTGGAACAGGAAATGTGCCAGCGACGGTATTTGTTACTACGGGCTGGTGAGGATTCCTGTATTGGTGTTACGGTACAGCTCCTGGGTATATATTGTCCGTTATAGTTGGGCGCAGGAGTGTTATTGATTTTAATTTCGGCCGGAATGGTTTGCTAGGCCTATATATTTGGCTGGATTGTCAGGGTGCATTTTTTTTTTTCGGGGGTAGGGGTTGGGGGGGTTGGTTTACTTACCCCTTCCCCTTCTCTCCTCCCTCCTCCACCTCCTCTCTCTCTCTCTTCCTCTTGCTTCCTCTCTCTTCCTTCCCTTCTCTCCTCATGGTTCTCATACTCCTTTCCCCTCCCCCTTTCTCCTCCCCCCTTCCCCTCCTTTTCCCCACTGTCTCAAACCATTCGTTAGCGATTGACTGTGAGTTTTCCAATTGGCATTTTCTTCAGATTTTTCAATGTATTTTGCTTTTTGCATTTACGTGTCCATAAACCAGAGGGGAAATGGAAAGCAGGAGTCACAAGCACACTCGTCTAATATGCTTTCCTGTGCAAGCGCCTGTGTGTGACAGTGTTCTTTCGAAATTAAAAGAATTCGGAGAGATTTTTTGTTTTAATGTATACCTACAAACATTTGGAAAGCAAAACTAAACCGCCGTAGACTTATACACATACGTTCACAGACCTTCAACACACACACACACACACACACAAAACACATCCCAACACACACAACCCCCTGCCCCCCCGCCCCCTCCGCCCCCCCACCTTACACACACACACAAACACGCAAACTCCTCTATGCAAATGAGAATATCCGTATAGACACTAAATCAAAGTTTCAGCGCGTTCCAATAGCCAACGTATGCATAATTATCGGGAATTCAAGCTTTACGATACACCGCAAAAGCTTGGCGTTAATGGCTAATCATAGAGCCATCATAGCGAATGTGTACCTTTGCGTGGGCTGTTCGGCAATCATTATAATGCCGGCGATAATGGGTGGATCGTCAACGGGAAAGCGAGGTAATGGAGCATCTGCCGGACGTATACCTGTATGGATTTTTGTTTTTTTGCTTTTGTTTATGTCGATTCGTGTGGTCTTATTAATGTATTTTGATTGTGAATGTTTTTTTTTATAATTTGTTTGTTCACTTATTCTTCTATTTATTTATTTGTTCTATCTATTTGTTTATTTATCTATCTATCTATTCACCAATTCTTTTATTTTTTGTCTATCTATCTTATTATTTATTCATTGATTTATCTATCTGTCTATCGATTTATTCATCTATCGATCTAGCTGTCTATTGATTTATTCATTCATCTATATATCTGAATATCTATTCCTCCATTTATTTATTTACAGATTTTTCTATTAATTTATTCGTCTATTTATTGGGGGTCGGAGGCAAACAAGGGACAAATGTTTGCCTTGGATGCTTCCACGTCGCGAATAAAAAAAAAAGAAGAAAAGAAAAAAAAAAAAAACGAGGGATGAGGGAGGACGGAGAAGGAGGGGAGAGGAGGAGAGAGGATGGAAGGAGGGAGAGGGGAGGTGAGGGGAGGTGAGGGGAGAACAAAATGGACACTAAACCTTTCCGAAATAGATTGAATCATTCATCAAACACTTTCCCATCAATTAGCCACAATTTGTTACAGGAACCTGGAGCCCACCTCGTCAGAATTAATTCTCGCAGGGGCCGAGGTTTCGCTTCAGTTCAATGGGGCTTCGAGGCTTCGGTGCTGCATCATCTCACGTGCAGCTCGGATTTTTTAGTATTTTTTCTCTTTTTTTTATTTTATGGTAAACTATAGTAAGTTTTATTTTATTTTTGTATTTATTTATTTATTTATTTTGTTTGCCCTTCTTGATATATTTTTCTTATTTTGATTTACACTGATGTCAGTATGTGATTATATTTCTTGTGGGTCATGGTTAACCTGACGATGAGAATTATTATGATAATTATAATAATGATAATAATCATAACAACAATTGCGATGATTATTATGATAACAATGATAAGGATAATGATAATGATAACGGTAAAAAAAAAACAATGGTAATAATAATGGTAACAATAATAAGTATGATACAATAAATGATAATGATTATGATCATAAAAGAACACCCAAAATTCATACGGATTTTCCCGTAACAATAATTCCCAAGATTTTAACACCCACTCAACCCCCCCTCCCCATCCTCCCACCCTCACACACACTCCCCACTCCCCTCAAACTCCCTCCCTCCCTCCCTCCCTCCCCCAACCACGAACGAGAAGTGACACCATCCAACATCCCACATCCCCCCCCAAAAAAAAAAAAAAAAAAAAAAAATCACCGCAAGAAAAAAAAACAAAAAAGGAAATCTCATGAATATTGATACGAAATTCCCCCCGAAAGAAAAGGAAGCGCAACGGAGGCCCAAACACCAAAGGGCCGAAATTCCTTGAACGAGTCATCAACATGCAGCGGATGATAACTACCTCCGTAATTAACAAGAGAGAGAATGAGCCCAGCGAATGGAGAGCGAACTGTCAGAAGCAGAGCCTTGGGTTTCACTAAAAGCAAAGACAAATTATCCCATAAGGAGAAGCCATGAGGAAGAAGAAAGGGAGGAGGTGGAAAAAATGGGGATGGAGCGTGATTGCAAAGTTGCAAAACCACACAGTCAAGAGAGAGAGAGAGAGGGAGGGAAGGAGGGAGAGAGAGAGAAGGAGGGAGGGAGAGAGAGAAAGGGGGGGGGGTAGGAAGGGAGGGAAGGTAAGAATGAGAGTGAGGGGGAGAGAGAAAGAGAGAGAGAGAGAGAGAGCGAGAGTGGGAAGGAAGGAAGGAGAGAGGGAGGGAGAAGAAAGTAGCTAGTGTCGTAAATGCAAACACTTACGGCACAAGTACTTAAGCATACATGTATATACAAATTGAAATACGAACTCACAAAGAAATCCCCCCCCCCAAAAAAAAAAAAAGAGTAAAAAACACATACACATACACACACACTGAAATACCCAGCATAAAACCATACCACATCTCCCTCCCCCCTCCCCCCCTCCTCCTCACAAAGTCAAATACACACCCACACAAATAAAGCCATAAATACCCACTCGAACAACCAAACACCCCATTTACCCCGAAATTAAAAAAGTCCGGAAAAATACAAGGCCACAAAAGGATTAAGAATATAGAAGGCCGTATAAGTAACATTATTACATGGGAAAAGGTTACTTGTAGTCGGATGCTTGTCAGGTACAAACAACAGGACCGTAATAACTTTATCTCCACTAAAACAGGAAGAGAACGGAAAGGAAAAAAATAACATTGATTTCTTTTGCTGTTGTCTTAGTCATGGAAGGGATATGTATAGCATACATGAAAAAAGTTTTACGATTAATAAGAAAGGGAAAGAGAAGGGGAGGGTAAAAAAAAAAAAAAAAAAAAAAAAAAGATGAAAATAATTACACCAAAAGTTGTTGCCATATTAAGAAAGAGAAAGTTTACTAAGGAAGAAAGGAGTTTATATATTTTTTTCCTTAAGTCTGCAACTTCACGAGGTTTCCCAGCAAAATATATATTGTCGTAAAAAAGTGTCAGTGAGCCGAAAGGAACGAAGAAAATACAGAAATAGAGAAGGGGTAAATATCAATAAAAAAATACAATTTTCAAGAGTGAAAATACACTGCATGATCCATCTGTCTATTCATCTACCTACTCATACACTACATCTATATTTTATTATTATTTGCCTATCCCTACATCATAGACATCCTCAAAGTCAAAATCATTGCTTCTTTTTAATTCTCTTGAGAAGACGATGCAAGTTTCTCCCTCACCTCCCTCCTTCCTCCCCCCACAACCCCCCCACCCCCCGCCAACCAACCCCCACTGCTATTGGGTCGTCGACCTTTCCGAGAGAGGGAGAAGGGTATGAGGGAGGAAGGGAGGGAGGGAGGGAGGGAGGGGGTCTCTGTATCGTATCCCTATATATATAATTATCCCTCCTGGTTCCCTTGATGGGCGCGGTATCCCGAGGGAGATAAAAGCAAGAGGGAGAGATCCGACCAAGAGGGAACAGCAAGACCGATTCGAACTGGCTCGAGCATCGTTCGAAAGGTCTCGAACTTATCATGTGAGTGAGTTTCGAAAAAAAAAAAAAAAAATACGGGGAGGTTAATCACAGACTTCCAAATGTACTACGAGCGATCAGGGGTCTTAATTAGAGGCGCCGATCACTCTAAATAAGTCCATTTTTATATGAGCTAAGTACTGGGCCGACATGCAGATCGGCGCTTATGGGATATCTCGATCATCAATGGCATCCCCATTCTCCTATCTTCCCCTCCCCCTCCTCTGCCCCCTTCCCCTCCCCCTCTTCTCCTATCTTCCCCTCCCCCTCCTCTCCTATCTTCCCCTCCCCCTCCTCTCCTATCTTCCCCTCCCCCTCCTCTCCTATCTTCCCCTCCCCCTCCTCTCCCCCCTTCACCTCCTCCTTACCCCCTCTTTCTCCACCCGGGTTTTCTTATCAATGCAGGGAGAAAAAGAGATGCCTAGATCAGACGATTCGAGTGTGGTTGTAAGGAGAGAGAGAGAGAGAGAGAGAGAGAGAGAGAGAGAGAGAGAGAGAGAGAGAGAGAGAGAGAGAGAGAGAGAGAGAGAGAGAGAGAGAGAGAGAAGAAGAGGAGAGGAGAGAAGAGGAGAGAGAGAGAGAGAGAGAGAGAGAGAGAGATAAAGAGAGAGAGAGAGAGAGAATGAGAGAGAGATAGAGAGAGAGAGAAAGAGATAAAGAGAGAGAGACAGAGAGAATGAGAAAGAGGAGAGAGATATATATAGAGAGAGAGACAGAGAGAATGAGAGAGAGAGAAGAGAGAAAGGAATTTCCGGTAGTGATGACTAATTTTTTGAACATTTAACTAACGGATTTGATGTGTCTACGTCTGTACCTTAAGCCTAAACCTTAAGCCGAAAAAACACAGCTAAAAGAGAGAAGGTTTTAATCCTCTCTAACCTCCCCCCTCCCCCTCCCCCTCCATATCCCACTTCCCCTCCATCTCCCCCTCCCCCCGCCCTCTTCTTTTACGCACACTTTCAAAACATTAGTGGGGAAAAAATTACGTTTTTTTCACACAAGTTACTTATCGGTAAAAAAGATACAGAAACTAAAATTGATAAAAACAAATGTTTTTTTATGAGAAATTTCCCAACCATTGGTATAGCACTCTTACAGCCGCGGATAGAAACTCAAAAAATAGTCAAAAGAAAAAGATAAAAGTTAAAAAGAGAGAGAGAAAAAAAAAACATAGAAATCAAAAGAAAAAGATATGGGAAAAAAATACAAATATAGGGGGAAGAGAGAGACGGTACAGAAGGGGAAAAAGGGAAGAGGAAGAGCTTGGGAGAGGAAGGAAGGGGAAAAGGAGAAAATGGCGTGGAGGGACGGAAGAAGGAAGAGAGAGGGAGAGGGAAGGGAGAAGGAAGAGAAAAAAGGAAGGGGAGAAGAAGAAAAAGCGGAAGGGGAGAAGAAGAGTGAGAAGGAAGTGAAATGAAGAGAAAGAGGGATAGGAAGATAAGGAAAAAAAAATGAGGAAGAATAGTAGTTAGAAGAGGAGAAAGGAGAAGAGAAGGAAGAAGAAAAGATGAAGAAGAAGAAGAAGAGGGGAGACACAAGATCACTGACGGCATACAGCCACTCTCTCTCTCTCAGCAGTGATGAGGGCTCGTTGATTTCTAATGATCCTTTTAACCCTTTAACTCTTCCCTC
>NW_028234434.1:12669284-12671784 GCF_977035675.1 Penaeus japonicus
AGTGAAGAAGAGTGAGGAGAGACAAGGGAGGAAGGAGAAGGAAGAAGGGTAAATAGAAGGGAGAAGGAGAAGGAAAAGGGGAGAAGGGTAAGCAGAAGGGAGAGAGTGTAGAAGGGGCAGGAGAGTAAGGTTGAAGGAAGAAAGGAGAATGTAGGACGGATGAGGGAAAAGGGAGAAGGGTGAGGAGAAGGAAAGAGAGGGGAAAAGAAGGACATGAACACAAAGAACTTCGGGGCAAAAAAAGGGTAAGACGAAAGAGGGCTCCATTATTTTACAAAGTCTTTCAGGAGAGAGAAAAAAAAAAACGAAAAAAAACGAGATAAAAGATGATGATGATGTTGATAAAACATTGCACAAAAATAGGTAAGGATGTCATCTATTGGCGATAAAACGTATATAGTGAAATACAGATCGTATATAATTTGGTTGTGTTTATATGAATACGTAATGGGCGTCTGATATATGCATCCATCGTAAACATAGAAGCAGGATTATTTGTATTTCCTTATATTTTCATTTATTCATTTGTATGTTTCTTTCTCTGCTTCAGAACACACAGAGGCACAAACATTCATAAAACACACACATACACACACAAATCGTTACAAACAAACACACACACACACACAAATCATTAAAAACAATCACGCGCAAACAAAAACATACAAAAGATTTCCGAAACACAAAGAAAAACAGACATTCACACATACCCAAACATAAACAAGCAAGCAAGCAAACACACACACACACACACACACACACACACACACACACACACACACACACACACACACGAAAACAAAATGGCATACGCTCACACGAAACACACGTATGTATATGTCTGTGCGGCCCGACATACGTGTAAACATATGAATAGGGGAGAAATGGCGGTGGATAAGATGTAAATCCGGCTTGTAATTGGAAGAAATATATATGGGAAGGGCAGAAATAGGGGAAAAGAGGATTTGGAAAGAGGAGAAACGACATAGCCGGGGAGAATTTAGAGGCTGGCGAGGGGGGAAGTGAGAGAGAGAGAGAGAGAGATAGAGGGATGAGAGAGTGTGGGAGAGAGTGAATGAGTGAGAGAGAGAGAGAGAGAGAGAGAGAGAGAGAGAGAGAGAGAGAGAGAGAGAGAGAGAGAGAGAGAGAGAGAGAGAGAGAGAGAGAGAGAGAGAGAGAGAGAGAGAGAGAGAGGGTGAGAGGGGGGGAGAGAAGGAGGAAGAGAGAGAGAGAGAGAAAGAGAGAGAGAGAGAGAGAGAGAGAGAGAGAGAGAGAGAGAGAGAGAGAGAGAGAGAGAGAGAGAGAGAAAGAGAGAGAGAGAGAGAGATAAAGATAGATAGATAGATAGATAGATAGATAGATAGAGAGAGAGAGAGAAAGGAAGGAGGGAACAGGGCGGGGAGATGGGTAGGGGGCAGACGTGGCAGGAATATGGCCGAATATACTCGCGTAGAGGGGAAATGATTATAAACTTAGGGGAAGAGGGGAAAGACAGGGGGATTCGGCACTAAAGAGAATGAATGGATATGAAAAGGTAAGAAATAACGAGATATTCGGAGAGAAAAAGGAGAGAGATAGAGAGAGAGAGAGAGCGAGGGCGAATGAGAGAAAGAGAGATAGGGAGAGAAAGAGAAAGAGAGAGAGAGAGAGAGAGAGAGAGAGAGAGAGAGAGAGAGAGAGAGAGAGAGAGAGAGAGAGAGAGAGGGAAAGAGATAGAGATAGAGAGACAGAGACAGAGAGAGAGAAAAACAACAGACAAAGAGAGAAAAATAGAGAAAGAGAGAAGACGGAAAGATGAAAACGAAAAGATAGGCATAAGGAAACGAAGGTTAATATTTGGACAAGCCAAACGAGTCGAGCGGAATGGATAAGACGCAAAAATGGGTAAACATCCCTTGAAATAAGTGGAAAATATGTCCCTCCATCTTTCACTCCTGCCTTCACATCGCCAACGTACATTTTTTTTTTCTTGTGTCGGGAATAACAAAGCGGTTAATCGTTCGTCTGGAGGAAGAAAATAACGAAGGAAAGACAGAGAAGAAGAAAAAGAAAGGGAAAAATATCATGTAACGAATTTTCTCCTCTCACCGTATTCGTCGCTGCAATAACCTTAGCGTATCCTTTTGCAATGACCTCAGAATAGTAAAGATATCCCCATTTATATATGAAGAAAAAAACAAAAAACAAAACATTAACTACTCTAAAAAAAAGAAAGAAAAACAGATCGGTTGAATAAACCATCCTATAAAGAAAAAGGAAAACTTGAACCCCCCCCCCCCTAAAAAAAAAAAAAAGAAACTAGCCAAATTGGGCGAGAATAATCCAGGTATCTCCCAAACCTCACCAGCAAACGTGACCTGGAAATAGCCAATTGAGAGAGGAAAGAGCTCTTGTTGTTACATTCAAAATCCCGGTTTAAAAAGGACGAGCACGTAGGCGATATAGACATATCGTATGGAAAAAATACACCGCCGGGTTGTACTGTAGCAGAAAATGCGCC
>NW_028234434.1:12676784-12684284 GCF_977035675.1 Penaeus japonicus
CCGCTAGGACTCGTAGGAGAGGGGTTGGGAGGGGTTGAGAGGAGGGAAGGTGGGGGGAGAGAGGTTGTGAGGGGTTGAGAGAGGGGAAGGTGGGGGGCGATCGTTGGTCTTGGGGGGAGAGGGGTTGGGAGGTGTTGGGGGAGGACGAGGGAGGGGTTAAAAGGGGGTGAGGGATGGGGATACTGGGTGTTGGGGTGGGGGTAGGGAAGAGGCGGGGGAGGAGTGGGGGAGAGGGGAAGGGTCTAGGGAGCGTCGGGGTGGGGGTAGATAGTGGGTAAGGGTATAGGGGTTGGAAAGATGGAGGAGGGGGGGGGGGAGTTCATTGGGATTGGTAGCAAGAGGAGGGGCGGGGGGAAGGGGGTAGTAGAGGCTGAGTGTATCCGAGCATTGGATGGTATGTTAATTACTTCCTGTAAAGTGTATTATTGCCGCTTGTTTAACGTTTGTCTTGGAATGTTTTCGAGGATGTCCGGAAGGGAGCTTTTGCCTGTTTGTGCTTTGTTTTAATTGTGTGTGTGTGGATTTTTTACTTTATGTATCGATATGCTATAAACATTTCTTTGTTTGTGTTTCGGGGCTGTTTCGTAGAATTGTGTGTGTGTTTCTTAACGATGTGTTATTGTATTCCGATTATTGTGTTTCTTGCAGCATGGTTAGACGGCATTATGTGTTGAACATTTATGCATCTGCAAGATATTCTAAAAGCGGACATGAGCTTATTAAACAAGTGTATGAATGCGAGTGTACGTGCCCAACAAAAGCATAAATCAGAGTAAAATTTATGCGTTAGCAGAAACAAAGCATTTAAGAAAATTGAACAAAAATGCCGCACACAAAAAGTAAATAAATGCGATATAATGAACAAATCCATTCCTTCTTCAATATTACCATCAGGCCGTTATTTTCGCCGTTTCTCTATCTCCCCCTTCCTCCGCCTGTCCTCCTTGCCATGTTCCTTCGAAACTCCGCATTGGCTTCGGCAACTTTGCCTCGAGTCAGACCGGGTAACAATCGGACAAGTCCCAGTTAAAACCACGGCCTCTTATTTCACGTATGAACGCCAAAAATCCACGGACTTGCTCTCCTAAGTTGTGGGTTTTTGGGTTCCGGAGGCGCCTATTACGAGCGGTCTTGTGAGAAACGATGCCTAGTGCTATCAGAAGGAGAATAAAAAGGCAAAGCTTTTCCTAAAAGGTCAGAAGCATTTTCACTGGCGTATGGCCGCTCGTTCATCGGCTGTCGTTTCTGCTTTCTTTCGGGTGGGGGTTTAATATCCCTTGAGGTGGGTATTTTTTTTTCTTGACTTTATAACTGCAGCGGCGAGGTTGACCGGGGATTAGAAACAACTCGGCTTTGTGTTAGAGGTGAAATAAGGAGGCGGTGCCGCCACGTTGTTAACACTATGGAACGAGCTGGAAGAAAAGGTTCCTCGTCCGTGACTCGTTCTCCCCCATCACGCAGACAGGTGTGCAATCAAGAACTGTTCTCTGTTCTGCCGGCGGAGCTAAAGTCTACGATGATGGGCTGCCGGTGATACGGTTCAGAATCAGATCCTCTCTCTGTACCTCCTCGTCTATTGTTTGGGATTCTGATCCTACACATCCCTTTATGATCCTCTGTAGCAGCGCCGGCTTACTTGCAAGGCTTTGTCTGTTGTGCTAAATGAAGATATCATTTGTTTCGCTTTTTATGACATGCATTCGAAAGAAATACGTTCGGAGGGGAAGTAAGCCCAAGACATTCACGGCGAATCGTCTATATAACACCCGCGAGGTCGCTTGAAGGGCACGCACCGAAACACATTTGGCTTCCAAATGCTACGGGAGGGAATAGAACACCGCCGGATTGATTTTTCTTCCCTTCGAACGGCTCATAATAAAGAGATTTATCAAGTTGAATGCGCGCATTAATACCGACACTCGCCCTTATAGCACATCAGTGGAAGGGTTGATTCGGCTTTCAGCCCCATAACTGTACCTCTGAAGATCCAAACGCCGCACTTCCGCACGAGAGACGATAACTCCCAGGCTTTCTTTATTTTTCCTTCACCTTTTTTCCCTTTCTAAGCGGCTTGTGTCACTCCGCCCCAAACAACGTCCCCTGTGGCACAATTATCACACATCTTTGTATCAAGTCAGGATGTACATTTGTAAAGCCCCGCGACAAATAACAACCGTCTTTATGGCCCTCTCCCATAAGGTCGGGAATGGCAGTGAGCGCACTTAACCAAGAATCACGAGGCCGTTTCTGTCCAATAAGCAGGATTTTCGCAGTTCACATTTACTAACTAAATAAACATTCCAAACTTCAGTCGAGTTAAGGAAGTGCAGTAAAGGCTTGAGTAAATCTTATCAATTATTTTCCAAAGTGGATTATATTTGAAGTTGCAACTCTAAGGGAGCTGGAGGTTCAGTGCACTAAATTTCAACCCCCCCCCTCCCCTGTCTCGTCGTCGCTTCAACAACCCCCCTTCCTCTTCCTCTACCTTTTCCCCTCTTTCCTTCCCCCCTCCACTTTCTCTCCCGCCCCCCTCTTCCTTTTCGTCCCACTCTTTCCTTTCACCCTTATATATATAGGGTCTTTTTGGGGGGCACAAACAAGTGAATATAACCTTCGACCTTTAATTCCCAGTGAAAGCTTTGCTCCACCCAACCCTACCCCCTAACCCCCCCCCCTCAACAAAAAAAGGTAAAAAAGGAGAAAAACAAAAACACAAACGTACACCTCTTAAAAAACGGGAGCAATTCTTAGGGGAAAAAATCATGGGGACAATAATTTACACAGGGAAAAAACTCGGCTCGAGCAAGAAGAGGAATAAGGGGGAAAAAAAGGGGGAAGGGGTAGGGCATAGTGATATGGATAAAGGGGAAGGTGAAGGAGTAAAGCCAAGGAGAAGGGGGAAGATGAAGGGGAAGGGAGAAAGAGAAGAGGGACAAGAGGAGGAGGAAAGTGGAAGACAAAGGGAAGGGGGTAAAAGGAAGGGGGCAAGAGTAAAGGGGGGAGGGAAAAGGAGCAAGGAACCTTCGGGAGGTTGAAGGGTAGGGGGAGGGGGAGGGGGGAGGGACCAGACGCGGGAAGAGAAAACAATTATAATAGCGATTTAGAAAAGAACTTGTTCCCCTGGGGATCGTGCGCGGAGCAGAGAGAGGCCCTTGCGTCGATGAGGGCAGACTCACACACACTCGCACTCTGCACACTTTTGTTCTCCGGTTTTAATCTATTTTTATTTCCTGGAAGTATTTTCGGCGGTGGGAAAGGGAGGGTTGGGGTGGGAGGGAGGGAGGGTATTGGGGTGGGGGTGGGGTTGAAAAAGGGGGTAGGGGGCAGGGTAGTGGGGGTGGGGAAGGTAGGTAAGGGGAAGGGTTGATCCCTTGCACAATGGGGGTATTGGTTATAATCATCTGAAACAAGTATTCCACAAATTTGGGAATACAATGGCCTTCCTATGAACGCATTCGGGAATAATAGAAGAGAATAAAGGGGAAAATGGAAAAAGCAGAAGAAGAAAAAAGAAAGAGGGCCAAGAATACCACCAAAGTTTCTACACTCGTAAAAGACAAAGAGAACTCAAATAATCTAATATGCAAGCTTTAATGGCCTCTTTCATTCCCCCACACTCACTCTCCTCTCTCCCACCCTCCCTGCCCCCCACCCCCTCCCCTCGGCCATCAAGGAAATTCCTTATTAAAATTTGAGCTGGTGTAAATTAATCCCCGGGGAGCGACCAATATGGAGAAATTGGAAAAAAGTGTATTAAAATGGAGGCGAAAGCATGAATTGTTCGGCGGACGCGAGTTCCACCGCATCTTCTGGTTGCCATGGATACAAACAATCACCCGATATTGTGTAACCAACCGGCGCCCCGCTGCTACCACTGCCGGTTCTATTGTTCTGGGCAATTTACTTATTAATGAAATATATACCCTTGATAACGCTTACTTAACTTGGACCTTGTTTTAAAGAAGGGGAAAAAAAAGTTGAAGGCTTCAGCCAAGATAAGATATTTCACTCGTGTTTCCACTATTTCGTTCCGCCTCAGAAGATCTTGGAGTTATTAGAGTGACACATATCAGTAATTCAAATACTCACCGGTGCTATTTGGTGGCAAGAAAGCTGATATTGCTCAAAAATGGTTGTGCGGTCCATTAACTTTATTCTCCCGTGTTCTGACATTAAATTGGAATTCAAAAAAAGAGAAAAAGAAGGGAAAAAAAAGAAGAAAAACGACAAAAGCGAACGTTCCTGTGGAAAAGGTGAGAGTGGATATTATAAGAGGAAGGATTTTAGTGTAAAGGAATAATGTCCTTTGTCTAATGTTTGCGAAAAGAAGTAATATCGTATCTGTATTTTCTCTTATATGATCGGCCGTGAGAACATGACCGGAGGAAAAAAACACACTGAACAAAAGTAAAGAAAAAAAAGAAGATATTCTGGGTATCCAAAAATCGCTTTAGAAAACATCTCGCCTCTTCCTCCAGAGAAGAAAATACAGAAATAAAGAACATGGCGAAGACTCATTAAGGACTAGTTGATGTTCTCAATACCTGCGCCATTTTCTGTGACTGTACTTAAGGTCGTAACATCTCTTTCGCTCTCTCTCTCTCTCTCTCTCTCTCTCTCTCTCTCTCTCTCTCTCTCTCTCTCTCTCTCTCTCTCTCTCTCTCTCTCTCTCTCTCTCTCTCTCTCTCTCTCTCTCTCTCTCTCTCTCTCTCCCTCTCTCTCTCTCTATCTATCTTTCTATTTCTCTTTCCTCTCCCTCCTCTTTCACTCTCCCTCCACCTCTCCTTCCTTTGTCTCTATTTATCTGTCACTCTGTTTGTGTCTTCCTATCTTATTTCTACATTCTCCCTCCCTCCCCCCCCCGCACTCCCTCCGTCCCCTACTCTCTCTATCTTCTCTGTCTCCTGCGCACACCATTCTCCTTGTCTCTATTTCTCTTCTTTCCCCTCCAATTCTTTATCAAAGTCCAAACTCTCTCTCACTTCCCTTTCCCCTTTTTCCCCCACGCCTCGCAGCCTCACCCTCTCTCAGTCCCTCTTACCCTCTCTTTCTTTCTCTCTCTCTTTCTTTTACTTTCGTTCACTCTTCTCCTCCCCCACTCTCTTTCTCACTTCCTCTCTCTACAACTCTTTCTCTTACCCGCTTTCTCTCTCTCTCTCTCTCTCTCTCTCTCTCTCTCTCTCTCTCTCTCTCTCTCTCTCTCTCTCTCTCTCTCTCTCTCTCTCTCTCTCTCTCTCTCTCTTCCTACACCTCCCTCTACCTCTGGCCGCCGGCGGAAGCTCCTCCTTAAACTACTTTATAGAATCTAGGGATAGTTATGATTGGGCGGGGTTACCATGGCAACCGGGCAGGAGAGAGTCGTACAAATTTATGGTATGATTTAATTCTTCGCAAAGCTCCTCCCTTTTGTTGTGGTTTCTTTATTGGCAACTTATATATAGGATCATGCAAGGTGAGATATAGCCAGCGTGCGGCCATTACTTGCGTCCAAACGACCCATTAGTTAACTCGCTATAGACGTTGAACTACAAAGCAAAAGCAGACGTTTGCAGGTATTAAAACAAAATTATTTCTCTTTCTCTCTCTCTCGCTTTCATTTTCTCTCTGGCTCACTCTCTGTTTCTCCTCTTGTCTGACTTTCCCTCGTTCTCTCTGTCTCTCTGTCTCTCTCTCTCTCTCTCTCTCTCTCTCTCTCTCTCTATCTCTCTATCTATCTATCTATCTATCTCTGTCTATCTTTCTATCTATCTCTCTCTCTCTTTCTTTCTATCTACCTCTCTGTCTATTTCTCTCTCCCTCCCTCTTTCTCTCTCGCTCGCTCGCCCTGTCGCTCTCTCTCCCTTTCTCTCTTTTCAGCACTTTAAAGTCTCGGTGTGCACACAGGCAGATGGGACCGTGAACATAGTATATGGCATGGTACGATTATCAATTAATAACACGGGTGGCGCAGTTTTGCTCCCCTATATGAGACTTCCAGACGCTAGGATAATACCATTCCCGTAGACTTTATAGTTTCCTTGGGTAGGATTTAGGAAGGGATGGCTCCACAAAGACGTTATTTGAATAGGTATGTAAGGGAAAAAATAGGTATTTCGCTAAAATTGTCTACTGGAAGAAATGGATAGGAAAAAAAATCGCGGTTCTTCAAACAAAGGGAAAACTTAGGAGCATGTTTTGTTCCTGTTGGCTATGCTGGTTTTCTTTGTTGTTTTTGTTGTATTAGCTGAAGTATAAGCGACAAGGTACATACATATATATATATAATATAATATATATATATATATATTATATATATATATATATATATATATATATATTATATATATATATATAATATACATACATACATATATATATATATATATATATATATATATATATATAATATATATTATATATATATATATATATATATATGTATGTATGTATGTATGTATGTATGTATGTATGTATGTATATATATTTTTTTTCTTTTTTATGGCTTTTTTTTCGTCCTAACTCTGTCTGTTTATTTGTCTTTCTGTCCCCTCGCTACCCATTCCCTCCCTTTTCCCTAACTCTTTCTATTGTTTTTCCTTGTGTTTCTAAACAAGGTGACAAACACAAGGTATATAAAGAGATCAAAATAGAAAACGTATTTCACCATCTCTTTTGTACACATATCCTATAAATAAAAACGAAATATAGCAAAACATGACAACACAATCGACAATCAAACAAAAAAACAAAACAAAAATAATAACAAAAACGAAAAAAAAATAATTATTATTCTATCATATACGTGAAACCATTAAATTCTTGGCACTAAAACCCATGTCTGAAATCTCATGGACTTGACTATCACATGTCCCAGACAACTTTTCTTATGTTCCAAAGTCTCTTGGCAGACTCGCATGTACGTCTGAAAAAATACAAACACACACGCGAGGGAACATATATACACGAATACCTTAGGATTAACATGGCATCCACATTTACGAGTAATAATGATCGCTCATATGCATGCACAAGCGAAAGCCCACCTTGCCTCACCTCTATTCCCTCTATACACACGCGTGCAAACATACACAAACATGCGCGCATACATACTCACACAAACACACACGCATGAACACATACAGCAAGACATAAGTACATATCATTAGAGCATTCATACAACCATATTCGAAAAAGTGATAACAAAAGGGAGAATAAATCAGACACTACAATCGCAAACACAAACACCCCTCACAAACGCACACACACACACGCACGCAAACTCCTAAGCATAAATCGAGCTGCCCTGTTTAGTCCGGAGTTCCTGCAAAATTCCCTATTCTTCGCCAGTACAATTGGAGAGGCAGGAATTTAGTGTTACCATCACACAGCGTGCAATTCCTGATTCTATATATGTTATTATACAAGATACAATGTCGTAAAATAGCGCTGTATACATCGAGGGAATAAAGGCCTTCCTTGCAATCGTTAATGTCAGGAAAATAAACGGTAATATGAATTGTC
>NW_028234434.1:12691784-12701784 GCF_977035675.1 Penaeus japonicus
TCTCTCTCTCACTCATTCTCTCTATCTATCTATATATCTATCTGTATCTCTCTCTCTCTCTCTCTCTCTCTCTCTCTCTCTCTCATCTTTCTTATCCTCCTTCGCTCGTCCCTCTAGCAGTCTTAGAAAATTCATCAAGCGGGTCTTTCTTTACTCTTCGTGGCCTCAAAGCCTCGGCCGGTGACTCTAATGGTGACACGTCAAGCAGGGACTCGAGTGAGCTTAATTTCGGAATCTGTCATGTGTACCCTTGGACTGGCAGGTTGCATGGGCGGGGGGAGGGGGGGAGGAGGGGCAGGGCGAAGAGGGGGGGGGGGAGGCCAGGGAGAGGTGTAGGAGGATGGGGAGTGGATGAAGAGGGGGAGGGTGAAGTGGAGGAGGGGAGGGATAGGGGTAGGAGTGGGTGAAGAGAGGAGAAGGGACAGGAGGAAAGGAGAGTTGAGAGAAGGGAGAGGATAGTGAGAGAAATGGGAGTGAGGGAGAGGGGAGAAAAGGCTGTAGAAGAAGGAAAGGTAAGGAGAAGGGAACGTGTCCGTACACAAAAGAGAGATCGAAAGCTCCCCTAATCGATAAAACTGAACCTACAAATCCAATTCTAAACGGCATGGCCTACCTTCGAAACCCCCTACCCCCCTTCCTTCTCACACGCCCTCCCTATCAATAATACACCGATTCCGAAAAATCAAACCCAGAAAGAACCCTTCCCTCAAAAAAAAAAAAAAAAAAAAAAACTCAAAATAATGACACAGCCGCGGAAAAATCACGCCCACGGTAACGGAACCGCGACGTAGAGATGGCACGTAAGACACCCGGGTCTTCGGCAGCCATTCATCTAAGGCCTCCAAACAGCAGAGCCATTTTCTGCGCAATGTACAACCACGAAGACGCGAGCGCACTGACATCCACAACGGCGCGGGTATCAAAGCGACGTCTACGACCATAGTGGTACAAGGAATGATAATAATCTATGATAATGAGACGGTACATAAGGGGAAATGTAGATTGGAAATGATCAGCTGTGGTATATATTCATAAATTAGATCGCGTTGTTAAGATGCAATATTAGAGAAGATTTTTGTTTGTTTGTTTGTTTGTTTTATTGTTTATTTATCTATCTTCTTTTGTGCGGGTGACATATCATTCTAGTTTATCGTCGACAGATTTCTCTACTTTCTCTCGGTGTTTAAATAGATTAATGAAAATATATGAATGCAATGATCATCCAATATCCCTTAATTCGCCACCGCTTGATGCACGTTCAGAACAACCATCAAATTACGTTTAAACCTTCATCCGAACACGACGGAACCGTTCTTGGCAGTCGAAACTCCTCCCCGAGCAAACTTTCCGCCCACAAACTCAAACATCGAAGCAACATCTCCATTGCAAAATTATTCATAAGGTTAGTTTTCAGCGTGGGACTGCAGTGAGAGCACTTCTTCCCCCCCCCCTTTTTTTTTCTTTCTTTAACAAAGCGCGAATTTATTTTATCGAATATAACCGTAATTAACCCCTCATTATTGCATTAAACGCGGAATGAATGTATCTTTTTTCAGGCGATGTTGAATATCTAATCATCAAGATCCGATTTCCACGCCGATGAAATTAACATTTCACGCGTTTTTAAGAGTTCTCTCTTATCTCTCACGGACGAATTAAGCGAGCTGCCTTGCGCGCCCTAATGCCATGTTAATATCACTTTACATAACAGAGGGCGGCATCTTCTATCCTAAGTTATCCCGCCTGATCCTAATATTATCCCGGCCGCTGTTGCTGCACCTTGGAATAACCCCCACAAGTCCTAGCCTAATCCAGACGGTTCTACCATAAACCTGTCTTGTTTACCCTAGCATAATCTAAACTATTCCAGCGTGAATTAACTGCAACCACCCATTCTCTCTCTCTCTCTCTCTCTCTCTCTCTCTCTCTCTCTCTCTCTCTCTCTCTCTCTCTCTCTCTCTCTCTCTCTCTCTCTCTCTCTCTCTCTCTTTCTTTCCTTCAACACATGCCTTTCTCATATTACCCATCTTCCCTTTCCGTTATTTCTCTTTTCTTCCCTTCTTCCCTGTCTCTGTACGTCCCCTCGCCCCCCCCCCCTCCCTTCCGTCCTACCTCTCACAATACCATCATTCTCCCTCCTCGTCTCTTCCCTTCTTCTTCTCCTCCTCCTCCTCCTCTTCCTCCTCCTCTTCCCCTCCCGGAACGCGCCTCCACTAAATTCACGATATCTAAGCATGTGCTTAAATTCAATGATCTTCATAAACATTAACTTCTGGCCCAAAAAATAACTACGAGTCCACACCTTGCGTAATCCCTCTGTCCATAATGCCTCGCAAGGAGTCAAAACTCCTCGACGTTATAAAGATTTACGTTTAATATCTCTTCAAGGTAATACACACATACACACACATGCACGTTGCAAAACTTACGTATATGAAATAAATAAATTCAAAAAACGACTACATCAACTAGGCACAAGTGACGGAATAACATATACACTGTCCTCTCTCTCTCTGACAAGGCATTTTCATTAAACATACACTCGAAAGACGCGAGCTGCTGCTTAAGTGTGGTACATGAATTCAGATTAGAGGCCTTCGAGGAGCTTGGGTAAACCATTTACTTTCGACTGGCAGACGTACCCGAAGGATGGAGGGGGTGGGGGAGAAGAGGAGGGGAAGAAGGAAGGAAGGAAGGAGGGTAGAGGCTTGGGGAAGGGGGGAGGAGGAGGGGGAGGGGAGGGTAGGAGGGGGGGAGGTTGATTAAGATGCTGGGAGAGGGGTAGAGGGGTGGGTAGGTGGGTGTCTTTGTTCCTGGCGTTTTGGGGGGTCTCAGGTCTAAGGTCATAGGCGTGGGGTCTCAGGTTTGGAGAATGAGCTCTGGGGTCTTACGTATGGGGTCATAGGCTCTTGGGGTCTTAGGCTCTTGGGGTCTTCGAGTTTAAAGGAGGGAGTTTGCCTCGTTCTGCAAAGTGAACTTCTCCAGACGTTATCGAAGATGGTGCTATAAAGGTGACACATTTAGAAGACGAAGAAGAGAAGGTGGAGGAGCAGGAGGAGGAGGAGGAGGAGGAGGAGGGAGAAAGAGAAATAGAGTATGAAAGAGGAGGAAGGCGCAAGAGAAGGAGGAAGAGAGGCAGAAAATGGAGACGAAGAAGAAGCAGTAGGAAAAAGAAGAAATACATAAGATAAACAGAAAATGAATCAGCAGATTCAAGTAAAAAACAAATAAAGATAAAGAGAAATAGATACCCTCTCCGCCGAACTAGAACACGAAAGAAAAAACTAGAAATAAGCAAGGCGATCGTATAAAGCAAGAATCTAACAATAGATGTGTTTAGAGCATCGCAATTACAACGTTTGCTTCAGTGGTGCAGAGGCAGGCTAGAAACCCTATTGATTTTGGCAAGAGAATGGGATCCCACGATGAAGGATTGGCACAGCGAGTACAACGAGGAACACATAATGCCAAGCCTTTGAAAAAACGCCATTGCTTATACACACACACAAACACAGTGCGAGATCAAGGCACGATAGAAGGGGAAGTATATCTCAGCTCGATAAAAGCAATATCAACAGACTCAGCAAATTACCAGCCGGGAGGAGCATGACTCGGCTATAAAATAAAGGTAAATGAGAGATTTATTGGGCCGCACATACCATCCCAGACGGCGGTTAAGAATCGACACTCTGCAGTCCTGTAATGATAATCTTTAAGCCTTGTAAACACCAACTTAAGCGCTATGTAAGAATTCAGACTGGAAGAAACGTATAGAGTAATGCTCGTAAATACGAACTTAAGTACAGACCCGATACCTAGACTGTAAGATATGTAACAGGACGCTGTAATTACCAATCTAAATGATGCCTAAGATTCTAGACTGTAATAAAAGTAGTCAAGTGTCGTAAACATCAGCCTAAATACTAACCCGAAGGCCAAGCGAAGGTGGTGGGGTGGGGGTGCGGTGGGGGTACGGTGGGGGTGGGGGGACGAGTAAAAGAAGGTGGTGGAAAGAGGAAGGGGAGAGAGGGGGAGGGAGGGGAGCGGGATGGAGATCCTTCCCCCTCTCCCCCCCGGGAGGAATTACGAATGAAAATGTCTACAAGATATGTCCTCCATGAGCGTTGCCGACGACACGAGCCTCGGGGCGCTGTGACGAATCTCCCTTGCAGGTGGAGGGGGAGGAGAGGAGGGGGCAGAGAGGGGAGAGGAGGGAGGGGACAGGAGAGGGGGAAAGGGATGGGAAGAGGAGGGGGAGGGCGAGAGGGAGGAAGAGAAGAAGGTGGAAGAGGAGGATGGGGAGGGGGAGTGGGAGGGAGGGAGGAGGATGGGGAGTGATGAAAGAAGTGGTGGAAGATCGAGGGGGGGGGGGAGAAGGAAGAGAAGGATGAAGATGATGAGGAGGAGGAGAAAGAGAAGGAGGGCGAGGAGACGGAGGGAGAGGAGGAGGGGGAGTAGAAAGAAGAGGGAGAGGAGAGAGAGAAAAATAAGAAAGGCGGAGAGGGAGGAAGATAAGGGGGGAGATGAGGAGGAGGAGATAGAGAGAAAGAAGAGGGGCGGAGAGAGAGGGAGAGCACCTGTAGGCGGGCAGGGATGATAGGGATAAAGACAGGGAGGGAGGAAGGGGAGGAGGGAGCGTGGAAGGGAGGGACGGAAGGAGGGAGGGGAGGAGGGAGGGGCAAGGATAATGAGGAGGCCTGCTGGGAGGGTTGTTAGGAAGAGAGGGAAGAAAAGGGGAGGGGAGGGAGGTCTCAGGAGGGGCAAAGGGACTTGGGTTGGTACAGAAGAGGAGAAGGAGGGGGGCAAGGAGGAGGAGGAGGAGGAGAAAGGACAAGAAGGAGTGGGAGGCAAAGGAGGAGAAAGAGAGGAGGAAAGAAGAGGAGGGGTAAAAAAAGATAAGAAGAAAGAGGAGGAGGAGGAGAATAAAAAGGAGAAGAAGAAGAAGTAGAAGAAGAAATGGGTGATAGACGTGATGAAGCAGAAGGGCGAGGAAAAGGAGGAGGAGGAGGAGGAGGAGGAGAAGGGGTTAGAGGAGGAGGAGAAGGGGTTAGAGGAGGAGGAGGGGAAGGACGAGGAGGAGGAGGGGCGGCAGGTGGGTATGGGCACAAGTTGACCATAGTGGGTATTGAACCTCGCCGATAATGGGGAACCTGAGCGCGCGTTTAAGAACTGCAGATGGACTTGAAGGATGGTGCTAGTTGCATTCTTAGTGTCTGTGCTGGTGTGTTTATGTTTGTGATTGCGTATGTATGTGTTGCAGTATTCATGAATGTGTCTGTTTGTTTATGGCTGTGTGTGTGTATTTGTATATATATGTGTGTGTGTGTGTGTGTGTGTGTGTGTGTGTGTGTGTGTGTGTGTGTGTGTGTGTGTGTGTGTGTGTGTGTGTGTGTGTGTGTGTGTGTGTGTGTGTGTGTGTGTGTGTGTGCGTGCGTGCCTGCGTATGTGTTTGAGGGGCATGAGAAGAACGACAGAGGTACGTGGACCGGAATGTAAGTATAGACATGAAGACATGATAAATCTTCATCTGTTTCAACTTAAGTGTCCATTTGTGTGCATGAGTGTGAATGTATGTGTGCTTACTTGCATGCAGGAGAAGGCGGAGAGGGAAGGAGGAGGAGGAGGGGCCGGGGATCAGGAAAGGGGGAGGGGAGAGGAGGAGAGGAGTAGGAAAGGAGGTAGGGAGGGAGGGAAGAAATGGTTAGTTAGGGAGGGAGGGAGGGAGGGAGGAAGAGAGGGAGGGCTGGAAGGAGGGAGGGGAGGGAGAGGGAAGGAGGAGAGAAGGGATGGCAGGAGGGAGGGAAGGAGAGAGAGACTCCAGGAAGAGAGGGAAGGAGGGCCGTAGAGACAGAGAGAGGGAAGGAAGGAGGGAGGACGGGTGGGAGCGAGGGAGGGAAGGAGGAAAGGAGGGAGGGAAGGAGGAAAGGAGGGAAGGAAAGAGGGAGGGAGAGAGGGAATGAAGGAGGGAGGTAGGGAGAGAGAGAGAGAGAGAGGAGGAGGGAGAGAGGGAGGGAGGGAGGGAGGGAGGGGGGCCATGAACGTGGGCTGACCGCCATGGGCATTGAGGTCCTCCACCATGCTATGCGGACATCCATCATAGCTTGGACCCGCACTTAACAGTATCTTAGACCGCCTTGTATCCTCTACCCGGACCACGGTTGCCATGGTGACGACGATTTTTATTATCGCCATTATTTTTATTATTACGTCTTGCCATGTAACGCCAACACATGGATTTTGCCATGATCTCTGATTCCCGGTGGGGAAAAAAGAGATAATATTATCTATTCGATTTCCGTCCCAGTACAATAATACTATTTGTATTCAAACACCGAGACTTTGACCGTTCGCAAAATTCAAAAATATTGATCTAGACTTCAGCCGTTGGCACCTCCCTCCCTCCCTCCCTTCCCCTCACCCCTCCCTCCCCTTCCTTCAAACTCCTCCCTCCGTCTCAGGATAAAAAAAAAAAAAAAAAAAAAAAAAAAGCGAAACATATTTCTTCGTTAATTATCATTGATTATCTTAAGATCAATGGATAATCTTGATCGGCGAGCATGCAATCAAGCTGGGCGATTATAATACTTACGCTAATCAAAGGCCGATTCCCGCGTGTTTTCAAAAGGAATATAGTAATTACAGATGAATAAACGAGAGGAAATTTTCGCATTCACAGTTAACGGATGCCTGAATCAAACTTCACCCATGCAGAACTATTTGTAAATCATTTCTTAGATATATCTTTTTTTTTATCATTATTTAATTTTTTTTTAAAGATATGTATGTGTGTGTGTGTTCGTGCGTATGTCTGTCCGTGTGTGTGTGCGTATGTGTGTATGTATTTGAGTGTTTTTTTTTTTATCTTTTGTTTTTATCTTTTTTTTATCTATTTATCTCCTCAGCATTCTCTCTGGTCTGCATCGCCTACTGCCAATTGGGTTATTATTTTCTCTTCTTCATATATATTGGATAACGAGCCTAAATCAAGTTCTTTAGTTGTACCTTTGATGACTTTTGATATTTATTTATCTATTGTTATCCCTTTTGTTCGCTTTTTTTTTTTTTTTTTTGGGGGGGGGGGGTACTGTGGGGAAATTTCTTTCTTTTTGTTATTGTTCTATTTTGGTTAATTTGTTTAATGGTTGGTGATACATTTTGAAAATTTCGTTCCGCATTGTTTTTTTATGTTCTTTAGGACTTGCTGCGCTTCCCTGTTTTGCTCCCTATTTTTATCATCCTTGCTGCTTCCCCTATCCTACCGATTTCTCCCCCCCCCCCTCCATTCTCTCTCTCTCTCTCTCTCTCTCTCTCTCTCTCTCTCTCTCTCTCTCTCTCTCTCTGTCTCTCTTTCAACTCCTATTGATTTTCGTCACCCCTTTTTGGCGTCATTCAACGTTCCCTTCCCCGGTGTTACGTAACTACTCTATTTACTCGCACCTCTCTCTCTCCTTCTCCGTCCTTGTTTCTCCTCCAGGTCTCCTTTCCCTTCTCCCCCCCCTCCTCCCCCTGCCTCATTCCCCTAACTCCTTCCTTTCCCTCCCTACCTCCCTTCCCTCCCTGGTTCATTCCCTTCCCCCTCTCCTCTCCCTCCCTCCCTTCCTCTCTCCCTCCCTCATCCATCTCTCTATTTGCCCCTCCCCTTCTTCCCATTCTCCCTCCCCGGTCTACCCTCCCTCCCTTTTTCCCACCCTCCCTGCCTCCCTCCTTCCTACTCTCCCACCCTCCTTACTTCCCACTCTCCCTTCCTCCCTTCTTCCCACTCTCCTAAGCTCCCTCCCTCCCTCCCTTCTTCCCACTCTCCTAAACTCCCTCCCTCCCTCCCTTCCTCCCACCCTTCCTCCCTCCCTCCCACCCTTCCTCCCTCCGTCCCTCCCTCCCTTCTTCCCACTCTCCTACCCTCCCTCCCACCCTTCCTCCCTCCCTTCTTCCCACTCTCCCACCCTCCCTCCCTCCCTCCCTCCCTTCTTCCCGCTTTCTTTCATAGTATCCCCCCCATTTTATCCCCGTATCAATATCTCCATCTTCTTTGATATTTTCAGTCTCTTCTCTTGTTCTCTTCTCTCTCTCTTTCTCTGTTTGTTATCCGTATTTCAACTATTGCCAAATATTTTTCGTTTTCTCCCTGTCTGTTTTGCCGTTTTTCTCTACGTGTGAAATCATCGCTAAACGAAACTAGGCGTTATTGAAGAGACCGAACGTGAGAAGCGATTATCTGACGAACGAAGGAAACAGAAAATGTGGATATATACTCATTATTGTTATTATTGCTATTATCACTATGATAATTATCATCACAGCGTTTATTGCTTTCCTTATCATTATAAATATTTTCTTTATTATCATTATAATCACTAAATAGATTTAGTAGTGATAATAGTAATAGTCCGAGTTCAATCATATTCAACATTGAACTATCATCATTTTGTTTGATTTTTTTTCTTTTATCTGTTTCTTGCTTTATCACCTTATCACCAAGTCATTGCCAAAAATCAAAATTATGTAAATAACGAATAAAACAATAACATGTATTTCATATTCTCTTTATACCATTGCAATGACTTTACAACAACAAACACATACAATGCAAACAGAAATCACAGATTAGAAATTTGATTAAAAAAATAATAATAAAATAACATAGATTTCCTCTCAGATAGACACCATTAGCTTTACGATTAAGAACAAAATTAACAAAATAATGATAAAATTAGGATGAAATGAAAATAAAATGAAGACAAGTAATGATAAGCAATTATAATGATGATGATGATTACAACAATTAGTGTAACGATAGTAAGTTAATGATGGCAATGGTGATTCTAAAAGAATGGCGATAATGATGATAATAATGATGATTATAATAATAATAATAATAACAGAAACAATGATAATGATGACAGTGATAATGGTAGTAATAATAATAACAATAATGATAATAATGATAATGATGATGATAAAAACAACAATAAGGACTATAGTAATAGCATTAATAACAATGATGAAAATGATAATAGTAATAATCATGATAAAAATAATGATAATGATAATGATAACAATAAGGACAATAATAAGGACAATGATAATGATAATGATAAAAGAAATATTAAGAACAATGATAACAACAACAACAACAATAATAATAATAATAATAATAATGATAATAATAATAATAATAATAATGATAATGATGATGATGATATGTCCGTAATAGTAATAACAACAATAATAGAGATAATAACAATAATGATAACAATGATGATAAAGGATAATAATGATAATACAAGAAAATATAATACTAATGATAATAATAGTCGTTAGAACAATAACAAAAATAATGATAATGATGATTATGATAATGATGATAAAATAAAAATCATGATAATGACACTAACAACAAACAGTAATAGTGATGCAATAATACAACTAATAATACTGATAATGATAATGCAAATTAAGATAATCATGATAATAGTAACGATAATCAATGAAAAACAATAACAACAATGAGGGTGATGCTGATATATATATCAATGATAATAACCATGATGATAAAAATAATAATTGCGATAATGGTAAATAGATTAGAATAAAATAAATAGACAAATAAATAAAATATAAATAAATAGATTAAAAAAAAAATGATAATGATAACACTAACCATGATGATAACAATGATGAAGACAATCATAGTAAGAATGAAAATAATAATGATATTAATCATAATAATTGTAATAATGATGATGATGAGAATAATGATAATCATAATATTGACAATCATACTAATAATGATAGTAATGGTGATGGTAATAATAATAATGATGATAATGATAATAGTAGTAATGATAATAATAATGATAATAATAATAATAATAATAATAATAATAATAATAATGATAATAGTAGTAGTAGTAATAATAATAATGATAATAGAAATAATAATAATAATGATAATGATAATGATAATGATAATAATAATAATGATAATAATATTAATAATGAT
>NW_028234434.1:12709284-12711784 GCF_977035675.1 Penaeus japonicus
GGGAGTCAATAAAGTTGAGTAATGCAGGAACATATATGCTGGGGCACGTTAACCTTTTAGCTGTGTGGCAGACAAGCCACGGGCTAAATTGGGTACAAATAGCAATTTTCTCCAATTAATAGATAATTCAATATTGAACGACCAAGCTATCATATTGGAATTACATGCATGGTGTCAGTTATATGACGGGACCTTGAGATTCTCCATAATCAATTATGTTAAAAATACTAATGATCATAATTACACATCGAAGAAAAATGGTATCATAAAGCCTATATCATTATTGTCCTTTCCTGTTTTGAGCAAATATATGCACTGTAAATATCTATAAACATCTACTATCCATCGAGGTCTTGGCGCAAGTCGTAGGAGGCAAGGGGGAAGGAGCCGAGTTTCCTGCGTAAGAGCAGAGAGGGCAGGCAGGCAGGCAGGCAGGCAGGCGGCAGAGACCACAGACATCGCAAATATTTCCCTCCTACCCCTTCCTTCTGACCCTAACTAAACATCAGTATATTGCCCACCTGACAAATCGCCTTCTTTCTGCTCTCCCTTCCACGGACTTTCTCACTAAATATCTTAAGAACTACGACGTGGATTCCTAGGCTGCGACTCCGCGGAAGAGGCACATTATAGGCATTCCCTCTTTAAGGAACAACAACACTAGCACAGCTCCGTCAAAACACGGATACATCAGGCTGGCTACACATCAACACGGGCGCTCTCGATGTGTTTGATTCGTTCCGTGACCCTATCGTCATCTCTCTCTCTCTCTTTCTCTCTCTCTCTCTCTCTCTTTTTCTTTCTTTCTCTCTCTCTCTCTCTCTCTCTCTCTCTCTCTCTCTCTCTCTCTCTCTCTCTCTCTCTCTCTCTCTCTCTCTCTCTCTCTCTCTCTCTCTCTCTCTCTCTCCCTCCCTCCCTCCCTTCTCCGGGTGACCTCACACTTTGATCTTTCTCTTACTTTCTTTGTCTTTCTTTCCTCCTGTCTACGATCTCCGAACCTAAAGCTAAAAAAAAAGAAAAAAAAAGAAAAAAAGAGCATCTTTCTCTCGCCAACCCCTCCCGCAGAGTAAGAGCTGGAGACCGTCGCAAATATTCCCCGGCGTCAGCGATGTTGGGATCTCGCCGACACCGAACTTAGTCACATATATTAACCATTATGCTTCGTGTTAACAAATCGGCGAAACCCGGCTCCGTCTCTTCTACCCCTTTGTCTTTCGTTTGTTATCTACCCCCTGCTTAATTTCCCGTGATTCCTAACCCTTTCTTTACCCCGTTTATTTTTATTTTTTTCCTTCTGTCTATTATTCCTACTTCTTCTCCGCCGATCCTACACATCCCGCTTCCCTTTTTTAATATCTCTTTCTCTCCTTTCTTTCACTCTCCGACCTTTCTTAGCTCCCTCGCCGATCTTCTCTCACCCCCCTCCTTCCTTCAAAAGAAAGAAGAAGAAGGAGAGAGAGAGAGGGAGAGGGAGAGCAAAAGAAAGCGAAATTCCACAGACATCGGGCGAGTGTCTCTCTCCTCGCCCACCCTACCGTTAGCAGCGGTGACCAGAGTGCACGGCTTGCGGTCGGCGGGACCCACGCACTCCGCTCTCACAGCGTCGCTTATTTTTTCATTTGTATTTTCGCTGTACTTCTGTCGCTTGGCACTGCATTCCTGGCGTTCTTGTTTGATTCGTGCATTATGGATGTATTTATGGCAGCCAAACCGAGAGCAGATGGGGAAGACGCGTCACTTGGCACGGTTAATCAACTGGCTAATGGTGTTTAATATTAATATTTGATTGAATTTTGTTCGATTCATAATTTTGCTCGTCTTACTTTCACAGGTTTAGGTGTTTAGGCAACTAAAGAGGATAATAAAAAATGAATGAAAGTGCCGCGCACAGCTTCCCGCTCTGATAGCACTGTTGATTCACACACATTTACAAATTCCCCGCGGTTAACAGGACTCTAATCCAAGCAAACCTTATCAGCGATCGAAACTGGATGTATTAGCTCGACGAGGGTAATTTTTGAGAGAGAAAATAACCGGCGGTAGACAAAGAAAAATGGAAAAAAGGTGGAGCGAGGCAGCCCGACCTACGTTCCACGGGCTCGCCATTTTGGCTCGCGGCCGAGACACCGCCTCCAGAACGCCATCTTTGCCGCGACCCGCTCACTCGCACCAACAACAATTCTTTTAACACAAATTTTTCTCTACCTCACAGCTGATGGATTTGGGAATAAAAAATCACACTTTCCCGCTACTGTATGTACTTGACGTGCATGCAAGATAGAATCAAAATGGAGACGAATTAAAGCCTGTAAAAATAGAAAAAAACACTAGACCCTCAGCCGCTGCGGGGCTGGCACACCGCAGATGAGTAACGCAGAAGACTGTGTGTGTACATTTATAGTTAAACAAAATATTTCAAACGATATTTCTCTCCACACAACCTCTACTTGGAGATATTATAAGGGACAACACATGCATGGCAGAGGGATACATAGAGCAG
>NW_028234434.1:12724284-12726784 GCF_977035675.1 Penaeus japonicus
ATGATAGAAGATAATAACAACTGTCATTGTCATTATCATCATTATGATTATTATATATTTATACTATTTTAATTTTCATCATCATTATTATTATTATTATTATTATTATTATTATTATTGTTGTTCTTGTTGTTATTATCATTATTATTATTATTATTATTATTATTGTTATTATCATTATTATTACTATCATTCTTATCATTATCATTAACATTGTCATTACTATCATTTTTATCATTACCATCATTATTATTGCTATCATCGTTGTTATCATTATGATCTTTTATCATTGTTATCATGATTATTACTATTATTATCATTATCATTTTTGTTATTATCATTAATATTATTCCTATCATTATCATTATTATCATTACTATCACTATCACTATTATCATTATTATTATTATTATTATTATCATTATTATTATTATTATTATTATTATTATTATTATCATTATTATTATTATTATTATCATTATTATCATTATTACTAATTTTAATATTATCATCATTATTATTATTATTATTATTATTATTATTATTATTATTATTATTATTATTATTATTATTATCATCATCATTATTATTATTTATTATTATTATTATCATTATTATTATTATTATCATTATTATTATTACTATTATAATTATTATTATCATTATCATTATCATTACCCTTTTTATTATCATTATTATTAGTAATTGTAATAGTAGTAGTATTACCATTATTATTATTGTTATCAATATTATTGTTATGCTAATGATAATGATAATGATAATAATAATAATTATTATTATTATTACTGTTATTATTGTTACTATTATTATTATCATTATTATCATTATTATTACTACTATTACTATACTACTTCTATTCATGAGTTATATTTTTTATCCGTATTATCGTCATTATTACGAGTATCATTATTATTACCATTATTAGCATCAGTATTATCATTACTATTATCCATACTATTACCATTATCGTCATCATTGTTATCATTACGATATTGTTATTACCAAATATAATAATAGCAAAGATGATGATAATAATAATTATTATCATAGTTCGTAGTAGTAGTAGTAGTAGTAGTAGTTGTTGTTGTTGTTGTAGCAGTAGTATTAGTAATAGTAGTAGTAGTAGTAGTAGTAGTAGTAGTAGTAGTAGTAGTACCAATATGGTCACCAATATCTGACCCTAGTGATCAGATTTGATCAGATACCCAATTAAAACAAATAAAAAAAAAGCAAGGAGGAGAAAGAGACAGAAGAAGAGAGGAATAAAAAGAGAGAGAGAGAAGAAAAAAATAGAGATATTTACTGTTCGCTGTTCCACTGCATTAACGCAGAAATTGCGGTTTAAAATATCTGGACAACTAAATACACTGTTCTTGAGTAAATAATGAAGCGAGAGCACCTATAAATACATCCGGGAGAGACATTTGCACGAAACAAAGAAAACATTTAGCTTTCTAAAAAAATAAGGTTCGTAAATACCCTCACGCACGGCATAAAACTATCTCCACTGAGGATTAGCCTTATGGTAGCCTAGGCCGGAGGAGGAGGAGGAGGAGGAGGAGGAGGAGGAGGAGGAGGAGGAGGAGGAGGAGGAGGAGAAGGAGGAAGAGGAACACTTTGTCTTTGTCTGTTGGTAAACAAGCAAACTTGTCTTGGAGTCATTCTTACGTCATGAGCCGTTTTTTTTTTTTTCTTTTTTTTTTATTATTATTATTATTTTTTTTTTTTTTGGGGGGGATATGTATTGAAGGATGAAAAGAAGAGGGGAAGGGGGGGGGGGATTTTGAGTGTTGGTGGAATTATTAAATGGGTGACGTAAGATAGTGTTGTGTCATTACTAATGAGTCATTTTGGTTATATATTTTGTTGGGGATGGGATTAGGAGAAGTGTGGGAGGAAAATTATAAAATTGGAAGATCAGTTAATAGAATTTGAGTGAAAAAGGAATTATTTTGTTTTTATTGTTTTGTTTAATGATGACGTAAACTAGTGTTGAGTTGTTCCTTTGTAATGAATAGTTTGGGTTTCATTTTTGGAATATGGGTAAAAAAGGTAAAATGATAAAGGAAAAAAAATGATGATGATATCTGAGTGTGAAATGGATGGTTTGTTTGTTTGATGTTTTGTGTGGCGATGCTAATCATCTGGATACATAGATGACGTTTTGGAATTTTGGAATTGCTCGTGAGACAGTCCACTCTCCCCCCTTTCAAAGCTCCTTTCTTACCCTTCCCTACATTCCCCCTCCCCTTCCCCCGCCTTTCCTATCTCCCCCTCCCCTTACCCTCCTCTTCTCTTGCTTCTCTTGCCCCATGTTATCAAAAGAGCGAGCGAGCGAGCGAGAGAGAGACAGAGAGAGAGAGAGAGAGAGAGAGAGAGAGAGAGAGAGAGAGAGAGAGAGAGAGAGAGAGAGAGAAAGAGACAGAGAGACACAGAGAGAGAGAGAAAGATAATATCACAAAGCAGATACAATTACCCC
>NW_028234434.1:12744284-12749284 GCF_977035675.1 Penaeus japonicus
GCTATCGGCTGTCCTAATCCAGTCATTAGCACATGTTTGGTCATTTTTCACCCGTAATTTGACAGTGTGAATATACATCAAACGCTATTTTGACACTTATTTCTCGGGTCACAATAAGCCGTGCATCATTTGCTGAGCTCGTTTGTGTCAGTGAGTTGTGGTTTTGTTAGTCAAGAAGAGGAGTTTGAGAGAATTATTATTATTATTATCATTTTGATTATGTGTAGCTGATGTCGGAGTCGTAGAATATGATGATACATTTACGAGAATAATCATGAGTCAGTGGTTATTTTTCTGCTTAAGAACGGAAACCTAAGGCTGGCTGGCACTTTCTTGTAAGGATCTTATTGTTTTCTCTCAAATGCTCAAGGAATGTGTCGTAAGCTCAGTCAAGTCTGTGTTTTGCGAGGATCGACCCAGAATAACAAAAATAAAAGAGAAAAAAAAGAAAAAAAGGGGGGGAACGAAAACTTAGGGAAAATTGTAAAACAAAAAAGACAAATTAATAAAAAAAAAAAAGACCGATTTTTTTTTTTTTTTTTTTTTTTTTTTTTTGAGGAAGGACTTTGAAGGGAAATAATATACTCAATCTGCAAGAATCTGCTCAAGACAATTATCTCAGAACTAAACTTCACGTCTTCCCCTCCCTCTTCTCCTGAATCCTTCTCCTTCCTCTTCTTCCCCTTTTCCTCTTCTTCTTCATTTGTCTCCTTCTTCCTTCTGCCATTCCTTTCTCATTCTTTGTCTTGATAGAGGGGAAAGATTGGATGATAACAGGCGAGGGAGATAGATAGACAGAGAGAAGGAGAGAGACAGTCAGTTTGGATAGCGATAGGATAAATAGACAGATAGATAGATAGAGGAAGAGAGAGATAGAAAGAAAGAGAGAGAGAGAGAGAGAGAGAGAGAGAGAGAGAGAGAGAGAGAGACAGACAAACAGCCAGACAAACAGCCAGACAGAGGGAAAGAGAGAGCCCCGAAGTAGGAAACGGGCAATAGAAAGAGGAAAATGAGAGAGAGAGAGAGAGAGAGAGAGGTGGAGGGTGGGGGTGGGGGGGGAGGATAAGAAACTCCCCCTCCCCCTCCCCCTCCTTCCTTGTGAAATATTTGGGGCACCAGTAGTATTGATTATCGAATATGCCATTTCTTCCTTGTAGAACGGCAAACGGGGCACTCTCGCTTGTCTCACTCCAAAGGCCGCATGAACAAAACCTTCTACGCAAACGAGCTCTTTACTTTTCTCGCCTCTGGGACCGTATCTCCTCTTCTTAATTAATGTTATGTCCTTTTAGTCTCTTTCTTTTCTCTCTTTTATTTGGTGTCTCACCACCTTCTCCCACCCCCCCTCCCCGCCTTTTTTTTCCCTCTCTGTGTGAGTTCTTTTGTGATGGGTATTATTTACACGGGTTGGTTTTGAACTTGGTTGTGTTAGGCATTTTTTTTTTTTTTTGATATCTTGATATCTGTAAATGATATTTTTTTATATTCTCTAGGATATCCCTGCATATACCCAAGTGTACAAATGCATACACCAACAAAGACACATGCACCCGCGCGTAGTCAAAAATATCAAAACACACTCATTAGGAACACAGAATCAGACACATTCAAACCCACTCGAAAGTAAAATATCAAAAATAGAGTCAAAGACACAAACTTGTTCTACAAACGAACATAAGAATACACTCACATACACAGAGCCAAAAAAGATCCACTCACCTGGCCAACAAAGCAACATACACACCGACCCAAATACCCAATCACATGGCCAACAAAACAACATACACACCGAGCCAAAAACCCACTCACATGGCCAACAAAACAACATACACACAGACCCAAAAAACCCAATCACATGGCCAACAAAACAACATACACAACAAAGGCACAAAGCACTCCCCTGGATAACAAAACAACAACAACACACACACACAACACACACACAGCCAAAAAATAACCCCACTCACCTGGCTGACAAATAAACCCCCCTCCCCTTCCCCCCCTCCCCCCTCCGACACACACACAGAATCAAACACACTCCCACGACCAACAAACACACACTTCACCAACCCCCCCCCCCCCCCCGTTCACCGAATCAATACCCCGATAAGAAGTGTGATTACAGCTGATCTTACCTCTGACGGATATGACATGGCCGCCTTCAATCACCCTGGGAGCTTCGTGTGCTTCTGAACATCTTTCAAAAAACACCTGAAAAGGGAGAAAAAAAGGAGGAAATGGTCCATTATCCAACAATCTAATAAAGTGGAGATATATGGAGTTCGTTATCTCTAAGTTTTATGTAATGGCGGAGGCACTAGGTTCACAGTATCGCGGAGTAATTTTGGTGAACTTATTTCTTCCTTTACATGGAGAGAGGGAGGGAGGAAAGGAGGAGATGAAGGGAAAGGAGGAGAGGTAGGGAGGGAGGGAAAGAGGGAGTAAAGGAGGGAGGGATAAAAAAGGAGGGAGGTAGGGAAAGGGGCAGTGAGGGAGGAAGGGAGAGAGGGAGTGAGGGAGGGAAAAAATGGAGGGAGGGTGGGGAACAATACAAGGAGGAGAAGGAGAATAGGAGAGAGGGAGAAGAAGAAGGGAAGGAGGGAGAGAGGAATAGAGGGAGTGAGGGAAGGAAGGAAGGGAGAGAGGGAGGGAGAAAGGAAAGGAAAAAGTCAAAGGAATAAGGGATGGAAGGGAGTGAGAAAGAGAGAGATCGGAAGGAAAGAAGGAAGGTAGGGAGGAACAGAGGGTAGGAGGGAAGAGAGGGAAAAGGGAAGGAGAAAGAGAGATTACGGAGCAGGGAGGAAGGGGAATATCCAAGGAAAATGGTAGAAACATCTAGCAGGGAGAATAATAAACTAGAAAGAACAGTGGATAGGATAGATAAGTAAATGAAGGGGAAAATGGAGAGAAAAGGAGAAAGAAAAACAAATTGAGATAGAGAGGGATTTTCCAAAGAAAAAAAAAGGGAAGACAAGAAAAACAAATAAATAAACAAGATAAAGAGGCGAAATGAGGTAGAAGCCAAAGAAGGAAGAAGGGAAGATTGAGAAAGAGTGGGAAACAGTCGGAGGGAAAGGGGGAGGGGGGAGTTAGGAGGGCATGACATGGGAGCTGTTGATGCATATCCCCAATAAAGAATCCTAGTTAAGGACGCTGTGAACGGGTGTAGGATTTCTGACACTGCGATTTGTCAGAGTCTCTGAGACGGGGGTCTGTTTCGCCATGGGACTCGGTGACATATTTACTAAACAGAAACCAAAGTCCTCTCGTTTCTCTCCCCTTCCTTCCCCCCCCCCCCTCTCTCTCTCCTTCCCTCTACCGTTCTCCCTATGAATCCCCCTCCTCTCCTTACCCTTGTGTCTACTTCATTTGTCTCTTTATTATTTTTTCTCTCCCTTACTCACCTCTTAACCTTTCCTGTGTCCCACACTCCCTCCTCACCACTTTTGTATCTCCTTTACCTCCTCCAATCCCCCTCTTACCTTCACTTCCTCCTCACTACTTTCCTCCCTCCGTCACTCCCTACTCACCACTTTCCTCTCCCCTCCCCTCCCCCCGCCACGGGCAATTTCTCCCCCCATCTTTTCCCAGCTCCTCTAACGCACTCTCTATTCCTCTACATCTCTAATCTTTCCCTATCTCCTTTGCACTCTTCAGACCTACCACGAATCCTACACACGAAAACACCTCCTTTTTGGCAGTATAGGATAACCACGGACCTCCCTTTTTTTTTTTTTTTTTTTTTTCAACACGGCGACACAAAAGGTTAGTCGTAAAATTTATGCATCGTGTGTGTTATTAGCTCATGACAGTATAAACCTCTATTCGTGCTTGTAATTTTATGACGCCATTTTGCTACAGGCTGTGGACACAACTGCCTATATGCTAATGTAAAATATCATTTGAATAATCCGCCAAAACTCACAAATCCAAATTAAATTATAAATAAAATGCCTACTAAATGTGGAATATGCATAGTAATCACACGTCAATTTTAGTGTTAAAATATAATAAAGCTCTTGAAACGCTTTTAATTTCCGTTCTGAAAGTTCATATTCGCCAGAACATTATCCAAAATATTAAAGCTGAAATCCACTCCATCTTGTATCAAGCTCGTGTTAGACTCCATTTTGTCGATACAGTGAATATTGGGAGCTATCATGCAACGTGACTCTGGCGGGCTACTGCCATCGCACACCGCACAAAATGTCTTACCTGTGACTTTGTACGCTCGGGAGAGGAAACAGGTTTAAGAATATCTTTTATATTTGTATGTGTGAATATCTGTCTATTCATTTATGTGTACTTATAAAGCTTTTTATCTATATCTGACTGTTTATCTGTCCATCTATCTACGTATGCCAATATCGATAGATAGATAGATATAGATAGAGATATATCAAAATACACACATACCTAAATAGAGAGATAGATAGATGGAATTATTGACTGATCAATAGATAGATGAATTTGGATATAGATAGACAGACGGATAAATAGATTTGAATATAGATAGACAGATGTATAGAAAGATATAAACACACACAGAAAGAGAGAGACAGAGAGAGAGAGAGAGAGAGAGAGAGAGAGAGAGAGAGAGAGAGAGAGAGAGAGAGAGAGAGAGAGAGAGAGAGAGAGAGAGAGAGAGTGTCAAATGGATTAAAACAATCAGATTGGCACATCTAAACGCAACCATAAATACAGGCGATTTTCATAATCCATCACCAAGCGAATTATCTCGAACTACATACAATTCCATAGTGTTTTTTTTTTCTTGTTGTAGCGAATCACACCAAAAATATTTTCAAAAGATCTCTCATTCCCATTCTCCCATTCCAAAAGTTCAATCGAGTTGAACATTTCCAATCACTGGCCTTTGAAGTAAATTAGAAATCGTCTCTTGGTCGAGCAAAACATCCAATCGTCAACATCACGATAAATTCACGATAATATTTACGACCCCCTCATGATAACTCCACGAGGCTTCATGACAACTCTTA
>NW_028234434.1:12756784-12761784 GCF_977035675.1 Penaeus japonicus
GGGAAGGAAAAGGAGGAGAAAGGAAGTGATGATTAAGGAGGAGGAGGAGGAGGAGGAGGAGGAGGAGGAGGAGGAGGAGGAGGAGGAGGAGGAGGAGGAGGAGGAGGAGGAGCAGGAGCAGGTGGGATTATTGTTGCTGTTGTTCTTGTTGTTCTTGTTGTTCTATTTGTTCTTCTTCGTCTTGCTAATATCATTCTCTTTGTTTTCATTATTATAATTACTTTGACTATTACTGATACCGTATAGTTGTTATTAATGTTATCATCACTATCAACATCATTATTATTATCATTATCAATATGATCATTTTCATTGTTATTATTATTATTATCATTATTATTAACATTATCATAATCATGATTATCATGATTATGACTACCATTTTTATTGCTACTATTACAATTATTAACATCAGTATGATTATCATTAATATTATCATAATCAATATTCTTATTAAGTTTGTCATTATTATTGCCATTATAATCATTACTATTACTATCATTATGATTATCTTGTTATTGTTATCTATTTTATTATTACTTAATTAAGTAAATTATCATAATAATGATAATAATAATAATGATAATAATAGTGATAATAATAATAATAATAATAATGATAATGATAATAATAATGATAATGATAATAATGAGAACAATCATTATCAATATTATTATTATTATTATTACTATCATATTATTACCATTATTATTACCACTTTTATCATCGCATCATCATTATCATCATCATTATTATCACATCATCATTATCATATATGCCGTTACTATTATCACTGCCATCGTTATTATCACCATGTCATCCTTATCATCATTATTATCATCACATCATCCCTATCATTATTGATGTTACTATAAACATTACCATCATTGTTATCCTCAACATTATTATCATAACCCTTGTTATTATTATCATTATCATCATCACTATTGTTAGAGTTGTTATCATTATTATTTTTTTTTATCATGATTGAGGTTACCTATTTTATCATTACCTATATTACTAACATCATTATTATTCTTATTTGTTATCATCATCGTTATCATTCTAATTATCGTTAGCATACATATAATAATCTTGATTATTGTTATCATCATTACTATTACCATCATTGTTGTTATTATTATTTTGCCCTTTGTGTTATCAGTATCACAGTTATTATCATTGATATCATTATCATTATCATTATTATTATCATAATGATAATGATCATGATCATGATAATTGTTATAATTATTATCACTATTATTATTATTATTATTATTATTATTATTATTATTATTATTATTATTACAATTATTGTTATTATCATTATTGTTGTTGTTGATGTTATTATTATCATTACCATTATTATTCTTATCATTACTATTGTCTTTATCATTATTGTTATCGCTGTTATTATTATCATCGTCATAATCGTCATAAATACTACCATTAATATTATCATCATTATCAATATTGACATAATTATCATTAGTATCAACATCATCATCATCATCATCATTATAGTTATTACTATCATTACCATTACCATTATTACTACCCCCTACTACTCTCATCATTATCATCTTATCTCCTTATTACTCATTAATCTATCTCTCTATCTATCATTAATCTCTCGCACTTTGCCACATCATAATAATCCCCTTTTATCAAAACTATTATTATCACAGCGGCATTATTAAGGCGCAATTACGAAAAACTCATAATCATGCTAGACGAGGCACATTACGTATTGGAAAAGGGCTCATAATTCCGAGATAATGATGTCAATTAGTATAATTGATGGTAATGATGTCAGTATAATAAGGCAGAAGAAGAAGAAGAAGAAGAAGAAAGAAAAAAAAGACAGTGGAAATGAGGGAGTTGCTGAAGTGATGATAAGAATGAAGTTTAGGATGATGATGCAAGTATTAATTCATACACTCACATGTAAACACCTGTATACACACACACACACACACACACACACACACAAACACATACACGCGCTCACACACATAAACACACACATTTGTACAAGGGTAATTTTATTATCTAAAATACTGTTTTGCTTATTATCATCTCTTATATTACTGTTATCATTTTTATTGTTATTATAGTTATCATTATTGTTATTGTTGTTATAATTATCATTATCATTATCATTGATAATACTATCATTATCATTATCATAACTATTATCATCGCTAATATCCTTAAAGTTATCAGAATTATCATTATCTTCATTATCATTATTACTATAATTACCATTATCATAATTTTCATTTCCATCATCATAATTTGTATCATTATTTATATTCTTATCATTATTTCTATTATTGTTGTTTTTATCATATTCAATACTACCATTATTATTATAACTGTTATTATTATTACTATAATTATCATTATCATTGTCATTATCATAATGATTATTATTTTTGTTGTAATTATTATTATCATTATTATTGCCATTGTTGTTTTTGCTGTTGTTATTCTTATTATCATTATTGTTATCATAATCATCATCATTATTTTTATCCTTGCGATTAACATTGTTATTCTTTTTTCATCATTATTATTAACATTGTTATTAATGTTATTTTCTTATACTTTATATCATTTCTTTATCATTATTACGGTTATCATTGTTAATATCAGCATCAATAATACCATTATCATCATTATTATCAACATTATCATCATCCTTGGTATTCGTAACATAATGACAAGAATGATAATCAGAACAATTATAATGATAATAACAATGATAACAACAATGAAAATTGTAAAATTAATAATGGTGACAGTCATAATGATAACAATAGTAATAGTAATAAGAATAAGAATACTAGTAATAATGATAACATGGCCGATAATAATCATAATGAAAACAATGATAATAGTAATACTGATGATATGAAAATAATGAAATGATATAAAGCAAATATAAATGATGGTAATATTTTTAATAGTGATAATAAATATAATAATTATAAAAATAATGACAATAATAACATTGATTATAATGATAACAATGATAACAATATTGATAATGATGATAATAATGACAGTCATGATAATGATGACATTAATAATCATGGCAATAATAATAATGATAATGATAACAATGGTAATAATGATGATGATGACGATAGCAATACTATCAAAAATGGTAATGATAATAATAGTGATATTGATAATTATGATAATAACAATAATCATAATGTTAATGATAATAATAACAAGGATAATGATAATAAAGATGATTATAATGAAATAATAATGATAATAATAATAATGATGATAGTAATAGTGATGATAATGATATTGATAATAAAAAAATGATACTTTTACTGCTAATGATATTGATAATGATAACAGTAATAATTAACATGATGATGATAATGATAATAAAAATGATGATAATATTGATAGTAATAATACCCTGATAATTTCTATCAACATTTTCGTAGCTGAGAATGTTACGATCATTGTGAATTTTGTCATTAACCGTATCGTTTCGAATGCGAAAACATTAAAAGTAAATAAATAGATATATAAATCAGAGAGAACAAACACACTTATTCTGTCGCCAACGCATAAATAAATTTCAGCAACGAAACGCCACTTGAAAAAGGAGGTAGGGAGAGGGGAGAGGGGAGAGGGGAGAGGGGAGAGGGGAGAGGGGAGAGGGGAGAGGGGCAGGGGAGGAGAGAAGGGAGAGGGGCAGGGGAGGAGAGAAAGGAGAGGGGAAGGGGGAGAGAAAAGGGCGAGGGAGAGGGGGAAGGGAGGGGAAAGGGCGAGGAAGAAAGGGGGGAGGGGAGGGGAACGAGACGAGAGGGGGACAGCAACAGTAGAAAAGGAGAGGGATAGGAGGAAGAGGGGAAGGAGAAGAGAAAAGGGAGAGGGTGGGGGGAGGGGAACGAGGAGAGAGGGGATAGGGGGATAGCGAAAGTAGGGAGGGACATGAAGGACATAAGGAAGGGCGCAGAGGAGGGGGAGGGGGAGACGTGAGAGGGGAGGGGGTAAGGGAGAGGGAGGGGAGAAGGAGAGAAGGGAGAAGGATAAGGAGAGAGAGAGGAAGGAAAAGATGGTGGACACACGCGGGTGTGGGGGAGCGAGACAGACGGGGGACATGAGGAGGGGGGGGGAGGGAGAACGAGAGGGAAGGGGGGTAAGAAGGTAGACGAAGTGTAGAGGAAGGGGGAGGGGCACAAAAGAAGGAGAGTAGAGAGAGGACGCACGCAGGAAGGGGGAGGGGGGGGATGAGGGGGGGTAGAGACTCCAAATTTGTGTTTCCTCAAGTTGTAACTCAAACCACGATTTATGTTGAAAGACTTCCTCCAACAGCTCCCGATATTGCAAATGTTTATAACCTCTGATTTGAAGCAATCACCGTGTTTTACATCGGCCCAACGTGGTGTTAGGTGAGTGTATCATGTGTACGGATTTTGTGTGTTATTGTATTAGATGGTAGTTATAAAATTGGTGAAAATATAAAGGGGGGGAAAAAGGGTGGGGGATGGGGGAGAATTGTGGGGGGGGAGGGGGGAGAATTGTGGGGGTGGGGTGGGGAGAAAGGATGGAGAGGAGGAGGAGGAGGGGGAGGGAAGGGAGGAGGGTGTTGTCAGCTGTTTTGAAAAGTGTTCGTGTATGTGTTTATACTTCGCTTTTTTTTCCTCCCCTCTCCCCACCCCTCCATCTTTTCTTTTCTTTATTATCGTTCTTTGAATGATTTATTCCTCCCCCCACCACCCCCTACCCCCACCCCCCCACCCCCGCCAGTGTTTTCACCCACTATTTACATCGATACGCACTTTTATTGAATGTTTATACTTGCAGTCTATTGAATTAACCCGAGGCTTTTATAGATTGCCAGAGGATTAAGGCTCGATGTTGCTGTCAATGCATTATCATCATCATTACTTGCAAGGCTATTATCGTGTTCATCACAATTATCCTTGTTTGGTACGCTATCGTGGTCATGCGGATTAACA
>NW_028234434.1:12776469-12778969 GCF_977035675.1 Penaeus japonicus
AGTCTAGTGCTGCGCAAATGCAAAAGTAAGCCTTAACAAATAAGTTTGGTAACACCCTCCTGACCCGGCTGTGTCATTTCATAAGCATATAAATGACTAAATGCTCCATATCTGGCCCCTCAACTACATCTACTAGAGGGAACGGTTATGACGCCGGGGGGGTGTGGGGCAAGGAGGGAGGAGGAGAAAGGGGGGAGGAGAAGGGGGGAGGGGGAAGGGAGAGGGGGAGGGGTTTGGCCACCTTGTAGATAATCTGACTATTTTCTTGTTATCGATTGAGTAGGTAACTGATGAATCTCGTAATTTTGCACATGCAACGAGACTTATTTGAGACTTGCATGATCCCCTCTTCCCCCCCTCCCTCCAACCTCACCTAGGCACGTACATATGCACACAAACACACACACACACGCCACAACACAACACGCCACAACACAACACAAAAACAGAACACACAGAAACACACACAACACAACCCAACACACACACATAAGACACACAACACACACACACAACACAACACACACACACAAACACAACACAAACACACACAACACAACACACACACACAAACACACCACAAACACACAAACACACACATAACACAACACACACACACTAACACAAACACAAAAACAAAACACACACGTAACACACAGAACACACCCTCACTAACACTAGTTTACAACAGGGATGTTTGAGTAACGTAAATGGACTATTCTATCTGCTATCACGTTTGTAGTTAAAGGTTGACGGTGAACGCAGATTTGAGAGGACATTTGCATATTACAGAGAAGCTGCCGTCGTAACCGTAGCTGTAATTACGGCATAATATTGATTCATTGCACAGATCCGGGTAATAACAAGTGAAAGACTGTACGGCCGTGCTTGTGAGAATGGCTCATTGCACTATGTCACTTTTATCTTTTCATTCCCACGGTAATGAAACTGCTCATTGATGATACGACTTATAAAACAGGGAGTAGGGGGGGTGGGGGTAGGGGGGTGGAGGTAGGGGGGTAAGGGGTGGGGGGTGGAGGGGGGAGAGGGGTAGGGGTAAGGGGGGAGAGGGGAGAGGGAAGGGGGGATAAAAGTGAGCTTAAGTAGATAGATGGATAGATAGAAAGTAAGGGGTGGATAGGAAGGGAGATAGGTGGAGAGAGAGTATGAGAGAGAGAGAGAGGGGGGGGGGGGGAGAGAGAAAGAGAGAGAAAGATAGAGAGAAAAAGAGAAAAAGAGAGAAAGAGAGAGAGAAAAGGAGAGCAAAATGAAGGAGCCGAGAGGAAATGTTGCAATAGGTGCCACATCGTGATATCTGTGTAAGCTCCGACTAATGCAAAAAAGAAAAAAGAAGAAAAAAAAAAAAAATCCTGATGCTATTATTTTCCTCAACAAGTTTCTCTTCTATTTTACAACCCCCCGCCCCCTTTTTTTCCTACGCCATTTTCTTCCACCATCACTAACACCCACCTCCCATCATTATATTCAAATGTCATTATCACCATCATCATCATCATCACCATCATTCTCATCCTCACCCAATATCGTTGTCATCACCATCACCACCATCCTCCTCATCACCCTAATCATCACCATCATCATCACCCTAATCACCATCATCATCACCATCCTCATCACCCTCATCATCACCATCCTCATCACCATCATCATCACCATCCTCATCACCCTCATCATCACCTCTTCCCTCTTCCTCTTCCATCCCATCGATTCGTGTGTTTATTCGTACAATCGTTGAGAAGAGGACACGCAAGTGTGTTAATGGCCTCTATCCTAACAGCATGGCGACTGCAAAGCTCCTGTAGTAGGTAAAATAATCCTTACCGTCCCCTTCCCCCTCCCTCCTTCCCCCTCCCTCCCTCCCCCCCTCCCTCCCCCCCTTTTATTTCCCTCGTTTTCGGTTCTTTATTCGCCTCTCTCTTTCCCCTCTCTCCCTCCTCCTCCTCCTCCTCCTACTCCTCTTACTCCTCTTACTCCTATCTCCCCCCCCCCTTCTCTTCTTCTTCTTCCTCCTCCTCCTCCTCCTCCTCCTACTCCTCCTCCTGTTCCTATCCCCTACCCCTTTCCAAAGTGGACAGGCCATTCTTGCCTTCGGAAGAGAGAGGGGGAGGAGAGGGGGGGAGGGTGTAGGGAGGAGAGGGGGGGCGAGGGTGTAGGGAGGAGAGGGAGAGAGAGAGGGGGGTGAATGGCGGTAGGGGGAGTAAGGAGGAGAGAGAATAATCATGATAGTAATAATGATGATACTGAGGATGATAATGATGATAATAATAATGATAGTAATCATGATAATATGGATAATAATATGGTGATGATGATGGTATTAATAATGATGAAAATGATAATGATGAATATAATTATAATGATAATGATAACAATGATAATAATGATGGTCATGATAATGATGATGATAATAATAATAACAATTGTAGTGACAATGTTGATGGTAATGATAATGATGATAACAAAAAGATAATAACGATAA
>NW_028234434.1:12788969-12791469 GCF_977035675.1 Penaeus japonicus
ATGATCGGTTTGCAACCTTGGACAAAATTTGCGAGGAGAATTTAGGTATACATCACGCGGCTACATTATTGCCTCGTAATCATTTGATCATGCATCACCAGTGCAATCATTATATTCCTGTTCTGATGCAGTGTAAACCCAGCTATTGTTATAATAACTGAATATTAGATAAAATACTAGGAGACTTGAAGGTTGCATATATTATCTTTTTTTAATGGTAATTTCAGGTTTGGGTGATGGATATTTTTGTAAACCGCCTGCACGTGTGTGAATTTCTTGACTGTAAGAACAACAAATACTCAACTTTAAAGGGGACAGCATACAGTAGCACTATATATTTACTTTTCTTAGTTTTTACGTCTTCTGCTGGTGGAAGCAAGAAAGCGAAGACTAAGAAGCTGAAATACTTGTTAAACTTTTTTTTGTTCCTCCTCCCTTTTTTTATCTCTCTCCTTTTTTTTTAAATCTTCGCCCCGACAACTAAAATCACCATATGCTTTGGCAACGCACTTAATGGAGAGTTTACAATGAAAAAGTTATTATGTTTGGAATTCTTGTACTCTGGTCGTGCACTCATGAGTGAAGTGAAAGAAAGGGAGGTTGCTGATGGTTGACATAGAGTATTTTGCTCTTCGCTCACGAGGTGCTAAATACACGATATTTCTAACTCCCTTCAACTCCCTCCCTCCCCCCTCCCCCCCTACCCCCTCCCCACCTCCTGAAACTCTCTTTTTTCCTTCCACCTCATCAAATCATACGCACACACATACACGCACACAGAAATATACACGCGCACACAGATTCGCAACAGGTGAATGAGGTGCAATAGCATGAACATTTTTTTTTCTGTTCTGTTTGTTTATGTATCTGGAACTTCGGTTATACACAGATACACACATGCACACACACACACACACACACACAGGCAAACACACACACACAAACACACACACACAAACACAAAATCACACACACACACACGTACACACACACACACACAAGCACGCACAACACACACACACTCAACACACACACACACAAACAAACAAACAAATGCCAGCCACACGCATCCACGCACTCGTCGACAGAGACATACCGGAACGCCTACGTAAGAGCTAATCAAGGTTCTGATAGTTAAGTCATTTCACACAGACCATGATCGTTCACAACAAAACCCGTATGTTGGTGTTGATCCTATACTTCCCGAGAGATGGCAATGCTTGTTCAATCCTTTCATTATTGTACTTACTCCTTTTGGCTTCCAGTTCTCTCAGTCTCGGTGTTTCTGTCGGTGTTTATCTGTCTGTTTCTGTGTCTCTCTGTCTCTCTGTCTCTATCTCTCTCCGTCTTATCTGTCTGTCTATCTCTCTCTCTCTCTCTCTCTCTCTCTCTCTCTCTCTGTCTATCTCTCTCTCAGGCTCGCTCTCTCTCTCTCTCTCTCTCTCTCTCTCTCTCTCTCTCTCTCTCTCTCTCTCTCTCTCTCTCTCTCCCTCTCCTCTCCCTCCTCTCTCTCCCTCTCCCTCTCTCTCCCTCCCTCTCCTTCCCTCTTCCCTCTCCTTCCCTCTTCCCTCTCCCTCTCCCTCTCCCTCTCCCTCTCCCCCTCCCTCTCCCACTCCCTCTCCCACTCCCTCTCCCTCTCCCTCTCCCACTCCCTCTCCCACTCCCTCTCCCACTCCCACTCCCACTCCCTCCCTCTCCCTCTCCCTCTCCCTCTCCCTCTCCCTCTCCCTCTCCCACTCCCTCTCCCTCTCCCACACCATCTCCATCTCCATCTCCCTCCCTTCTCTCTCTCTCTCTCTCTCTCTCTCTCTCTGACTTTCTAGGGATCTTCCGAGTCCAATTGATATGAAATGTTCGCCCGTTAATCACCCTTTTCCCACTGCCTTTCATCCGATTCAGAAATATCCCGTTAGTTCACAAAGCTTCATCTGGTTTGGGGGAAAAAAAATAAAATGGGGGGGAAAAAAGTGCTGTGATTTGCGCTATCCTATTACACCTCATGCTGTTCAATGGCAATCGGACGATGCGTTACATTACAAAAAAAAAGAGAGAGAGAAAAAAAAGAATAATCGTAAATTTCACACAGTGATTCAATATTGCAATAATTATACGCGCATAGGGCCATGCTCGCAGGATCTTTTTCGGGAGTTTAATGCCAAAGTTTAACCTTCTTTTCTCTGGCCTGGAATGTTCCTAGCTGCGGCCATTGATCATTCGGATTCCCGTATCAAGGAGTCCTGTGCAGGAGCTTTCGGTCGGGATGAGGCTAGAATTTTTTTTCTTTTTCTTCTTCTACTTCTTCTACTTCTTCTTGTTCTTCTTGTGCTTCTTCCTCTTTTTATTCTTCTTGTGTCTCTTATTATCATTGTTTTCTTGTTGTTGTTATTCTTCTTTTCTTTTCTTTTGCTTGTTCTTTTTATTTTTCTTCTTCTTTTACTTCTTTTTCTTCTTGTTTGTCTTCTCCTTGTCCTTTCTTCTTTATTTTGAGGTTGGCTTCTTG
>NW_028234434.1:12808969-12816469 GCF_977035675.1 Penaeus japonicus
TCTCTCTCTCTCTCTCTCTCTCTCTCTCTCTCTCTCTCTCTCTCTCTCTCTCTTTCTCTCTCTCTCTCTCTCTCTCTCTCTCTCTCTCTCTCTCTCTCTCTCTCTCTCTCTCTCTCTTTCTGTCTGTCTGTTTCTCTATCTCTTTTTCTCTCTTTCACTCTCTCTCTCTTCTTCTTCTTCCCTCCTTTTCCCTCCTAACCCCCCTCCTTTCATTAACCCTCAATCAACCCCCTCCCCATCTAAGCAACCTCAACCCCCGTAATCTTTCCCTCCCCCTCCTCATCCTCCTTCCCCTCTTCCTCCCTCCCCTACTCCCTCACCCTCCCTATCTCCCTCTCTCTTCCCCCCTCACCCTCCCCACGTCCTCTTCCTTCCCCCTAGTCTAATCAACCCCTCTCCACCCTCTTTCCCTCCCCATCCCCCCCCTCCACCTCATCCCACTCTAATCAACCCCTCTCTCACCCCCCCTTCTTCCCCCCTCCCCCACGTCATCTTCCTCCCCCCTAGCCTAATCAACCCCTCTCCCCCCTCTTTCCCTCCCCATCCCCCACCACTTCACCCCACTCTAATCAACCCCCCTCTCACCCCCCTTCCCCCTCCCCCACGTCATCTTCCTTCGGGGCGACGCCGGTCTCGCTAAGCGGCCTTGACCCTCGTCTCGTCACCGACACCTGCAGACGGGAACTCGGACTTCGATTCTGCTCTCCTTTATAGGGAACTTTTTTTTTTTTTTTTACTATCGGATCTGCTTCCTTTATGTGGTAACTTTTTTTTTTTTTTTTTTTTTTTTTTACTCTGATTTATTATGATGTAGTTTAGTCTTATTTGCTTTGCTATGATGCGTTTAGTCTAAATTACTTTGCTTTTATGTAGTATAGTCGAATTTACTTTGAGTGTAGTTTAGTCTAATTCACTTTGATTTAGCGCAGTTTAGTCTAATTTCCTTGGCTATGATGTAGTTTCGTCTTATTTACTCTATTATGATGCACTTAATCTAAATTAATTTGTTTTTATGTAGTTTACTCTAATTTACTTCGCCTTGTTTTTGCTTTAGAATAATCTACTTCGTTTACACTGAGACTCATAGACAGGAACTGAGACAACGGATCTGCTTTCATTTATGGAAGAGGTTCTGTTTACTCCTTTACTCTGAGGCTTACAAGTTTATCTTAATGGTGGTTTAGTCTGATTTATTTGGCTTTAAATTGATTTAGAAAAAAGTTACTTCATTACTCTGATTACTCATATTTAGGAACTCATTTACTCTAATCTAGTTTAGTTTAATGTTTAGTCTGATTTATTTGGCTTTATATTGATTTAGAAAAAAAAGTTACTTCATTACTCTGAGTACTCATATTTAGGAACTCATTTACTCTAACCTAGTTTAGTCTGATCTGTTTTGCTTTACTCTATTTCCTGACAGACTCAATGAAGGGGACTAATTTACTCAGTTTCTCCTGATTTACTTTACGTTACTTTCATTAACTATAATTAAGACTAATTGACTATTACTCTAAAACCTACAGACAGGAATTCAGAGAGTAGAGGGTTGATTACTTCATTATGGTCTTTAAAGGTGATTTTTCGTCTCTGAGAATAAAGTGGATAATAACTGTTAATAAATGTTATTATTCGCAGAGGAAAGAGTGAGTATGTGTGTGTGTGTGTGTGTGTGTGTGTGTGTGTGTGTGTGTGTGTGTGTGTGCGAGATAGAATTGAAATGGAAAATGGAAAAAAAATATAGATCAAAGGAGGGGGAGGGGGGTTAGAAAGGAGCAGAAGAAGGAAGAGTAGGAGGAGGAGAGAGAGGAGGAGGAGGAGGAGGAGGAGGAGGAGGAGAAGGAGAAGGAAGAGTAGGAGGAGGAGAGAGAGGAGGAGGAGAGAGAGGAGGAGGAGGAGGAGGAATGGGAAAGACGTTTTAAAGGTTATGACAATCATTGTTCCATGAGCTACGATCACGGTTGGGAACAATCCAGGTTTGAATCACAGATATTCCACGGTCCAAGGATGAAGATAATTCGAACATGGGGTTGCATTTCCCTTCCTCCCCACCTCCCCTCCTCCTTCCCACCTCCTCCTCCTTCCCACCTCCTCCTCCTTCCCACTTCTCCCTCCTTCCCACCTCCTCATCTTCATCCTCATCCTCATCCTCCTCTTCTTCTTCCTCCTACTGCTTCTTCTGCTTATGGTTCCTCTTCTTCTCTTTCTGCTTTTCTTCTTCTTCCTCTTACTTCTCTTCTTCCTCTTCTTCTTCTTCTTCCTTCCTGATGTATTCCTTCTTCTCTCTCTCTTTCCCTTCTTCCTCCTTCCCTTCCTTTAGTATGTTTCTCCTCTTCTTCTTCTGTTCCCCCCTTCCTCCCTCCTCCGTCACATCCCCCTTCTTATTCATCTCCTCTCCTTCTCCACCGTTCCTCTTCCACCCCCCACCCCCCACCCCCACATCCTCCCTCCCTCTCCTGGAAGAATGTAGGTTAGGAGGAAGCTCATACACACACACACACACACGCGCGCGCACAGATACACACACGCGCGCGCGCATACACATACACACACGCACACACGCACACACGCTCTCTATCAAGGACAATTTTCTGTTGCAATTGGGGGCAGACACACACTACTGACTTCTTGCATGAAACGTCTAGCGTCTGGAGGGCAAGGAGAAAGATTACGATGATTCGGGGAGAGAGAGAGAGAGAGGGAGGGAGAAAAGTGGAAAGAGAGAAAAAAAGAGAGAGAGAGAGAGAGAGAGAGAGAGAGAGAGAGAGAGAGAGAGAGAGAGAGAGAGAGAGAGAGAGAGAGAGAGGAGAGAGAGAGAGAGAGAGAGAGAGAGAGAGAGAGAGAGAGAGAGAAAGAGAGAGAGAGAGAGGGAAAAAATAAAGAGAGCGACTGTGAGAGAGATAGGCAAGAGGAAAGAGACACAGAGAATACCCTATCCTTTCCACCCTACAACCTTCACACTTTTTATTTATCTCCCTCCCCTCCTCTCTCCCTCCCTCCAGTCTTTCCTCCTTCCCACCCCCCACCCCATTCAACCTTTCTCCTTCCTTTCCCTCCCATTCTCCCTACTTTCCTCTGACCCCCTCTCCTCCCCACCCACCCCCCTTCCTTACTTCCCTACCCCTAACACGTTCTCCTACCCCCTCTTCCCTTCCCCCCTCATTTGTCCTCGCAATCCTCCCTTCTTTTAATCCCCCATCCTGCCCTCTCCTCCCTCCCTTCCTCCCATCCCACCCACCAACCAACCCTCCCCCACTCCCCCTCCCCCAAACCTCCCCTTTCTCCACCCCCTCCCCCCCATCTCCCCCACCCCACCCCTCCCCCCACCCCATCCCCTTCCCCCCCTCCCCCCACACCCCCCCCACCCTCCCTCCCAACCCTCCCCCAAACCTTTCCCCCCAAACCTCCCCTTCCTCCCCCAAACCCCCACTACCTCCACCCCACCCCCCCTCCCCCCCAAACCTCCCCTTCCTCCACTCCCTCCCCCCTCCCCCTAAACCTTCCCCCACCCACCCCTCTCCCACACCCCATCTCAAAGAAAGCATAAGCAGCCATCCCATCCCCGGCCTCTCTCCTAGCACGTAAAACCTTGCAATTGCCACGTCATGCAACACGTGCTTTGTAATCATCACGTAAAGTCATCCTAAAGAGGAAATGAACCGAGGAGGGCGAGTCCTGCAATGACAGCGCTGACGAGATGTCTCCGTGGCCCCGGGATCAATCTCGTGAGGAAATGCAAAGGAAAAAAATGAGTTATTGCATATGCATTTTTGTTATGGCTGTTGTTGTTATTTTTGTTGTTGTTGTTGTTGTTGATATCATTGGTCTTGTTATTATTGTTATTATAATCATTATTATCATTAATACGACTATTATTATTATTATTATTATTATTATTATTACTATTATTACTATTATTATTATTATTATTATTGTTGTTATTATTATCATTATTATCATTATTATTGTTATTATTATCATTATTATCATTATCATTATTATTATTATTATTATTATTATTATTATTATTATTATTATCATTATCATCATTATCATTATTATTATTATTATTATTATTATTATTATCATTATCATCATTATCATTATTATTATTATCATTATCATTATCATTATTACTATTATTATTATCATTATTATCATTATTATTATTACTATTATCATTATCATTATTATCATTATTACTATTATTATCATTATTATCATTATTATTATTGTCATTATTATTACCCTATCATTATTATCATTATTATTATTATTATTATTATTATTATTATTATTATTATTATTATCACTACTATTATTATTATCATTATAATTATTATCATTATCATTATTATTATTATTATCATTATTATTATTATTATTATTATTATTATTATTATTATTATTATTATTATTATTATTATTATTTTTATTATTATTATTATTATTATTATTATCATCATAATTGTTAGTATTGTTATTGTTGTTATAGCAATAATACTATTGGTGTTAGCATCACTCTAATAATTATCATTATCATCATTATCATTATTACCATCCTTATCGTTATCATTATTGTCGTTACAATTGTTACTAACATTATCATCATAATTACAAACGATATCACCATCACTGATATCATCATTATCACTATTATTTTTGTTAACATTATCATTATTATTATCAGTAAATTTATCATCATTATTATTATTAATGTTATCAGTATTCCCATTATTATCATCATTATAGTGGATAGCAATGATAATAATGACATTTTTCATATTATCAATACTTTTCATATCATAATCATTCATTATATTTTGTAATACTGATAATAATTCTCATTACTATCAATCTCATTATCATTGCCATTACCAATAGTAATATCATTACCATTAATATCGTCATTATTATCATTGTTATCATCATCATCATTACTATTATCCTTATTATTATCCATATTATCATAATTATTATCATCATCGTTATTATCATTATTACAATTGTTATCATTATAATCATTATCATTATTATTATCACTATGATTATTATCATCATCATCATCTTTATTGTTATTATTATTATCATTATTATTATTATTATTATTATTCTCATTATTATTCTCATTATTATTATTATTATTATTATTATTACTATTATCGTCATCATTGTTATCATTATTATCATTAATCTATTATTATTATTATCCTTATTATTATTATTATTATTATTATTATTACTGCTACTATTATCATTATCAATATCATTATTATTATTATCATTATTATTATCATTATTATCATTATCATTATCATTATTATTATTACTGTTATCATTATGATTATTACTATTATCATTATTATCATTATCATCATTATTTTTTTATTATTGTCATTATTATCATTATTATTATTAGTAGTAGTATTATCATCATCATCATTATTATTATTATTACTATCATTAATATTATCATTATCATTTTTATTATTATTATTATCATTATTATTAAAATAATAATATTAATTATTATTATTATCATTATTATTATTATTATTATTATTATTATTATTATTATCATTATTATTATTATTATTATTATTATTATCATTATCATTATCATCATCATCCTTACTATTATGATTATCATCATTACTAGTAATGGTAGTCTTAGTAGTAGCAGTAGTAATAGTCGTAAAATTAATATTATTATCATTATTATCATCAATATCATTATCATTATAAGCCTAACTATTATCATTATCATTATAATCATTATTGTTATTTTCATTGTTATTAGCAACGTTATATCATAATAATATCATAATTAATATTATAGTTATCTGATTGAATAGTTGTTACCACTATTATTATCATTATTGTTATCATCGTCGTCATTATCATCAGTAGTATCAGTATGAATATTATGATTATCATTGTAAATATTATCATGATCCTCATCACTATTATCGTCTTTAATATCATATTTTAGTATCATTGTTGTTTTTCAATTGATCTTGTCATTGTCATTTTTATTATTCTTATTCCTGCTATTATTATTACCATTATCAACATTATTGTCTCATTATTATTATTGTATTATTATTATCCTTATAATTAACAATATCAATATTGTTATTATCATTATTATTGTCACTGTTATTATCATTTTTAGTATCATTATTGATGATAAGATTAATGATAATGGTGATAGGAATTGTGATGATGATAATCATAATAGCAATGATAATAATGGTGATAATAATGATAATGATAATAATGATATAAACAATAATAAGAAGAAGAGAGATAAAGATAATGATAGTAATATGGATGATAATCATAATGATAATAGTAATAATAGTAACAGTAATCAGAATATTGATAACAATCATGATGATAATAAGAAGCAAAGGGGTAACAATGACAATAATGATAACAATAGTGATCACAATAATAATATCAACAATAATGATAATGATAATGATAATGATGATAAGAGTAATGATGATGATGATAATAATAATTATTATCATAATCATATTAATCATAATGCTAATAGTCACAGTAGTAATGATAATAATCATAATGACGATAATAACGATGATGATAATAATGATAATAGTAATTATGATTATGATGATAATAAGGATAATGATATTAAGGACAATTATAATAATAATCATAATGTTAACAATAATGATTATAGGAAGGACAATAATGATAGCAGCAATGATAACGATAATAATAATGTAATAATACGGATAATAATGATAATGATGATAATAGCAATAATGATAATGATACTGATAGAAATACTAATGATAATAATGATGATAGTAATAATACCACTATCAATTGTACTAATGCCGATAATAACAATGATAATGATAATAATAACAATGCTGATGGTAATAAGATGATTATGATAAGAATGCTAATGAAAGTAATATAGATTGTAATGATGATAACTGTAATAATAATGATGATAACGATAATACTAATTATCATGATATCAGTTATAATAATGAGAATGATGATGAAAATGATAATGTTGATGATAAAATAAGGATAATAAGAATGATAATAATGATAATGATAGCAACAATCATAATAATGACATTGATACTAATGATGATAATGATGATAATAATAGCATCAATATTGATAATCATGATGACATCAGATATAAGAAGAGTAATGAGTAAGATGATAATCATGATAGTAATTGTGATGATGATAATGATAATCAAAATCACTGCTGTAATGTAGATATCAAATAATATTGTTACTACTATTACTACCACTACTGCTACTATTACTATTACTAGGTCTACAGGTACTAACAAGTATTACTGATGATAATAATAATAGAATGATAATGACAGTAAAAATACCTTTATCATTAAAGTTAATACACCGTAATCACGATACTAATAGTAGTATGAAGAGACAAAAAAAAGATAACTAAAATAAAAAACGGTGAAACTTAATATAATC
>NW_028234434.1:12838969-12846469 GCF_977035675.1 Penaeus japonicus
TAATAGTAATAATAATGATAACAATAATAATAATAATAATAATAATAATTATTATAATAATAATGATAATAATAATAATGATAATAATAATGATAATAATAATAGTGATAATAATAATAATAATAATAATAATAATAATAATAATAATAATAATAATAATAATAATAATGATAAGGATAATTGTAATGATAATAATCATCAACATTATCATCATGATAATTTCATTATTATCATTATTATTATCATCATTATTATTACTATTATCATGATTATCATCATATCATTATTATCATAATTATCATTATCATTATTATTATCATAATTATCATCATTATTATTACTATCATTATCATTATCATTGCCTTTGTCATTATTATTATTATAATATTATTATTATTATTATTTTTATTATTATTATTATTATTATTATCATTATCATTATCATCATTATTATCATTATTATTATTATTATATTATTATTTATTATTATTATTATTATTATTATATGCTATTATTATCATTATTTATTATTGTTATTATTATTATCATTATCATTGTTATTATCATTATTATCATCATTATTATTATCATTATCATTATTATTATCATTATTATTATTATTATTATTTTTATTATTATTATTATTATTATTATTATTATCATTATTAGTATTACTATTATTATTATTATTGTTGTTGTTGTTGTTGTTATTATTGTCATTATTATTAATACTATCAATATTACCATCATCATTATTATCACCATCATTATTGTTATTATTATAATTATTATCATTATTATTATATTATTATTGTTATTATTATTATTATAATCATAATTATTATAAGTATCATTATCATTATTATTATTATTATTATTATTATCATTAATATTATTATTATTATTATCATTATTATTATTATTATTATTATTATTATTATTATCATTATTATTATTATTATTGTTATTATTATTATTATCATTGTTATTATCATTATTATTATCATTACTATTATTATTATTATTATTATTATTATTATTATCATTATCATCATTATCATTATTATTATCATTATTATCATTATTATTATTATTATTAATATTATTATTATTTATTATTATTATTATTATCATTATTATTACTACTACTATTATCATCATCATCATCATTATTATTATCATTATCATCACCATGATTTTGATTAATATCATTATCGTTATTATCATCATTATCATTATCATCCTCATCAGTATCATCATATCATTACCAATTCTATCATTATCATTATAGCCATCAATTGTTATCATTATCATATAACATCAAACATTTCTAAGCCCGTTTGACAACGTGACATTATCATTAAGAATTATCATTATAAGAATATTTTAACAATGTATATATGAGTATACATTTTACATCACTGTCTCTAAAAAAAACTTTAACATTTTCTTTATGCAATTCAAATCAATGATACTTTTTTATTGTTATTGTTGTTTGTTTTTGTTACGGTTGTAATTATGATCATTATCATCATAATTATTTTGTTATTATCATTATTATTATCATACCTATCATTATTGTTATTTATTATCATTATTTTATAACACTATCATTTTTATTATTATAATTATTTCTACTATTGTTATTATTATTCTATTATTATTGTTATTATTATTATTATCATTATTATTATCATTAACATTATCATTATTCTATTATTGTTATTATCATTATTCTATTATTGTTATTATCAGTATTATTATTATCATTACTAATATTATCATTATTATTATTATTATCATTATTATTGTTTTTGTTATTGTTGTTATCATCATTATTATCATTATCATGATTATAATCATAATAATAATTATTATCATCATCATAATTATTATGATTATTATCATTATTGTAATTATTATTATTATCATCACTATTAATATTATTATCATTATTATTGTTGTTATTATTATTATTATTATTATTATTATTATCATTATTATTATCATTATCATTATTATTATTATTATTATTATCATTATTATTATTTCTGTTATTATTATTATTATTATTATTATTATTATTATTATTATTATTATTATTATTATTATCATCATTATTATTATTAGTTATTATCATTATTATTATTTATATTATTATTATCATTATTTTTTATTATTATCAAAATTATCATCATCATCATTATTCTTTGCGTTATTATTAGAATTTTCATCATCATTATTATTACTTTTATTACTATCTTTATCAACATAATAATTATGGTAACAACAGGACGAATAATTACAATTATCATCACCTTTGCTATTATTATTGTTATTATCATTATTATTCTTATCATTACCATTACTATTATCATTATTATTGTTCCTTTTGTTGTTATTATCGTTATCATCATCCATATTGTTGTTGTACGTTTGTCACTTTTTGTTATCATTAACAATAGTATTACAACAATCATTATTGTCGTCTATTAAATCACATCAAATTCTATCACCATGCTATAGATTCATATTGCAATAATAATATCAAAACAAGAAGAGTAGTATATCTATCAATATCATTCTTGATTGTGATATAACGACATGATGTTGATAATGTTGTTATTGTTATTATTATCTTATCTATGCCATAAGTCTCATCAAACTTGTTATTCGTAAATTTGTTGTTTTTTGCAAGTTGCAATGATATCAATATATGCAATATTATTGTGAAGTAAGTTATATTATGATTTTTTTTTCATTCATCTTTTATATTATTTTTCATTTTGTTTGACATTTTATTACTTAGGTTATTGGAAAAGTTTTTCTTCTCTCACGCAAGTGTGTTTACTTTTTATCATTCATTTGCGTTAGTATCAAAGAAATTCACTTTTTTTTTATTGCGTGTGCAAAAGTAATACTGATGCAAGGGTGTGCATCATCTTAGTCATCATGCAAATACAAGGAAAATCAATCATGCATCATCATAATTCGTACCATAATAAAAAGAAGAAAAAAAAGAAGAAAAAGATTCTTCTGAAGAATCCTGACTCATCTCAACCACTCCTCCTCCTCCTCCTCCTCCTCTTCCCTTACCCACCTCCCCCTACTCCTCTTCCTCCTCCTCCTTACCCTCTCCCTCTTCCTCCTCCTCCTCTCCTTACCCACCTCCTCCTCTTCCCTTACCCACCTCCCCTTACTCCCCCTCCTTCTCTTCCTCCTCCTCCTTACCCTCTCCCTCCTCCTCCTCCTCTACTCCTTACCCCTTTCCTTCACCCCTCCCCCACCCCTGCCTATACCCTACCCGCTACAAGAGACATTCCTTAGGTCATAGTGAGCAACAGTCAGACACAGAAACCGCTAACGAAGTATCCCACATCATTACGCATTTTATTATGTCAATTAATGGAATAATGAATGCGTTATCAGACTTCCCCCCCAACCCCCCTCCCTACCCCCTCGCTCTCCCGTACTTACCCTCCGATCTCTATAACCCCCCGCCCCTCCACCCCTGTTTTAGAGTGACAATTTCCGGGCGGCAATCTATGTGCACACACACGCACACACACACACACACACGCTAAGTCCAGTTAGAACGACATGCACACAGCTGCCCACGCGCACGCACATGTACGAATAACTTCCTTGTGTACAGAGTCTAAAAAGTTTAAATTTAGATTTGGGTGCCCATCAAAGGGGAGGTTAAATTAGTAAAAGGTGAGATAACCGATGCAGTCAGGAGTAACACACTGTAGCGGAGTTTATGTGTGTGTGTGTGTGTGTGTGTGTGTGTGTGTGTGTGTGTGTGTGTGTGCGTGTGTGTGTGTGTGTGTGTGTGTATGTGTGTTTGTGAGTAAGTGTGTTTGTGTGTGAGTGTGTTTTCTTTATTTGCTTCTTTCTCTTTTTATTATTATCAATTTGTGATATTATCCTTGTTATTGTTATGATTATTCTTATTATTATTATTATTAGTGTTAGTATTATTATTATCATTATCAATATTATCATCATCATTATTATTGTCATTATTATTATTACTACTATCAGGATGATAACTATTATCTTCATTATTTATAGAACGCACATTTTTTGGTAACTGTTGTTTTTGTTATGTCGATATAACGATAGTGACAAAGGCATTTTATTAATTACTGTGATAACAATAACAATATTTTTATTGTCATCATTACCATTATTACTCTCAATTTTCCTGATAAGAATAACAAAACTGTCATTAGTGTGTTATTGTTCTGATTATTTTTACTTTGTCATTATTATGATTATTATTATGGTAATTGTCTAGCAGAGCAAGGATGGCAACGATGAAGGTGATGACAGTGACGAATATATATTATATATATATATATATATAATATATATATATATATATATATAAATATATATACATTTACATATGTGTATATATATCCATATATATATATATATATATATATATATATATACATATATATGTATGTATATATATACATATATGTATAATATATATATATATATATATATATATTTATATTCATATATATATATAATTAATAACAAAGTAATTGTAGTAGTTATTATATTTAAAATCATATTGATAATCTAAACAACTGAAGAACATCAGGAAATAGAATGTTTAATATCATCATTATTTAAACTTACATGATTGATACTTATATATTTTCAGAATTACAATAATATAAATAATAACGACAGTAATATTAATTAATGGCGTATGCATAGTGCGTTATGTAAACAGCTATATAATTCATGTTCCTGTGTGTGTGTGTGTGTGTGTGTGTGTGTGTGTGTGTGTGTGTGTGTGTGTGTGTGTGTGTGTGTGTGTGTGTGGGTGTGTGTATGGGCGTCTGGCGTATGTGTATGAATAAATAAATAAATATATATATATATATATATATATATATATATATATATATATATATATATATATATATATACGTATGCATAATTGTGTGTATGTGTGTGTGTGTGTGTATGTATATATATATATATATATATATATATATATATATATATATTTATTTATTTATATATGCATATATATACACACATATTCGCGCACACACATACAAACACTCCCACACTCATACTTCAAGATCCGCGATTCACCGATAATTTTCCCGAAAGTTTAACATTATCAAAGATGTTTTCGTAAGCGCGCATGTGAAGGCGAGTGAGCACTGCACACACCGCCACCGCATTCACTCGCCTGCTACACTTAGGCCAGTGAACTTTATTGCCCGAGGCACTGTTTTTCGATTAAGGGAATATCTATGTAATATGGGCCTTAAGCTTTACAATTTCCACCACAAAATGTACGTGAATTATTGGCGATAATAGTAGCAATAACACATATTTATGAAACTGCTTGTTTAGAAGTATATATTATGTCATTATTTCGATGTGTACAGATGCAGGGTACATTGCAAGCTGTATTACGTCTATCGTCATATTTCAGTCTTCACACTTCTTGAACTTGAAGTAAACTGTACTTTAAAAAAGAAAATTGCAAAATTGTCCATTCCCTAGAATGAGGGATTTTGAATATTTGAATCACAGTTTTCTTTTTTTTTCTTTTTTTATCTATTCATTTTAATCAGATTTGTTTGATAATCACTCCATTACGGTAAAAAAAAAAAAATCCTGATAAAAAAAACACACACTAGCTGCTTGAATAATAATTTCTGCAGATCCACAAAAGCTATATCATTTTGCCACATAATTTAGAATAATTATTTCATCGGTGAAGCGAGCAATAGCCGAGGATTTTGACGCTGATTATGTCACAACGAAAATAAATGTCCAGAAACGGTATAATGCGATAAACAGAGTATGAACTGTGCATTCCATTTCAAATATTTAGCCTCGAGAAAGTAATATCACACTCTCCCTTTCAAGTGAAGATATCTTACATTATTGAAGATTATTAAACAACAGTTACTATGTATGGCAATACACCGGTCAGGCATCCCAACGATTTGTTTTTTTCTTCGTTTATTTTAGCTTTAATTCCTAGACGCGCTACAACAGGATCAATATGCAATATCAAGATGAAGTGTCCTTATATCATATTCTCTCATACAAAATGGGACTTCATATTCCCAACAGACTAAGGATTCAAGGCAAGTTAATCCCCAAAGCACCAAGCTGGTACCCTTGAAGGCGGGGCTTGTGGTTCTCTCCGGGCGCTGGACTGATGCCGCCTACCACTACGCCAAACAATATTCCACCATTTTATGACGTCTCGTAGTGTATTTCTCTGCTTTTTCCATACGGCTCGTCTGTGCGCTTGTGTTATGAAGGTAAGAATTGTTTTATAAGAGAGCTTTTCGTCAGATAGGGTTCGTTTTATCGTGAAAACATTTAAAAGGTGCTGCGCCAACGTCTGGTAACCGCCATATCTCCTCCTCTCTCTTTCTCTCTCTCTCTCTCTCTCTCGCTCTCGCTCTCGCTCTCGCACTCTCTCTCTCCCCCCCATACACCCTCCCTCACCACACACCCTCCATAGGCCTATGCGTTTCTGATGGTAAAGTCATAAAAATGTGTCCTACCATGCCAGTTCCTGACACAGGGGACGTTAAGCCCTGACACACATATTAATAAGAAGCGAGGGAGGAAGAGAGAGGGACACACACGCCAATCCTACAAGGCTGTAACACCGCACGAGTCTTTGATTTCACTAACCGCTTCTGTCATTCAGAGCAAAACTTTGACTGTAATGCAGTCATGTACCGACACTGGCGTAACATCCCAGACAACACGTTACCTTTTAACGCTTATAAATCTCTCACATACGTAAAGATGACTCGGACGATCAAATAAAATGCATCGACTTCCGTTTGGTAATTTCTAACATTAGAGACACCGAGGGTGAGCTTTGGAGCATAAATAACCGAGCCATTATATTTTATTCCTCTAGTAATATAAATTATCCGATAAAAAAGGGGCGCCTTCAAGCACTGAGTCAGAAGCAAAGTGTAGTTCTTGACTTATTCCCCGCTAAATTCATGTGACCAGAGCGTGGCTGGTGTACATATAAATCCCACCCACATTATTTATAAAGCTGAGGTTAGACACCCAGCGCTTTTTCTCAGAAGACGCCACTTAATGATAAGGGAGTGATAATAGCGCCTCCTTCCGGCAAAGAGTGCTGCTCGACTCTTAATCCGCCTTCATCTCTCTCTCTTCCTCTTTCTCTCTTTCTCTTGCCCGAGACAGAACAAAAATAAGTGGACAGTGAACTAATCTTTAACAATCGACGAGCGTTTTATATTGGCCAATCTGATGTTCGATCGACTCGTGACAGCGTCGATCTGAACGCGTTTTGTGATGTTCTTTTATGTAGAACTTTGAACATTGTTTGGTTTATTGTGAACCTTCATATAGGGAAGTGGCGTTTGTTTGTTCTTCATTGACTGGCAATTTGTTAGACAATCAATGAGTGTGTTGGTTTATATGTATGAACAGTGTGTTGTGTGTTTT
>NW_028234434.1:12856469-12858969 GCF_977035675.1 Penaeus japonicus
GGGGAGGGGGGGGGAAGAAAGAATAGGAAGAGGGAGAAGGAAGAAGGGGAGGGGAGTGGGGGGGGTGGGTGGTTAGGGGGTAGTCAACGATATACTCTACTGCGTCGAGGAAGTAGATGAAACAATTACCACGGCCATGATGGCGGAGGTAATTATGGCATTGGTGGACGTGATAGAAATAAACATATCACGATTCTGATTAGATTCTAAACGCTCCCGGATATTCGTCATAAAAAAAGGAGAGAAGAAAAAAAGAAGGCGAAGAAGTAGATGACGAAGAAAAAAAAATAGAAGAAAAAAAAAGAAGAAGAAAGAAAAAGAAGAAGAAAAATAAGTAGAGAAAGAAGTAGAAGAAAAAGAGAAGAGAAAGAAGAAAAAAAAAAGAAAAAGAAGAAGGAGATGAAAGAGAAGAAAAATAAAAATAAAAGAAATAAAAAAAGAAGAAAAAGAAAAAGAAGAAGTAGACGAAATATATACATACAAATCAATTAGAATCGACCATCGGTGCAAGCGGCCCCCTCCCCCAACCCCACCCCTCACCCCCATCCCCCAGAACATAGAGGTATGAGTCCACGACAAGCACAACGAACAAGGAGATCAAGTCCCACGGTATTAGCGGCGGATCGGCCTTCCAAAGCCTCCGCCGCGACCGACACGACTCACATACACTCTTATCTGTCGTTTACGTTTTGCCGTATCTTATGAAGTACGCCGGTCGTATCAACGTCACTGTAATTATTTCATTTTTGATCTCTGCTTTTCTGTTTGTCACCTCCCCCCCTCACCCCCCTTCTCCCCTTCTTTTCATTCTCCTCTTCCTTCTCCGTCTCTTTTTTTTTCTTCGTCTCCATCTTCTTCTTCTTTTTCTCCGTCTTCTTCTTCTTTTTCTTTCTCTTCTTTTCCTCTTCCGCCTTCTCCTCCTCCTCCTCGCTCTTTTCCTTCCTGCTACTTCTCCTTTCTTCTCCTCCCTTAACTCTGTTCCCATCTTCCTCTAAAGTCAGCTGATTTGCACGCATGCTTGCTTGGACGCATCTGAAGGTCATCATTCACTTATCTTCTTCTTCTTCTTCCTCTTCTTCTTCTCTCTCTCTCTCTCTCTCTCTCTCTCTCTCTCTCTCTCTCTCTCTCTCTAACACCCGTCTTTCCTATTTTCTCCCATTTTGTGAGGAAAGAAATTCAGTTTTTTTTATACAAATTCATAGAAGTTTGTGGCCATAAAAGCAGATATAGCCTTTTCCCGTAGCGACTCCGCATTCATGGGTTTAAGATCTCAAAGATGCTTGAGTATGCTTCGCACATGCCACCGCTGTCTGGACTGTCATTCTCGCATAGAAATAAATCACAGACGTAAATATGGAATAAACTCGGGAGACAAATATAACATCAATAACAAATGATGAAATATTCACACGTAGAGCAATATATCTATTTTTTCTTTCTTTCTTTCTTTCTCTCACTCTCTTTCTCACTCTATCTCTCTCTCTCTCGAGTGACAAACTATGTCGCACGAATAAAATTAATTAGCTTTTCAATCAAAGTGATATGAAAATTAAAAAAGAAAAAAAATATATCGACATCCTCCTTTTCTTGCTGGCAGGAGAGGATCCGTCTCTGCGTGTCAGTCTTCAGAAAAAAAAGAAAAACGAAAAAAAAACAAAAAAACGAGAAGAAAAGCAGTTGACGCGAAAAATTCATATAAATAAAATAACTCCCACTCTACCTTCCGGAGGATTAACATGGCCCACAGAACTAGCAAGGTGCAATGCAACTCTCGCTACGGACCTCCGTCGAGACACTTACAAGATTATTAGGTCTCAATGCCCCTCACCGACTGCTGTTGGGTGAAGGGGGTGGAGGGGGAGGAGGAGGAGGAGGAGAGGGGTGGGGGAGGAGGGAGGGGCAAGGGTGGGGGTGGGGTGGGGTGGGGGGGTGAGGAGGAAGAGGGTGGGGGGTCATCGTCACTCTAAGCTCTCTTAACTATTTGCGCAACTCCCTCCTCCCTCCCCTCCCCCTATTTCCATCTCTCTCCCTCTCTTTCTCTTTTCTCTCTCTCTCTCCTTGTGACCCCGTCGGCTCGTGGTTGACTCGTCCCGTGTTTATCTCTCTTCGCCCGTCTGGTAAGGCGGGCATATACCCTCGCCACATCACTATCACCACCACCACTTCAGTCATCACACCACCACCACAGCTCCATCATTTCCAACCCCCCTCACTGCCAACCCCCACCAGCGACCCCCCTCCCCCCCTCAACCCCCTTCCTCTGCCCCCCTCGGCCGGGCCCGGTGCTTACCCTCCGTGTCCGGCAGTGCGTGTGTGTGTGTGCAATATAGAGAGTATTTGGGACGACGGAGGGTTAGTTAACACCCAGTGCTCAGATAGAGTGAGTCTAGATCGGGGGGAGGGAGGAAGAGAGGGGGAAGGGAGGGAAGGGGGGGAGGTTGGACGGAGTGTGAGTCCAAGTCCACCTTGCATCCCTCCAAACACCACCCCCTCCGCCCCT
>NW_028234434.1:12866469-12871469 GCF_977035675.1 Penaeus japonicus
GATCACTTGTTTATTATGTGCTGCTCAGGCTTGCCATCTCGTAAAACCGTTGCAACGTGTGTTAGAACGATACAAAAGTGAAGCAGAAAAATATATGTTATTCATCCAAGTCTGACAAGTGTAAATGACTGTCATGGAAAAAGAAGTGATGTGCAGTGTCAACCTCTTGGATCCTCGTTGCATGCAGTTGTCCGAGGAAGTTGTTGCACGTCAGTGCTTAAAAGCCAGCAAGAGATATTGCTCGATCCCTTTATGACACTTTCCTGATCCCCAGTTGCAAAATCCCCCACTCACGTTGTTGTGTTGTGCATCGTCTATGAGTGTTAGTGTTCGAGGCCCAAAGAACGGAACCTACTTCTCGAAAGAGACAGGTTCCAGTGCCTGCCGTATAACTTTCCCGTCACAGTCTTTCTGAACAAGATTCACGAAATCTGAAAGAAAAGTAAACAGTCCAGCTCGCAGATCGGCCCACCGTAAACTCTCTTGTGTCAATGAGAAACGGATGAAGTACAGAGACTCTGATAGTGTAGTTCGTGGTGGAAGTAGGATGTACTAAACGAACCCTTTATGAAGTGTAAAACGAGTTGTGTGATAGGTCATAAACGACAGTGGCCGCGGCCCGTGTGTCAAGCAGGAGGGAAGTGTTGGTCGTCCCAATAAAAGCTCACCTGACCGACCAACCTTGTGAGGAGTCGTTTAACAGGGGACAGTTAGCATGATTATCAAGTGTGCGAGATCTTATCGTGACCGTGTTCTGCTCCTCATGCTATCTCGTGGGATGCACACGACACATAATCGATATTAAAAGGTTGCAACGGGACGAGGAGCTTATATTGATTGCTATTCTAGTGTTTGTGCCGTTCTAAGAAAAGAGAGATTAAAACTTTGGCAATGTTATTCTTCATACTTTTGTGTACACGCCCCCACGTGTAGGACTTATAGTGTACATGATTTTACAAGATAACTTAAAGGAATATGTATCAAATTCTAAAGAGAAATGTTGAAAAAAGTAGTTTAGGGATAAATTGCAGTGACGTTTATTACGAAGGACGGGATCGCAGGTGCTGCTCGCGCGCAGGTTGCCACTCATCTGACCGCAGCAACGCGTGCTAACACTCGGCTGCTGCTGCTGCCATCTAGCGGCCGTTCCGGAAACCTTCAACGTTCAATGTGCCCGATGCAATCTGCAATGAGAACGAAAGTCTATGAAACACTCAGGCGTCTCGCTCACGCACACACGCACACACACAGACACACACACACACACTCACACACTCACACTCTCTCTTTGCAAGTCCGCTGCTAGCGCTTTAAACACTGCACCTCCTCCATTACTATACCTGAGTGTCTGCAACTCACACTTCTGTCTATGAGATGATGTAGAAATCCCATAAACATTAATAGGCATTTTGACCCCCATCAGCCGCGTATAGCATATTCTTAACCCATAAGCATGCCGTACCGTAGTCTGCGGCTTAGGATTATCCGTGTTCTACAGTACCCTACAGTACCGTGGCTTTAGCGTCATTTATTTGGATGGGATTGGTCGTAGGAAGCCGTTAGCATTACCGTGATCTAGTCCTAGCAATAGACACTGATATTTTCGATGCAATGTGAGACAATTCCGTTGATATAGAGGAAGAAATGCATTGTATCAATTTATTTGCATACTGGTTTATATTTTGCAACATTCTCTCCGTGATGAAATTGCTGTTAAAAAAAACTAATGTGTAAATCTTAACCTTGTTTTGTTGCCACTTGCAAATGCTATGCATTGTTGTTTCATATTGAGTCGAATTTATGTGTAGCAATATTGAAAGATTTTCTGGTCATGATCTTTGCCACTGTTGATCTTAGACAGAAAGAGTATATGATATTGTTTGTGAAATACAAACCCTTGAAAATCGCTGCCTGGCATGACTTGTAAATTTGTGCATTGCATCCGTAACGATTTCATTGCAAGACTTCATTGCATAATATGTTTAACGTCAGATATGGAAAACCTGAAATTATATTTGTTTCTAATAGGACTTCCTTAAGAGCTAAACGACGATAAAATGCATAAACAAGCACGCTAAAATAAACTATATGCTTGCAAGGTTTCAACACATGAATTTTGTTTAGTCTGTCATCTTTATTGTTCAAAAGAAAATATAAATTCATACTTACATGTCTGTTCATGTCAGTGCAGTTGTTACTAGTATCGCCCTATGAAGATATTGTTACTGATGTTGCATTGTTGCATTTGCCACTACTGATATTGCATTTGTTATCGGTAATATCAGCGTTTTTCTTATCATTTTCAGATTACTGCAATTGTGATTCTTTCTTGATGTTGTGGTTATTATCAAATTATTACTGACGTTGCTATATCTCTTGCCTTTACGATCATTATCATTATTATCATTTATATCATTATTCTGAGATTGATATTGATTAATTGTCATTATTTTTATTTGTGATTTTTATTTTATCATTTTCTGTCGATATCACTATTATTGTTGTTGTTACTGACATACTATTAGTAATATTAATATTGCTATTATGATTGTTGTTATTTTTATTATTATTATTATGATTGTCATGATCATTATTATTGTGACATTATTATTATTGTTGTTATTATTTTATTATTATTTATTATCATTATTACTATCATTATTACCATTATCACTATGATTATCATTATTACCATTATCATTATCATTTTTATTATTATCATTATTATTATTACTATTATTATCATTATTATTATTATCATTATTATTATTTTTATTATCATATTTATTATTATTATTATCATTGTTATTTATTATTATCATTATTATTGTTATCAATATTATTGTTAACATTATTATTGCTCTTATTATTATTATGATTTTTATTATTACTGTTATTATCAGGATTTATTATCATTATTTTTGTTATTATTATTATCATTACTATTATTATTATCATTGTTGCTATTACCATTATCATTATTATTATTATTGATATTATCATTATTATTGTTATCATTATTATTATTATTGTTATCAAAGATATTTTAGAATTAATAATACTTCATTACTACTAGTACCATTATATTGTTGCTATCATTATCATCATTATTATTTTCATTGTTATTTTTATTATTATTATCATTAGTATTATTATAATCATTATTATTATTCTCATTATTATTATTATTACCATAATTATCATTCTTATTATCTTTATCATTGTCATTATTACTATTACCGTCTTATTTAACTTATTATCATCATTATTATTACCATTATTATTGAAATTGCTCTTATTATTGATTATTATCATTATTAATGATAATTATTATGATCAGCATTATCATAATTATTTTCCTGATTATGGCTATTATTATTTTCATCAGTTGTGATTATTGATTTTTTTATTTTTGGTATAATGATCATTATTATCCTTTCTATAATTTCTTTATTATTATTATTATTATTATTATTATTATTATATATATATATATATATATATATATATATATATATATATATATATATATATATATATTCATCATCATCATCTTTATAATGACAGTGATAATGATCGTAATGATATTCATCATTATTGTTATTATCATTATTGTTGTTATCATTATTACCATATTTGTGATTATTGTAATTATGTTTATTATCTTTGTTATTATCATTGTTATTATGATTATAACTATTATTGTTATTGTCATTATTGTTATTATTGTCATTTATATCATGTTATCAATATGATATAATGATAATGATTATAATAATCATCCTCTTGGTAGTAACAATGATAATCATAGCAATATTTATGATGATGATAGTTGTAATAATGATAATGATGAGTATGATAGAAATAATGATTATGAATATCATTATTACTAATGTTAATGACAACAAAAGTTAGAATAATGATAAGAATGATAATACAATATGATTATAACAATAATAATAATACTAATGATAATGATAGTAATAATTATAATAATAATAATAATAATAATAATAATAATCATAAAAATAATGACGATAGTAATAGTAATAGTGTGGATGAAAATAATAGTAATAAAGATATTAATAATGATGATGATAATTATCATCATAATAATGGCAATGATAATACCAATAATCATGAGAATCAGAAATTACAATAGTTATGATAATAGTTATAATGATAATCACAGCAATGGTGATAGATTATAATAACATCATCATGGAATAAATATATTACCACTACTACAAATATTAATGATAATTCAAAAGATGACAATAATATCAACAAAGATAATGACTGTTATAAAAATATTGGTAATAGAGATACTAACAAATGTATTAGCAAAAGTGGGATCATTAGTATATTTAATACTAATAAATATAATATAATAAATGATAATAATAATGAATGTCAGACTACCATTAATAACACTTGTATTGATAACAACGACACTAAATACCAAGAGAATGAAAATGAAACGTAACAATAACACCACTAACAGAAGAAATAAAACCAAAAAATACAAAAAAACAAACATATAGAAATAACGCAATTAACAAGATAAACATAACGGATAATTATGGAAGAGAAACTAGTGCAGAGTTGGCGTGACGCTTCCTATCTTCCCATTTTCGTTAATGCGTTTTTCTTGCCATAGATGTCGCTAGTGTCACCGTCATTAGTTTCGTCTACCGTTACTTATTTGCATGGCTTGGAGAGGCTCCAGTTTTACTTTTCAATTTTTATTCTTTTCATTCTTTTTTTTTTGGGGGGTGAATGGGGTGGGGGGAGGGGGGGTGGGAGGGTGGGGGTGAATGGGGAGGGGGATGGATGATGGATGTTGATGTTGTGTGATTATTGTGATTGTAGTTCTTATGGGGGATTATGTTGATGCTGTTGCTGTCAGTATTGATAGCCTTGTTATTGTTGATTGTTATTATCATTATCGTTATTAATATTATTATTAGTAGTAGTAACAGTCGTAGTATCATTATTTT
>NW_028234434.1:12883969-12886469 GCF_977035675.1 Penaeus japonicus
TCATTCCCCTCTTCTTTGCCTCCCCCTCCTACCCCTCTCCTATCTCATCCCCTCCCCTGCCCTCTTCCCCCTTTCTTAATACAGCGAAAGAGAAAGAGAGAATGAGGAGGAAACAGGGCAGAAAAGTTAAATAAAAGTATTAATTTGTGTGTGTATATATATATATATATATATATATGAATATATATATGTATGCATATATACATATATTTGTATATATATGTATATATATACATACATATATATATATATAAATATATATATATGTATATATATATATATCTTTATATATATATATAAACATATATACATTAGATATACAAAGTACAGACGAAGAGAGATTAATATGAAGCGTAAAAATAATAATAAAAAAGGTAGAAGAAAAAGAGGAAAAGGGAGACATTGAGTGACGAATTGAAAACCAGATATTGCTCCTCTCGGTCGCTGTTGACGGGGGTAGGGGGGAAGGAAGGGGGAGGGGGGGGCATAGCAATCTGATACGTATGCTGATTGGCAGAAAGTGTAGCATTTACGTCCAGTCTGCGAACTATCTCCATATTGTATGCAGAAGGAACATGATATGGTGAGTCCTGGTTTTATGGTACGGCATAAAACAGAATTCAGAAGTAGTAAGATGCTGAGAAAGAGAGGGCGAGCGAGAGAGAGAGAGAGAGAGAGAGAGAGAGAGAGAGAGAGAGAGAGAGAGAGAGAGAGAGAGAGAGAGAGAGAGAGAGAGAGAGAGAGAGAGAGAGAAATCAGAAAGCGTGAGACGAGAGCAGAAACGAGAGAAATATTTCTAACAAGAGTAACGAAATTGAAGGACTGAGCAAGAAACGAAAGATGTTTGTCTGTCCGTTGGAGACAGTCAACTCGAAGGTCACATCTGCTGGTGAAGGGAAGTTCGTAAAAGGCTTTTAGGACATACATTTTGAATATCATGCATCCATCCAGTCGACTGCGCTGTGTTCCAAGGCGTTCGTTCGCCCTTGGCATCGGTTTCGTGTTTGGATCCACGTGGAGAATTATCGACAGATTTTTGACATACTTTTAGTATAATATGAACTTCATATGTTAACTATCAACCGATTATCACGCAGTAATCTCACATGATATCAAACACCTCATCCCCATAAACAACGATTCATAAAATAAAGTAAAAGACGCCAGAAACAAATCGAACACATATTTCGAAACCGCATCAGCTGTCTCAGGGGGAAAAACCCTCAAATCACCGCCAGCCACAAGTAAGCAAATCCCGGAAATCTAATAGAAAAAAAAAACTTGAATAGATCGCTATACTCTTCGTCCGTCGACTGAGTGTCAATGAACTACCTTTAACGAATTCAACTTCTTATCATTCTAACGTCTAGTCATTCGGGACCGCGTAAATGTTGAGAATGAAGCAGTAATGAAGTTTGCTGGCAGCGAGACGCGCCCTCGCCGTAACATGCTATCAGGCAACGCTATAAAAATCCCGAAAGAGAGAGAGAGAGAGGGAGAGAGAGAGAGAGAGAGAGAGAGAGAGAGAGGGAGAGAGAGAGAGAGAGAGAGAGAGAGAGAGAGAGAGAGAGAGAGAGAGAGAGAGAGAGAGAGAGAGAGAGAGAGAGAGAGAGAGAGAGAGAGAGAGAGAGAAAGTTATCATAGTCGGGCTGTAAACTTATCGTTTGGGGTTAACGAGTTTTCGTCGTGTTATCCTTTTGCACAGTGCAAGGCGTGAGGAATGCCGAACTTTCAACGGAACTTTCTCGGACAGGTGAAGACCCGGCGTAGGATTTTAATTTGAACCATCTCATCTGATCCTTTCAGAGAGAGAGAGAGAGAGAGAGAGAGAGAGAGAGAGAGAGAGAGAGAGAGAGAGAGAGAGAGAGAGAGAGAGAGAGAGAGAGAGAGAGAGAGAGAGAGAGGAGAGAGAAAGAGAAAAAGAGAGAGAGAAAGAGAAGACAGACAAACAGAGAAGAGAAACAAGCGACAGAGAGCGAACAAAAAGAAACGAAGAGAGAGAGAGAGACAAAACACAAAAAAGCAGGCCTTCTTTTATAGCTCAGACTCGCACTTTGAAGAATCATAACGAAGAGGAAATGGCGAATCAGCAAAGCAGTCGTTGGAGAGTTTAACATACCGCGATGCTTGTCTAACCAGCGATTTGTGTCTTTTTACGATTTTATATGTACACGCATAACTGTTACATCGGCTTTGCACGAGTCCACGTTTGTTTTTTTTACCGACGGCGTGTTCCAGGCGACCTAAAGTCAAGCTCAGTTAATCTAGGAAATTGCTTCCTTGACAAATGCGCGGGGATATGACAGCTGTGCGTTCATCATGTTTCTGATACAGAGGACTGCGATACCTCTTGCGTTGTGAGTTAATGCAGAGCTGAAGGGTTGTGTAGTCGTGTTTTCTTTTCTTTTCTGTACTCCTTTTTATTTATTTTATTTCATTTTATTATTTTTTTTATTATCATTTTTTTAAGAGTCGCAAATTCGATGTCTTTTCCTGATCT
>NW_028234434.1:12891469-12906469 GCF_977035675.1 Penaeus japonicus
TTCCCATCGTATATTCATATAAACGGTTTGTTTGGACGTTTCCCACATTAAGAATTTAGTAGTAATGAGTGTTTTTATGGACAGTGTGTCGTAAAATTCCGGTCCAAGTTTCAGAAGAGTATGGGGTATTACTGGCGTTGATTTAGCTGGCTTTTTTTCTCTCTTTTTGGTGACGATAGGTAGATAAATAGACAGATAATTGGGCAAATAACCAGATATACATATAGGAAAAAAAAGAAAAAGAAAACATAAAAATAGTTAAAGTGACAGGCCAAACAAAGAATAAAAAATCCTCAACATTATCAGGTCACATGTAACCAACATATTAAGTACTATTTTTTCTCGTTGTATAAAGCGGGTATCAATATCCTCATTTCTTATGTTGACTTGACGGTTTTCTTTGCATGATCGTCTGCTGCTCGAGTCCATATCATAGTTCGTAAGATCACATTAAGAATATCTTTTTCATATCGGAATTTTAAGCGTAATTGATATAATTACTTTTTGCGAAATGGAAGTGATGAAACAAATAACTAGAAACGAAGAACAAAGATGCGACAAAATACGAAAGCGCGTGAATATATCAAGAACAACAATAGAGAAAACCTGCAATTTCCGCAATTGATCAGCAACGATCTCGAATACATCAGAACATGTCGAAACAAATAACCGATAATAAAGATAACAACAACAAACAAAGCTAAACACACAAAAAAACAACAGCAACAAAACCAGACCTCCAGACCTTACGAAAAATACCCGTCTTGGAGTTCATAAACACATAGCGTAAACGGCGACACGAAGCTCATTACGAAACCTCCACCGAGATTTGCGGCCGTAAAAGAAGCCATGCGTATTCGTCTCCCATACGCCCCTCGCAGGCCCTCCGGACTATTAATTCCGCTTTACTTTACCTTTAGTGTGTGGCGGTCATGGCGGACGCCTGTCCACTCGAGGTATTATGTATTAATTCCGCTTCAAACGGCAGCGGGTTTGTTTTATCGCCCGGACTCCAGGTTGGATATCTATTATCCGACGGAGATTATTATTCATATTGTGATGACTCTGTTGTAAGGCGCACGGTGCTGCGGTCATTGCAAGCCGGGTTTTTTTTAGCCCGTTTTCTGGAGGAGATTAATATGATACCCCGAATCTTTCACAATTATAGGAAGATCGATAAAAAGAAATTGGAACACATCCATTCGAAGCATAATGGGGCCTAGATATAAAAACATTTTTTTTATTTAGACGACGCGGGGGCCTAAATAAGAGCGAAATTCTTATTCTAAACACACTGATAGTGTCTAAAATTTGCATATTTACATATTCTCCCGTGTGCAATTGCAGGCTCTTTTTTGTTTGTACTCTTCGGTTGCTGGTTTCTTCCTCGCTGCACTGGGCTATATCCAGTTAGCATTAAGTGCATCCCCGTGTACTAGAATATTGAATCGTCATCAGCTTAAAAGCGGCTTATGATCTTCATTCCCAGTGGTGCCAAACATTGTAAATACAGTGTAACTACGCCGTACCACTGAGGCATTGGAACTCAAAGCCACTGTACCACAAGTCTCCCCCTGAGAGCTCCTCCTCGCCCCCCCTCCCCCTTTTGTGTCCCTACAACTTGCCTGAGGCCGAGTCATCTCTTCTTCCTTATCCTCCTCCCCCCCCCCCCTTCCTTTCCTCCTCCTTCTCCCCCTACTCCTCCTCTTCCTCCTCTCCCCCCCCCTCCTCTCTTCTTCTTCTTTTTAGTCCTCCACCTCTTCCTCTTCTCCCCCCCTCTCCTCTCTTCTCCTTCCTAGTCCTCCTCCTCTTCCTCTTCTCCCCACCCCCCTCTCCTCTCTTCTTCTTCTTTCTAGTCCTCCTCCTCTTCCTGCATCGCCTCGCCCCCCCACCCCCCTTCTCCCCATAACGAGGTGAGCTTCCAGGCACTTGCGCCCCATTCCATTATGACACCTCTATATCTCTCAGACGACTCTTACAGGCACCTCTGGCTAAGGCTCTCGCCATTGCCCTCAACCGTACTTACTCTTCCTCTTGCTCCTCTTGTGCCTCGAGGGGTCTCTTCTCTTCTCTTATTTCCTCTTTTGCTTTCTTCTTTCTGTGCGTCGTGCTTTCTTTGTTATACTTTCGTTGTGAGTTTTTTTTTGTCTACGTTTGTAGAAAAGTGATACAAGGTATGGCGCTTTCTATTTTTATTATCATTATTTTTATATTCTTTCTGTCTCTCGCTGGCCCCCCTTTCTCTCTCTCTCTCTCCCTCTCTTTCTCTCTCTGTCTCTCTTTCTCTTTCTTAGTCCTTCCCTCACCCCCTCTCTCTCTCTTAGTCCCCCCTCTTTCTCTATCTTAGTCCCTCCTCTCTCTCTCTCTCTCTCTCTCTCTCTCTCTCTCTCTCTCTCTCTCTCTCTCTCTCTCTCTCTCTCTCTCTCTCTCTCTCTCTCTCTCTCACCTCTCCTTACGTCCCTCCCGATACCCTGGCTTTCCTGCTTCTCTCGTAATCAGGTTTTTGCATTACTCTGAACAGGCTTTCGCCCTCGCTTTAAGATGCATATTTTTCATTGTGTTCATCCCATTTCCTCTACGCCCATTTCTAGGCTTGTTTTCAAATTCTCTTCCGGAGACAACACACTGTATTTCTGTACACGCTGATTCCTGTTTCGCCTTATTACGAAAGGATGTGTATATTCTTTTCTCCTTTTTTCTGTTTTGGTAGTTTCCGTTTTTGTTTTTTTTTCTTGTCTTTTCTTTTGTTTCTTTTGTTTTTTATTTTTTTTATTTTTCGTGTTCTAGTTTATTAATGTCTTTTGTTTGTGTTCATTTGATTGTCTTTCCCTTCTTTGATCTTTAGGCATATTTTCTTTTCTTTTTTCCTTTCTCTCTCTCTCTCTCTCTTTCTCTCCCTCTCCCTCTCTCTCTCCTTCCCTGCTATTCTCTTCCTCTCCCTCTCGTCACCTACTCCCCCTCCCTTTTCCTTCTTTCTTCTCCCTTCCTTCACCCCCTCCTCTACCCTCTTCCCCCATTCCCCCATCCCGTCCTCTCTCACGCTTTGTCGCTCTCTGGTATTCGCCCTCCCTTGCTCTAAGAACCGGACCCCCCGCCTAGTGGTAAAATGGAAAGCATATGTTTTTAAAGTTCTCGAGGGGTTCAATGTCAGGGAAGATTATTTTACTCTGGCTGTTTATTTTATTAATATTCTTTTAAGATTGAATGAAAAAGATATCAATGATATTTGGATATCTTCTTAATTTGCTTCTTCTTCTTCTTGGATATATGGATGAATTGCGTGTGTGTTTCTTTATCTATTAGTCATCTGTCTTCTGTTCACGAGTTAGGTGATATAACGCATCGCATTTTCTATAAAAAAAAATAATAATAATAAAAAAAAGAACAGACCAGTGATGTAAATCCTCACACAAACTCAGCAATACTAATGAACATAACTCGACAACTCGACTCTAACTCAAAACCCCAAAAGCAAAGGTTAACGACCCCCTCCCCCCCCTCAGACTTCTTAAATGAAGGAGTGTGAGGTCGCTCTTCCAGGATACCCGACCGCATCCAGACCTTGTCCGTGGTTGTGGCCATTTCCTCACGTTTGTAAGTCGGGCTTTGGGGGTGTGTCTACGGGGCGGGGTGAAGGGGTCGGGGGTCGGGGGTTGGGGGTTGGAGGTGGCGAGGAAGCTGGGAGCATGGGTGAGAATGGGGGTCTGAAACTATAACCGGGGTTTATAGTTTTTTCCGATATTAGGCTTCTCTTTTGTTGTTTTACTTATACACACATACATACACACACACACACACACACACACACACACACACACATATATATATATATATATATATATATATATATATATATAATATATATATATATATATATATAACACACACACACACACACACACACACACACACACACACACATATATATATATATATATATATATATATATATATATATATATATATATATATATGCATATATGCATATATGTGTGTATATGTGCATATAAATGAATGAATAAATAAATAAGTGAATTAAGATAGATGTATATATGTATGTATATATACATATATATATATATATATATATATATATATATATATATATATATACATATATATATATATATATATATATATATATATATATATGTGTGTGTGTGTGTGTGTGTGTGTGTGTGTGTGTGTGTGTGTATGTCTGTGTGTGTGTATGTGTGTGTGATAGAGAAATGACATATATGATTAAGACATAGACATTATTTTCATTTAATGGAAAACTATTGAAGTCACTAGCGTTATGGTTGCACATATACATTGCATCGGTCGGCCGACATGTTGCCAATGGTTATGAACACACAAAGTCTTTTATTTCTTCAGTAATTTTTAAGAAAGACACGTAAATCTTCCTACAGATACAGCCGTTTCTTCCTTCCATCATGGCGGGAACCTCAAGGCCACTTAAATTTTATAGATCCGCAGCAATTGCACAAAATATTGATAAGGTTTGTTGCTATATTGGTGCATGAAGGAAGGAAGGGGAGAAGGGGGAGGGAAGGGAGAAGGAAGGGGAGAAGGGGGAGGGAAGGGGAGAAGGGGAGAGGGGGGAAGGGAGAAGGAAGGGGAGAGGAGGGAGGGAAGGGGGAAGGGGATGGTAGGAGGAAGGAGTACGAGAGATGTTGGGGAAAGGCGAAAGGAAGGGGAGAGGGAGAGGGAGAATTGAGGAAAGGAGAGAGAGGAGAGGGAAAGGGGGAGAAGAGAGAGGGGGAATCAGGTGAAAGAGAAAGGGAGAGGGAAGGAGAAGGATAAGGCAACTAGAGAAAGAAGAAAGGTGAGGGAGGTGTGGGAGGGGAGGGGGAGGGAGAAAGTTACTTATCGGTCGTCGTTACAACCGTTACGATTTTGAAACAGGGAGATTATAAATAGCTAACTACCCATTCCGAATGAAGTCTTTACGAGTCAATCGTTAAGTGCACGAGAGTATCTTTCCTTTGAATGGCCATTGCTTTGGAATAAGATCTGCATTTCATTTCTTTTCCTTTTTTTTTTAACCGAAATTAGAATTACCTAATGAGGATTTAAATCTAACGGAAGTTCTCCTTTATAGAAGTTCCTCGTCTAAGAGAAAGACACACAAAAAAAAAAGAAAAAAAAATCTAGACCATTTCCGCGAAGCAACTAAACATAACGCATCAAAGAGCAATTTATGTCCGTAATCTAACGCAAAAGGATTATCCGGAAGATAATTGTACACAGAGAATTCCTAATTTTGGTACTCCAAAATAATTATATAATTACCAAAATGAGGTGAATTAACGAGCGCACGCATCGATCTTCTTGACATTAACAACGGACCATGAAATGCCAGCCTGAGAGAGAACCCCCCCCCACCTCACCTCCTCTCCCTCCCCCTCCTCACTTTTTTTCTTTTCTTACTCCTTTTCTTTTTCTTCGTTCTTCTCGTTTTCTTCTTCTTCTTCTTTCTCTTCTCTTTCTTCTCCTTCTCATCCTCCTTTTCTTCCTCCCTCACAACAACTTTTATCTACCATTCCCTTCCCTTTTCTCCTCCCCTTCTTTTCCTGCCCTCTCCTCATCTTCCCTCCCAAGGCACTCCTTCCACTACCCCCCGTTTCCCCCCTCAACCCATATCCCTCTCACCCCCTTCACACCCACCGACACGCCCACAACATCCTGTCTACGGTCTTTCACACCTCAGTTCCCTCCCCACTCGCCACTCTCTTTAGGCCTATTGTAAACACACGAGTTGTGTCGTCCCTGCGTTAAGAATGAAAGAAAAAAAGTGCTTAGCGCAGAGGGAAGGGAACACTAGAATAGGCATGGCCGCATTTGAGTATATTCTATTCCCTAGTCATATTCTAATGTCTTTCTAATTTCCTTCTTCTGCTTCTCTTTATTTTTATTTTTATTTTTCTTGTTTTTCTTCTTCTTTCTCCCTTTTTCTGTCTTTCAATTTCTTATATTCTATGTTTTCTTTTTCCTTTTCTCTCTTTCCATTTCTTCTTTTGAACAACCACTTGTATGTGTGAAGAAAGGGTATATTTGATATGTGTATTTCTCTTTTTTTCTCTCCTTCCTTTTCATTTTCCTTAAAAAAAGGGAGGAGGGAGAAAGGGGGGGGGGGGGGTGAAGGTAGGTGGGCGTGCGGTTTAGGGATAAAGAGGGGAAGGAATGGAGGAGGAGGGAGGGAAAGGGGAAGGGAGGCATCGGAGAGAGTGAGAATGGAGGAGAAAAGGGAGGAAGAAAAAAGAGGGAAAGAAGGAAAAGAATGAGAAAGGATGAAGATGGAAGAATAAAAGACGGAAGGGAGGAAGTAAGAGGAATAGGGGGAGAAAAGGGAAAATGGAAAGAAGGAAGAGGTGGAGAAGTAGGAAAAGAAGAGAGGGTGAGGGAGAAATAGCAGTAGGAGAGTGTGAGTGGGGGAGGGAGGAGTAAGAGTAGGAGGAGGAGGAGGTGGAGGAAGGGAAACCGGAGAGAGGGGGAAGGGGGAGGGGAGGGGAGAAGGGGAGGAGCCAAAGAAATACTCTACTGTCTTTAGTTCCTGGGAATATCGGGCATGTTCGGAGATAACTTTCGTGCAGCGAGGACAAAATACAAATACCCCCTTTTAATAGATCTGTACAGAGGCCTTTAACGGAAGGAGAGATACGGTCCCGACGACTTTCTATTGTTTATGATGTTCTTCCCTTTTAAGAAAACGGATCCCCAAGAGGAACAACCGAACACAAGCAACAACAACAACAACAACGACAACAAAGATGAGAAAGTTGTAACATTGGAGTTTAGGGAATTCTGAAGCGCAAGAATTTACAGGATACTAGAAAACAGAAGTTTTGGCTGTTTTGTAAAATATTAATATTGGATACTGTGGTATAACTGAAAATGAGCTTTCCCTGAATATTTGTATATTTCGTTTTGCCAAAAATACAGTAACGTTACTTAGGGTTATGGTACGTCGAATAGGAGGAAATAAAATGACGTACGCAATTGTTCACGTCAAGGATGATGTAAATTATCGGTCATTAGAAGAGAGAGAGAGAGAGAGAGAGAGAGAGAGAGAGAGAGAGAGAGAGAGAGAGAGAGAGAGAGAGAGAGAGAGAGAGAGAGAAGAGAGAGAGAGAGAGAGGGAGGGAGGGGGGTGAGCGAGAAAGAAAATTATTCCAGAAATATTCTAAATGGTATTTGTAATCGTAAAAAAATAGCACTGTTTTCTCTCTCTTTCTTTTCCCGTCTCTCATCCCACCCCTACCTATCTCTTTCTTCCTCTATCCTTCCCCGCTCTCTCCCTTTCTCTCTCCCTCTCCCTCTCTTGTGTGTGTCAGATTCCATGGTGAAAGTGTGACCGAAGAACAACAAGCACACTGCCACAGGACACATAAACAAAGACATGACTGCTCCCAGTCATGTCAAGCGTTGGCCAGGCTTCCTTTGCCTTCCTTTGTGGCGACAAATCCTGCGTTGTATGACAGTGATAAGAGTCCTTTGCATTCAGATATACGTTGTATTCCTTTCAGTATTTGATGTACCTGAAGGAAACAAACCCTTTGTTACTGCTTACTTATCTTTTATTTGATGATGGTTGCAAGTGTAAGCAGGTGTTGCTTTTGCTATAATGATCATATTGATTCTCTCTATTGCACGATTCAGGATGTCATTAAAGATAGAGTGGGTGTATTATTAGGAGCCTCACTAATATAGGGATAAGTGACTCACACCTGTCACGCAAGTAAAGGAATTAGCCCTGTCCTTACTGCCAAGCGACGCCGGCGCCAAGACCCAACTCGCCAAAGACGGGTTGCGTGCCGTAGACTTTTCGCGTGAACTTCGCCCTTACGCTTGTGCACAAGTCACCAAGACTCGGACCAACGTTGCTAGAGCAAACAGAATAAGTGCATGAAGGAAGACTCTGAACATATTGCGCGTGCAGTAACGTTAAGCTACTTCCAGCTATCAGAAATAACAAATGTAACTCGTAAATTGATGAAAAGATACGGCCTTTCATTTGTTCTGAGCTTATACTAACAAACACGAAATTGTAAGGCTAGCAAGAGTGATGGAAGATTTCCGGAGCATGAAGCGCGAATGTCCATTCATTGGATATGTAAGCGAATGAGTTGGTTACGACCGCATAAAGAACTTAACTTGAATAAATATCATTACAATAATAGCAATAATGAATCGGCGAATGAATTAAATCAGCTGGGTAGTGTGGTTAAATAAACAAAATAAATAGTGTTCACAGTTTTCGAGCGTGCGTAACACACTGACACAAATAGCAGTGGTCCACTGTGTTAAGGCAATGATAATTAAATTTTGATGATGTAAACTCAAAAAGTTTATTATGGATATTGGCCATGACTAAACATGGCAATAAAATTCCAATTTGCTGACATTAATGTGTTTGTTATTTGATTAAAGCATGCCAGTGAAGGAATGCGGATTCCAGCGCGAAGTTGTTGCTTATGCTATATACATACACATAAACACACACAAACATGGACGGGGGCCAATGTATATATCTAAAGTATGTAATTGTGTATATATGTTTGATATGTATGTATGGATGTGTGTGTAGATCTGTATGTGTGTTTGTGTGTATGTATGTTTGTGTACGTGTGTGTTTGTTTGTGTGTGTGTGTGTGTGTGTGTGTGTGTGTGTGTGTGTGTGTGTGTGTGTGTGTGTGCGCGCATATTTACACACCTTTAGACATGTGCAGATAACGCACGCTTAACCTCTCTCATTCACTGATTCCTCTCTTGATTATTTCTCTTTTGGTTCCGCGCATGACCGGAGGGTAAAAGAATAAACCTATTATGATGCCAGGGCTAATAAAGTAATAAAGATAAAATCAATGAGATAACGATCGTACTAATGATAGCAGCGATAACAGGTTAATTAACAGATAGATTAAGAAATAATAATGCGCAGAAGATTGATTATCAAGACTTCATAAAGCGCCAGATAAAATTTACATATTATCATGGACTCATTTTTTCCCCCCAAGTTTCGCGCCTTCTGAAGGGTATGCAAATGAGCTATGTGTATGCTAATGGTTGCTAATTGCATAGACTTTACCTTTTCTCATTGTCAGACATCCTGGTCGTGTGTGTGAGATCCAACAGGTACAGGAACACTGAACATAATCCCATTTTCTTTCCCACATTCCGTTTTCTGTGGTAATGGCGTTTTTTTGTGTTTGTTGTTGTTGTTGTATGTATAATACATTCTCTTTTCCCCCTCCCATCTTCTTATTTCCCTTCTCTATCCCTCTCTTTTTCTTTTCCTCCTCCTCCTCTTTCCTTTTTTTCCCCTTTTCCCTCTCTTCATTCCTTCCCCTCTACACTCTCCCCTCCTTCTCCCCTCTCTCACACTCCTACACTTCCTCTCCTCACACTCCCACTTCTTGTTCTCTTTACATCTATTCTCTTCAGCTCCCCCTCCCCCCACTCCCACTTTTTTCCGCTCTATCGACCCCCTTTAACCCCCACCTCTTTCTCGCCCCCCCCCCCCCACCTGAACATTTCCACATCCCCACCACTCCTACATCACAACTTCCTTCCCTCTCACCTCCTTCCCTCCTTCCCTCCACTCCCACACTCCCACGCTCCCACCAGCTCTCCCTCACTCCCTTCCACACTCCCAAACCTCCTTCTTCTCCTCCTGCCCCCTCTCCCCGCCCCCCCGTCCCCCTATCCCTCCCATCATGACCCCCCCCCGAATCCGAAATGGTAACGCTCGCAGGCTGACGTACGCGTCTTCTCAGTTATCCGAACACCACTCCGGCCATGATTACACAGCTCGGAACTGATGCTTGTGGGAAATGGAAGAGATGATAGCGGCGGTGGCTTCCAACAGCTGATTGTGGGGTGTCAGGAGATGTGGGGAGGGGGGGGGAGGGAGAGGGGAGAAGATGGGAGAGATGGACGTGGGAGGGACAGAAGGAAGGGGGTGGGGGCCGAGGATGTGGTAAAGTGTGAGTGGATGTATTTGGGATAGAGAGAGAGAGAGAGAGAGAGAGAGAGAGAGAGAGAGAGAGAGAGAGAGAGAGAGAGAGAGAGAGAGAGAGAGAGAGAGAGAGAGAGAGAGAGAGAGAGAGAGAGAGAGAGGGGGGGGGGGGAGAAAGAGAATGAGAGAGAATAAATGAAGAAAAGTATGCTATAGAAGAAAGTGGTATAGAGCAAAATAATAAGACACAAGTATGAGAAAGATATATAGACAGAGAAAGAGAAGAGAAAAGAAGAGCTCAGAAGAATAACTAATATAACAACATTCTGTAAAAAAAAAAAAAAAAAAAAAAAAAAGACAGCACAACATTAACCAAAGAATTCCCTAAACAGGTTTTTAAAAATAAATTTACAGAGGAATATGGATCTAATATCATAAATCAATGCCGATGCGAAAAATAACCTCAATATAAAATTGTCTAAAATATTCGTCCACCAAAACAATCTATTTTACCGAAGTTTAATGAAAAAATAAAGAACTAAACTACTTTTTTTATGGAGCGGGAGGGAGTTGGTTTTATAACATTTAATTCGATATTCTACGTCGTTGATAATATTTCTCGAATCATTTTTCCTTCCATTTTAGAAAATGATTTGGCTTCTTATGAACCGATATATTTCACTTAAAGGAAGAGCCATTTGTAAACCCTCCTTTACATAGTTCGTGGTCTTTGGATATTTGGAATGAACAGGACTCTCTTCTGTTGCTGTTTACTTTATGTGAGGTGCCAACACGTCGTAAATACTGATTTATGATACCAATGAAAATGGTTTCTCTGTGTTTATTGTATGTCTTTCCTTCTTCTTCCTCCCCTCACCTTCTCTCTCTCTCTCTCTCTCTTTCTCTCTCTCTCTCTCTCTCTCTCTCTCTCTCTCTCTCTCTCTCTCTCTCTCTCTCTCTCTCTCTCTCTCTCTCTCTCTCTCTCTCTCTCTCTGTCTCTCTCTCTTTTTCTTTCTGTCTTTCTTTCCGTACCTCCCTCTGTGTGTATGTATATGTGTGTTTACGTATGTGTGCACTTCATACCGGATACCTCGCCCTTCCCTTGTCTCTGTCTACCCGTTTCAACCTGCAAAATAACTTCCCCAATACCCTTTGCACTGATCTTTAACTATCCCCCAAAATATATATCTAAGCATAAGTAGTCTTTCCCCTTTCCTCATACGAAGGAATTTTACGGTCCTCCCTCGTGTGGAAACCTCTGCGTTTACTTTTTTTTTTAATCTTTTTTATTCTTACAGCAGTTGCTAATTTCTGTAAACATACGTTCTTACTATCTCTCTCTCTCTCTCGCTTTTCTCTCTCTCTCTCTCTCTCTCTCTCTCTCTCTCTCTCTCTCTCTCTCTCTCTCTCTCTCTCTCTCTTTCTTTTTCTCACTTACTGGGAAGGTCATCGGATTATTATCATTATGATTTATCAGGATATTTATTCGGTTGGCTGTGCATCTACACTGTGGCAAATGCACAAGGGTATAAACAGGTGGACAATGATGATATTTATAATAAAATTGGCATCAGATTTGGTAATATCAATAGATAATATTATCATTAATAATAATAATCATAATAGTAATGATCATAATAATGATAATGATAATAACGACATTCAGTCAAAGTAACACGTGCGAAATACACACACGGAATCACGTCATCACACGTTCAAACAAACACACAAACAAAGAACACACAATACATCAAAATTACAGTGCCAAGTGACAAGCAAGTGACGCGCGACTTAAGCCAACCCAACAGCTTCTAAATCCCCATGGTAAACGCTTTATCTTCGGCTGAAATGGCACCTATTACCCATTAAAAAAATACGTTGAAGATGCATGGATTTGCGTCGTGGGAAGGAAAGTAAGTGCCGTATCTCATGGGGGAGATTAATCACTTTATAGCGATGCGATATGGCACTTTTTCCATTGATTTATTAAGGAATGTACGAGAGCGCTTTTTCGCGTAAAGGTAGACTAAAAGCTGGTGCGTGATATTAACGACTAACGACTCAAAAAGAATGTTACCTTTAAGAGGGTTCTAAATCTTATTATTGTGTTATATTCGGAAAGCAGTTATCGCTTACTATAAATCATCTTCGCCCCCTCCCCCCCTCCCCCTCCCATCCCTCCGATCACCCCCCCCCCCATCCCCACTTCCTCCCTCCATTCCCCGATCTTCTAACGTGTTTATTATCACTTCTATATATACCTTCTACCTCACACCTCATACCACTCCATGCCTTATCTCCAACGGTCACCAACCTGATATTATCACTGGCAACATTAGCCCAGATAAGTATAAAATGCGAATATTCTTAAAAAAAGAGAGAGAGAGAGAAAAAAAAAACATATCTAGCACATTTTCCCCTCTTCTTCAGAAAGTGAAAAATGATCCAAAGAGCCTTCGGTCCGAGCGGCCATAAGCGATACATAAATATGATCTTGGTGCATGCATAAAAATATCCGGAGCTTCTTGCCCACTAGTCCACAAAACAAGAAGAGAATCGGAGACCTAATATGATCAACGAATTTTCGGCTGTAAATAAATATATAAATATGTAAGAATGGACAAGGGAGGCATTCCTAACAGTGTGATTGTGGTGTATTGATCTTTACGATAAGAGCATTTAAGGTCCATAATGGTGAACAGGCCCAGGATAGAAAGCATTTCTGATTGATGTCCCCTCGTCATTCAAAATATTTCTTTATGCTTTTCTTCCTTTTTCTTCTTTCTTCTCTTTCGTTTTCGTTTTTTCTTTTCTTCGTTTTCTGAATTTGCACGCCATTATGCCCCAAGAAAGGTGTGCGCAAACACATTTTCTTCTTCTTCTTCAAAGCTATATATTTCCCTTGTGGTTTGTATGCCATCAGAATATACGTTTTTATAGACTTTCGCTTGTTAGTTCGCTATAGCATTAGTCAGGCGTTATGGAAGGCCGTCATTTGAACGATCAAGAAGAGAATTGTCACTGCACTTGGTGTGTGCAAAGTGCTATTGATACAGAGCGAGGTGGTCGTTATTTGCATAGAACCTTGCAGCTTGATGGCCATTGCGAGCGAGTGATGGCTGTCTTATAACAACTGATTTGACGAGCGATTGCGAAGAAAGGCGAGGTAGAGATACGTAAAGAGAAATTTGAAAGAACGAACAAAAGAGAGAATAAAACGGAAACGAAAACAAACAAGCCCATCGCCCTACAAGGAGCTAGTTGATCATGCTCGTAATACTCACTCTTTCTCTCTGCCACCCAAGCGTGTGAGCGCCCAGGAACGTGATGAACTATAACCTTACTTCGGTTATTTCCGTTATATGAATTTCTGGTCTTCAGTGGAGAAGAAAAATGTATTAATAACCATCTTATTATAGTTCAGGAAAAATCATTAACCCTCCAAAGATTTAGCATTTTTTTTTTCTTTTCTTTTTTGAAAAATCGTAAATCATCATGAACACCCATTTAAAGATATACATAAAAAGATAATTCTAATCATCAATTCTAAGAAATATAAATCACCAGAAAAAAACACCCAATTATATATTTTAAAAAATCAGCTTTAACGACACCCTAAAACAACCTCACACACCAGCCTCAAGAACCCTCCAACAATTAAGAAATAAAACCCACAGACGGAGGGAGAAAGCAAGAAAGAACTCGAAATAATCCCAAAGGACGTCGCACGGTTCCTCCCACGTACAAGAGTCACAGACGAGTCTCACACAGGATCGAACGGGCGTGAATCATCTCATTCAACGACGTGCTGTAAACTGAGCCCACATAACGTACTAGATCCCATCGAAGCGGTCCATTGACTCGTCATTCAAGGCATTCCTGTTGGTTGGTGCTCTCTCTCTCTCTCTCTCTCTCTCTCTCTCTCTCTCTCTCTCTCTCTCTCTCTCTCTCTCTCTCTCTCTCTCTCTCTCTCTCTCTCTCTCTCTCTCTCTCTCTCTCTCTCTCTCTCTCCTTCCTCTGGCTGTTTGTCTGTCTGGGTTTGTCTTTCTGTCTCTGTTTCTGTCTGTGTTTGATTTTCTGTCTCTCTGTTTCTGTCTTTTATACTTATATATTCACGCATGCACGCGTGCGCGCGCACACACACACACATGTGTATATATGTATATATATATGTATATACATATATGTAGATTTATATATATACATATACATATATGTATGTAGATTTATATATATATACATATAAGTATGTATATGTATATGTATATATGAATATTCATATATGTATATGTATATATATATAAATATATATATATATTCATATATATATATATATTTTTTTTTTATTTACATGTACGTCTGTATGTATGAATGTATATATGTATGTATGCATCTCTCGCTACAACTGCCCTTCATGGCGCAAGACCTTTTCCCTTTCTCCTTCTCCCTCTGAACGCCTATCTCTCCCGGCAAGCGGAGACAATTACAGAGCCGTCACCTTAGGAGCTCCTGAATAACTGATAGCTCAAGAATACCGCCGCCTGGGAGGCTGTGATTATTCCTGCCCAAAACACGACCTTCTGACCTCAAAGCATAAGGGTCAGGCAGCCGAGAGCAAGAGGGAGCGTCCGACCCCCACCCAGCCCATCGGCTTCACTCCGCCACCCCCCCCCCCTTCCTCCCTTGCCCCGCCTATTCCCTTCACTCCCTCCCCCTCCCCCTCACCATCACCCCGCCCATTCCCTTCACCCTCCACCCCCTTCGACCTCAGACCCGTCCCCTGACCCTCCCCCCCTCCCCCCTCCCCTGTAACTGGAGTAACTGGAGCAAGCCCATTCCAGTCGGTTATGGTCCGGGCGCCATGTAGAAACAGGCAAATATGCTATGCAAATTCTCCTCGCTTACTGAACTTGAATGAACAGAGGCGAGTGAGATAGAAATTCGAGGGCACTTGACCCAGAAGCTAATTGATAATTCAAGGCTTTCCGGAGGATGAGCCACGGGGGAGGAATCACGTCAGGGGATAAGCCATTCCGAGG
>NW_028234434.1:12911469-12918969 GCF_977035675.1 Penaeus japonicus
GTTTATTCGATTATCTCGGCGGCCTGGCGATGTGTGAATATGGATGAGGGCGGGCGATCCTCATGCGCCAAAATGGGGGCCACATACACACACACACATGCTCGGCTTTTTGGAGTCAAGCGCAAACACATATGCAGTTGCGCCCTCGCTCGGTACTCGAATACACCTACGTCGATTCGCAAACTCACATGTACTTAATCTCTCTCTCTCTCTCCTCACACGCACACACACACACACACACACACACACACACAAACACAGACACACACACACACACACAAAATCAACGCACAATCCCACACGCACATAAGATAGCCACGTAAGCATCTGGCTTAGGGAAGCAAGGTATAATAACACTAACTTCGACTCCAGCTGTCGTGAAGTAGCTACAGATACTGTGTGATTTATAACCAAGCGTAACTACTAGACACTCTCCAAGCTAAGAGATTCCCCTTTGCAGAACCGGCGCTTGTTACCAGGGCCTCTGTCACAGCGCATTAGTGTGCGTCATGACCTGATCGTAACATTAAAAAAAAAAAAAAAAATGAAAGGTGTGTGTAGGTCTGTAGGCGGGGGAGGGAAGGGGGTGGAAGGGGGTGGGGAAACGACGGGGAAGGAAAGAGAATGGGAAGGGGAAAGCGACAGGGGAGGAGAGAGAGACAGAGGAGGGAAGAGGATAGATGGGAAAAGAAGGGGAGGATATGGTTGGGGAAGCGACAGGAGGGGAAAGGAACAGGGGAAAGCGATATTGGAGGGAAGGGGGTGAATGGGAAAAGAAGGAGAGGGAAGAGGAGGGGTAGCGACAGGGAAGGAAAGAAGAGAGAGGGAGAAGCGACAGAAGAGGTAAGGAGATGGAAAAGGGTGAGAAAGGGAAGGGGAGATGACAAGGAAGAGAACGAGCAGGAGAGAGAAGGGGGAAAATGACCCAGCAAACGGGGGGGAAAGGAGAGGACGCAAGATGAGAAAAGAGGGGAGAAGATAGGATAAGGGAAGGGTATGGGTAGGGGATGGGGGTGGGGGTACGAGGCGTTAGTAATGACCTAGCGTTGCGCGTATCTCTAATCCCCTCGACGGACGCAATTGTTTCTGATGACTGGACGCGTGTCTCGCCAAGCACGGCCCTAATGGCCAGGTATAATCGGGTTCCAATGCTCAGATTTTTTTCCCGAAGGGGGGAGGGAGGGGCGTAGGGTGATGGGGAGAAGGGGACCGTAAGGGGGCGATGGGGGGGGAGGGGTTTGGTCAAAATGGTTTTATTCCTTTGCGCTTTTGGGCGTGCAATGCTCCAAACGCTCCTGCATCATTTTCCAGACAACAACCGTGACATATGAGAGGGTAGGGCAGGGGGAAGGGGGGGAGTACAAATAGGGGATAGGGGGACGGTGTGGGAGGAGGGGAGGAGGGGAGGAGGAGAAGGCCGTGTGGGATAGGGTAGGGGTAGGAGTAGGGGGTCAAGGGATGTTGGGGGATAGGTAGGGTGGGTAGGGGGAGGGGGGGCTAACAGCTATCGAGGGGGCTAGATTTTCATCAGCAGTAAAATGCCGGTTGTTGCTGGGTCGTCGAGCTGGTTACGTGTGAATGTTTTTTTTAACCTCTTTTTCACTCCGTGATTTATTCTATCCGAAGCGTTTTTTTCTTTTCTTTTTTCTTTTTTCTTTTAATTTTCGCCTCTCTTTGCTACGTGCATTTTAACGTTGATATAAAAGAATGTAACCTCTCTTATTAACTGGATGAATTAATGAATAAAAAAAAAATAAGTATGAAAAAATGATTACAAAATGGTTATACATGTCTCATTAACACCCACACTTGAATGTTAATATAGAGCTATATAACCAATCCTATTAACCTCCATCCTCAAAAATGCGAAATAGTGATAATAATGATAATAATGTCAAACGATAAAGATGATACAAAAAAATCCCTCTCTCATTATCAATTTTATCAAAACCTCCCTTGGTCTCAACCCCCCCCCCAAAAAAACAAAAAAAAAACAATAATAATAATATTAATAATTCAAAATGATAATACTAATGCCGATAAAATCCAAACAAAAACAAAAAACACGTTTAAATTGCAACATTGCAAAGAATCCCTTCCACCAAACTGGAAAGCAAACATTCCTCAGGAAACATCACGAACGCGTTCCTTCTAAAGCAGGGAATCTCAAAGCCCACGTGGGTGGAACAAAGAACTAATTGCTGCTTGTCTGCGGTCATGAGAAGGTGAGAGAGAGAGAGAGAGAGAGAGAGAGAGAGAGAGGCTGGAGAGGTGAGTGGGATGTGGTAATGAATGAAAGAGAAAGAGAGGGAGAGAGAGAGAGAGAGGAAATGAGAGGGAGGGAGGGAGGGAGGAGGGAAGGAGGGAGGGGGGATGGGGAGGGAGGAGGGAGGGAAGGAGGGAGGGGGAGATGGAGTGAGGAAGAAGGAGAGGGAGAGGGACAGAGAGAGAGAGAGAGAGAGAGAGAGAGAGAGAGAGAGAGAGAGAGAGAGAGAGAGAGAGAACGAGAGAGAGAGAGAAAGAGATGGACAAAGTGAATGTGAAACAAGTGCTCGGACGCTTGCGTGATTTGAGTCTGTGACAGGGGGCGATATTGCCTTTAGAAAGCATAACATCAGAGCAGTTACGAGCAAATCGCCGGGGTGAGAGGAGGAGATATTGAAGGACATACGGACATGTGGGAAGATAAAGTACCTGAGGCAAACAGGGGAATGGATGGAAACAGACAGACAGACGAAGAGTTTAATAGATGGAGGAAAGGAGAGAGAGAGAAAAAAAGAGAGAGAGATAAGAAAAACACAAACAAGTTGTCGATCAGTAGAATTATATTAAGTTCATGAGCCGAGAAGACGTGATGCAATAATGATTTCTAACATTGAGATATTGCAATGCCTAAGTATCAAGAAATAAAACAATAACCGAAACTTAATCAGAAAACAAACAGACAAACGAAAGCAATAAACCCAAAACCTTTACACCAACATGGATAATAAACAATGAAATCACCATCACATGCAACATCCTTGCAACACCCCATACCAACCTCCCCACACTTCCCTCCTCTCGGAACTCCTCTGGTGCATGACAGGATTCTTGCAAGTGGACGAGGATGTGTTGCAGAGCCGTCCTTTGGAGATGGTCGTAGTTGCACGTCCCGTTTGGCACTCGGATGATCATGTTGTGAGTGAGGGTTATGCTCACGGTATCTTGAGGGAAAACGCAAGTACCGAACGGGGAAAAAACAGTGATATGTTGCCTCCCTTTGCCCTTTGTTGGGTCGCTTGCTTGTTTCCGAACCTGATTCGATCTTTGGTTGTTTATGTTTGTGTGTGTTTGTGTTTGTGTGTGTGTGTGTTTGTGTGTGTGTGTGTGTGTGTGTGTGTGTGTGTGTGTGTGTGTGTGTGTGTGTGTGTGTGTGAGAGAGAGAGAGAGAGAGAGTGTGTGTGTGTGTTGAATATCTAAATATTTTTATATTTATATCAGTCTCTCTGCCCCCCCCCCCTCTCTATCTTCCTATCTGTCTATTCATCCATCTATCTATCTATCTCCTTTTCTCTCTATCTTTCCATCCCTTTCTGTCCGTCTCTCTCTTTCTCTCCCTCTCCATTCTCGAGCATGAAGCACACACAAAGCCTCCAGCAGAGAGCCATGGGGTCATCCGTCACTGGTCTGGCGCGTGGGTCAGGAGAGAGCCAAGTTCCACGCCCCTTTCCCCTTTGTGCCCTCTCCTCTCTCTCTCTTTCTCTCTTTCTCTCTTTCTCTCTCTCTTTCTCTCTTTCTCTCTCTCTCTCTCTCTCTCTCTCTCTCTCTCTCTCTCTCTCTCTCTCTCTCTCTCTCTCTCTCTCTCTCTCTCTTCTCTCTCTCTCTCTCTCTCTTCTCTCTCTCTCTCTCTCTCTCTCTCTCTCTCTCTCTCTCTCTCTCTCTCTCTCTCTCTCTCTCTCTCTCTCTCTCTCTCTCTCTCTCTCTCTCTCTCTCTCTCTCTCTCTCTCTCTCTCTCTCTCTCTCTCTCTCTCTCTCTCCCTCTCTTCACCATTGCCCCCTCTCCTCTCTCCTCCTTTCTCCCTTGTCTCCTTGCCTCTCTTCTTTCCCTTCCGCTCTCTCCTTTTTCCTCTCTCATCTCCCCTTTCCTCGTCTCCCCACTTGACTTCTTCCTCTCCCACTCTGGTCCCCTTTCCTCCTCTCCCCCCTCTTCCCTTCTTCCTCTCCCCCATCACCAATCTCCCCGTCTTCCTCTCCTCCCTTTCCCCTCCCCTTTACGTATCTCCCCCCCCCCAACCAATATCCCCGTCTTCCTCTCCTCCCTTTCCCCTCCCCTTTACATATCTCCTCCCCCTCCCCCTCCCCCTACCAATATCCCCGTCCCCTCTCCCCCAACTCCCCCCCCTCCCCGTCCCCTCCCTCCGAGTCCATATCATATAATTAACTTCTGCCACAACTTGACCTACGCTAACCACCACACCCCAATGTATTAAATAATCGACTCCACTACAGCCTAAAGGTTTTTTTCTTTCTCTGTTTCTCTCTTTCTTTCCTTTTTTTCTCTCTATTTTTTGCCTTTTTTTCTTTTTTTGTCTGTTTATCTTTCTTTATCTCTTCCTCTTCCTGTATTCCGGTTTCTCTGTCTTTCTCTGTTTGTCTGTCTGGAGTCTCTCTCTCTCTCTCTCTCTCTCTCTCTCTCTCTCTCTCTCTCTCTCTCTCTCTCTCTCTCTCTCTCTCTCTCTCTCCCTCTCTCTCTCTCTCAGTTTTTCTCCCTTTATCTCTTTCTATCTACCTCTCTACCTATCTCTCCCTCTCTCTGTCTCTCTCCTAGTATCCCCTGTCCTCCCCTCTGACTTTCCCCTCATATTTCACCCCTGACCCCCTACATTACATAATTGCTCGTTACCTATATGGTCGGCCTACAACTTGCTTTTTACGCCCCATTTTTAAATGACAAAATTGCCTTTTCTTTTTATTGCTTAATGAGAGAGATAGAGAGAGACAGAGAAAGAGAGAGAGAGAGAGAGAGAGAGAGAGAGAGAGAGAGAGAGAGAGAGAGAGAGAGAGAGAGAGAGAGAGAGAGAGAGAGAGAGAGAGAGAGAGAGAGAGAGAGAGAGAAAGAGAGAGAGAAAGAGAGAGAGAGATGTGTCATACGTTCCTATCCTTGTGTGTTATAAATCCTTAACTTTTATAGTGTTTATGAATCAATATGTATTCTTTGATAGATCTTTAATCAATTCCTAGTGTGCAAATGGTTTGCTATTTGCTTATTTACTGATGTTTGGTTTGAACGTGTTCAGAATATCCCTCTTCCCCTTTCCAATGTGTTTTCCTCTCTTTATCGGATGGTACCCCTCTCCTACTTTCGCATGCCCTGTCCCTCTCACTCCATTAGTTCACCGTCTGTCTCGACTCTCTCTTTATCTCTCTCTCTCTCTCTATTTCTCTATTTCTCTCTTTCTTTCTTTCTTTCTCTCTCTCTCTCTCTCTCTCTCTCTCTCTCTCTCTCTCTCTCTCTCTCTCTCTCTCTCTCTCGCCGCTCTCTTCCGACCTTGAACCGCTCACCCCTTGCTATCAACACACCCTTCTCTCTCTCTCTCTCTCTCTCTCTCTCTATCTATCTATCTCTCTATCCCTCTTCTTCTCTCTCTTCCTCTATCTCTCTATCCCTCTTCCTCTCTCTCTCTCTCTCTTCCTTTATTTCTCCGATTCCTCTTTCACCCTCGCTGTCTCTCTTTTCCCTTGTCTCCCTCTTCCTCGTTTATCACTCGCGTCCCTTCTACTTCTTCTCTTCGTTTTATCCATCTCTGGTTCTAGTTTACTTACTGTCTTGATTCCCCTCCCCCTCCCTCTCTCTCTCCCTCTCTCTCTCTCTCTCTCTCTCTCTCTCTCTCTCTCTCTCTCTCTCTCTCTCTCTCTCTCTCTCTCTCTCTCTCTCTCTCTCTCTCTCTCTCTCTCTCTCTCTCTCTCTCTCTCTCTCTCTCTTTCTCTCTCTTTCTCCCCCCGTTTATTTATCACTCTATATCCTTTCCTCACCCCTTCCGAGCTGTATCAATTGAAGATCAATAACAACAGTCGGTGATTAAATCCCCCTCCCCTTGCCTTCTACCCCCTCCCCCCCTCCTTTCCCTACCTTACTGAGAGAGAGAGAGAGAGAGAGAGAGAGAGAGAGAAAGAGAGAGAGAGAGAGAGAGAGAGAGAGAGAGAGAGAGACAGACAGACAGACAGACAGAGACAGAGAGAGAGAGAGAGAGAGAGAGAGAGAGAGAGAGAGAGAGAGAGAAAGAGAGAGAGAAAGAGAGAGCAAAAGAGCACGACAATTGTATCCTGCTATCTCCGATCCTCACCTGTTGATAGCTTGAGCACCTTTTGACCTACTAACGTGTGGGTTGATCGTGCATCATACATTGAAGGTTGCCATTACTGTCGCAACAATAGCTGGAAATGGTGGCTCGGAACTAACGTAGTGTGCATTCGTAGGTGTGTGTGTGTGTGTGTGTGTGTGTGTGTGTGTGTGTGTGTGTGTGTGTGTGTGTGTGTGTGTGTGTGTGTGTGTGTGTGTGTGTGTGTGTGTGTGCGTAGAAAATGTGACAAAAACATAGTTGAGAATCATTAATATGAAAATTGTAGATGAGTCACGCACACACACACACACACACACACACACACACACATACACACACACACACACACACACACACACACACACACACACACACACTTGCGGTCTTCCCTACAAGCTCGATTCCTTACTCCACTAGAACTCCACTATTCTAACGAAACAACAGTCACCGTGCGATGTAAATAGAGAGACAGTAAGTCTACAAAAAATAAAAGTATCGAGAGAGATAACGACACAGATAAAGAGCGCAAAAGAGAAAAGAGACAAAGAGAAAGAATTATTGAGATGTTCTGTGTTGTTCCACGGCTCTGTAACAACATGATCTTGATGGGTGCTTACTTTATAACGAAATTCCTCTGAACGCCGCTAGGGGCGCTGCGATCACTTGGAGCGGGGTAGAAGGCGAAGACACTTAATAAACAGCTCTTAATTCTAGAGAGGAAAAGGAGATATCGGAAGATTTGGTGTGTATCTTCCTTCCCTTCCCCTGTCCCTTCTCCCCTTTTCCCCAGTCCTCTTCCATTTCCCCCTTTCCTGTTTAACCCCTCGTCTGGTGGTCTTTCTTGGTTTTCCCCTTCTTTTTGTTGTGTCCCCCTTCGCAGGGTTATTATGGTTCTCTCTCTCTCTTTCTCTCTCTCTCTCTCTCTCTCTCTCTCTCTCTCTCTCTCTCTCTCTCTCTCTCTCTCTCTCTCTCTCTCTCTCTCTCTCTCTCTCTCTCTCTCTCTCTCTCTCTCTCTCCACCCCTTTTATCAGCGGCGAAAGACTAATTTCAGGTGTACTTGGACGGTATTCAAGAATGTGGTATTCCTTTAATAATTCACCCCCTCAGACGCGGAAACATTGGGGATTATGGAAAATTTATCTGCTAGGAGAGTTCTTTGAATTCTTTTGATACTTTT
>NW_028234434.1:12931469-12951469 GCF_977035675.1 Penaeus japonicus
CAAGAGGATTGCGCATGAGGGTATCAATATTTTATTGTTGCCATTCTGCAATTGCAAGCTCACAATCGCACTATTATCTAAATACGGAGGTATTACTATTATGCACTATATCTGTTACACTTGCCTAGATGATACGATTTTATATCAAACGTATGCACGGAATAGGAAAAATAAGATAGAGATAGATAGAGTGAGTGAGAAAGAACGAAAGGAAGGGAAAGAGAGAGAGAGACAGAGAGAGAGAGAGAGAGAGAGAGAGAGAGAGAGAGAGAGAGAGAAAGATAGAGGAGGGGGGGAGGGGGAGTTAGAGAGAGAGAGAGAGAGAGAGAGAGAGAGAGAGAGAGAGAGAGAAGAGAGAGAGAGAGAGAGAGAGAAGAGAGAGAGAGAAGAGAGAGAGAGAGAGAGAGAGAGAGAGAGAGAGAGAGAGAGAGAGAGAGAGAGAGAGAGAGAGAGAGAGAGAGAGAGAGAGAGAGAGAGAGAGAGAGAGAGAGAGAGAGAGAGAGAGAGAGAGAGAGAGAGAGAGAGGAGAGAGAGAGAGAGAGAGAGAGAGGAGGGAGAGAGAGAGAGAGAGAGAGAGAGAGAGAGAGAGAGGGAGAGAGAGAGAGAGAGAGAGAGCGAACGGACGAACCTTTCATTGCACACCCCCTTCATCCTTCCTCCCACGGGACACTGCCTGACCTTGCAACTATAAAAACTGCAGCAAAGTTGAGACATTTCTCCTCCTGCGGGCCAATGACTCATAAAGTAGCCAGTTATGAGCCATTTCGACCCAGCCACGTGGTCGCTCGCCCCCAGAGTGGAGTCCTTTAACAGTCCGTTAACGGTGTGTGATTGGCATCGTGGCGGGGGTCCCCAAACGGGTCCTTGTCCAGGATTGCGTCACCGGCACCATTGTCCTGTGACGTCACGACTGGTCTTCTGGTTTCTGGATTAGGTTTAGGAGCCACTTGGACGCTTGGGATTTCTCTCTTGCTAGTTATTGCTTTTATATTTTCTTGTTTGCTTTCTTTTATCTTTAGTCTATTTTTAGAAATATGTTTTCTGTGATTATTGTTTTTTTTTCTCTCTCTCTTCTCCTCTTATCTTTTCGTCGAGTGTATGAAAAAAAAAGAAAAAAAGTTTCGTGTCCCTCGCTGCCTCGTTTGTCGTTGTGGTAGTCCTCGACGACCACAATAACGACCCCGGGATTAAACTCACTCAGCACGACCACACATTCCTCGAAAGATGCTTGGAGAGGCACGGGGACGGAGGGTGATGTCAGCTGATGTCAGGGAAGATTATGTCATCTAAGACCCCGTGAGTGGTGCCAGACCTTCCTTCCGTGAGGCTGTCCAGGGAACCCTAAACACTCACTTCACTGAAAATAATTGGCAGTGGGTTTAAAGACGGCATAATTGCTTCATTTCGGAGGCACGGAGGAAAGGTGCGGGGTTCATACACAGTTATGCCTCTTAGCTGTCACTTGCCAAGGATGATGAGACATGCACACGAGGACGTCGACGTGGTGACGTGCGTGACGTCACTACCGACACATGACGTCATGGATTTCCTTGGCGCTGGTGAGCGGCCACCTGCGGGTCTTGCCAGGCCGGAGTTAGTGTTATAGACGCGGCTCTCGCCTCTCTGTCCTTGCTTCGCATTTCTTAACGAAGAAAAAAACAGACATTATTTTAGTCTTTTTTCTTCTTCATCCTTATTATCTAATTTAGATGTTTTTTCTTGTTATTATTATTCCTCGCGGGAATGGCGCAGGTCAGCCATTGTCGAGTCTGTTCGGTGTCCGATTACACCACCAAGGAGTAAATGACTTAATTTTCGCCCGAACACAATGAAACGTACTTTTGTTCTCTCTCTCTCCCACAATCATTCTGGAACCATTCTTGTTATCTAATGCCTCGATACGAAATAAAACGGATCCGAAATTACACAAAGAGCTTTAAAAAGAGAAGCGGGGACAGAGGAAATGCGAGTTCCATGACAACAATTCAAAGCTCCCAAATCATGGGATAGGCGACAGGAACGGAGAATTTACGCGACCGCTGCCTTGTTCGAATCCTCGCCCACGGCTTCCACTGAGTCTCCGGCAGATGTTCCTCCTGATGCAGATGGCCGCAGTCCGTCCCGTGGTGATTTACGAAGCACTAAAACAAACTAGCTTTACGAGAACGGCGGAACATTTTTAGAAAATCGACTGCAATCAATAGCAGTTCCGGCTAGTCAGCACCAGCGCGGCGGGGGAAAAGAAAAGAAATTACCAGCAATTATCCCGGAGGTTCCCAGGCCAGCAACGTACCTAAGCTGCTGGCAACTTTTATATCACTGCCTTCCCTCCTCTTGCTCGCCCTCGAAAACATTTTAGGCTTAAGGAACACACCGAGGACCTACTCGACGACCTCTTAACCCTCGACCCACGCCCACGTTCCAGCCGCCCTCGGTCATCCTCCTCTTTCTCCTCTCTCTCCCTCCTCCTCTTCTTTCATTTCCTCCTCCTCCTCCTATTCCTCCTCTTCCTCTGACTCTTTCTCCCTCTTATTCCTCCTCCTCTCGCCTCCCACTCTGAAGTCCAACCAGGTGATGTGTTGAGGAACTTTCTCATTCTCTCTTACTGGCCTCGGGGTCTTCGTTGAAGCAGGTTTGCGAGGTCTGGAAGGCTTTATAGGGTGTATCACCTAATACGATCTGCGTTTTGATCTCTGCGACGTCTATATTCATCCTGAAGAAAATTGAAAGATCATTGCTCTCATTTTTTTCTTCTCGTTTATGTGTAAAAAGGGATGGGGGGGAAATTGGGATGGGGGTGGGGGTTGGGGGTGGGGGGAAGATCCACCACCAATATAACGTACTGACCATTAAAATTCAGTAGGGCAGGAATAAGTATCTCCTGCTGGGAGCGCAGAGGGTGGCTCCAGCTCTGGATGATTATATTAACGAGTTCTCTCCTCTTTTACCTCTTCCTCTTCTTTACCTCTTGCCTCTTTTCCCCGCCGCTCGCTATCGGGACTCTGGCGACCTGACCTCTCTGACGCCCCCCTCGACCGGCCGTGCCATGAGATAAGTGCGTGTTTATTCCGGAAGTTGTGATTTGTTTCCGGAGGCGAACATGCGACCCCTTGAGTGACTCGTTCCCAGCACGCAGGTCTGAGGTGGTTATAGTCCATGAGGGTCGTGTTAGTTATGTTGCAGAAGAACAGTCTTATAGCGGCGCTCTCACGGAGGCTGGCGCACGTTCATGAAACTCTTAATGAAGGGAACTAAGACTCTGCTCATAGCTATCATTAATTTATCTTAGTATTTTTTTCTGTATGTTGATAAGGTTTTATCTATATGTGGTCTTACTGTTAACACCAAAAATCTGACCGGATGTTATTGGAGAATATGTATGATAATATTCTCGTAATGCCAACAAAAAATGTATATGAATATGTATAAACAAAACGAAGGACCGTGCGTGGTTGCGAGAAAGAAAGAGAGATAGATAGATAGATAGATAGAGAGAGAGAGAGAGAGAGAGAGAGAGAGAGAGAGAGAGAGAGAGAGAGAGAGAGAGAGAGAGAGAGAAAGGAGAGGGGGAGACACACAGGCAGACAGACAGACAGACAGACAGACAGACAGACAGACAGACAGACAGACAGACAGACAGACAGACAGACAGACAGACAGACAGACAGACAGACAGACAGATAGACAGACAGATAGACAGAGACATCGAATTGAGTTACATCTGAGAACAAGACGTCAGTATTCCCAGAACCAAAGGAAATCACCTCAGACATCTGGATGATAAGAACAGGAGAACACACACAGCGTAGGCATTTGTTTACCCGCGAACAAGAACAGTCAAGGACGGAATTTGCTTGCCATGTTCTCTGAATGTGTTCTTGCTGCATCTTGCATGGAACGTTTCAGTTTTATTTTAGTCTACCTTTTCTATCCATTTTCCCCTTTCTTCCTATATTGCGTAAAATTTTCATCATTTTTTTTACTTCCTTTTTGCGACGAAGTAATCAGATGACGTCAGCACAGATTTATCCTTGATGGATTATTTTGGTGTCTGTTTATGCGAACATGAATCATCAGTGTTCAATATCTATATGCATTTAGATAATGAAATGAGGTTATTTTCAGCAAAATTATGATCACGTATTCTAGCTTGATTCAGTAGACCGATTAAAGGAATTTACTGATGTAATCCTTTTAGGCAAAAAGCAAAAGCATAAAACTGAAAAATACTTTGCCTAAAAAAAGAACGATAATAAGCAGTTATTAAAGTGATTATAACTTATGCAAATTGTGATAAATTATCGGAGCACATAAGACCTACAATTACATACACTGTTATACCATTGCCATCACGGGGAAACTAGTTAACGATTTTTTCTTGCAACAACGAGTCGCCACGGAAATGCAATGCACGCAGCGAAATCGAAGCAGAGAATGAACAAGAACATGAAATAAACCGCATTGTAAGTCGGCGCTTTTCTCAAGATCGTTCCTTAGTCTTCCCTCTTCTTCATCTTCTTAATCTTCTGCTTTTTCTTCTTCTTCTCCATCTTCATTTTCTTTTTTCTTTTTTTTTGAGATTCAGTTCAAAGAATAAAAAGCCAACCTTGTCTTCGAAGGCCACTGACCACGGCTTTCCTGCCATAAGTCGACAGGTGCTTCCGGCTTAGCCTATGGTTAGTGAAAGGTAAATATATCTCATCTTCCTAAAGGTTACGAATGTGTGATTCCTTTATCTATGCCAGGACGAGGAGGAAAGAGAAAGAAGGGGGGGGGGGGGGGGAGGAACAGGAAGGGATAGGGAAAAGGTGTGGGAATAGGGGAGTGGGAAGAGTGTGTGTGTAGGGGGTGGGGGGAGGATGGAAGGTGTAAGTGAAGATATGGAATATGGGAGGGGATGAGAAGGGAAGGAGGAGGAGAAAGGAGAGAAGTTTAAAGGGAGTAGGATAGGAGGAAGAAAAAGGAAGGGTGTAGGGGGGGGGAAGGGAGAAGAAGGGGAGAGGAAGTCCCATGAGAAGTCCCAAGAAAGGGGATGTGAGGGGAGGGGAGGGGAGAGGGGGGTGGGGTAGGTGATTTGTAGATCCGCCAGCACCACCCACCAGGAGGACGCTACGAAAATTCGAGGTTGGCGATTTACGAGCCTGGGATGATGTACACATTTTTCCTTCATTAGATCCCAGGAATCGTGTAATGGATGGGACGTAATGAATGGAATGTGTCGTGATACCGATTATTATCGGCGTTGCTTTGGTAGGGGGAGCTGCCGGCGCGGACGGAGGGGCGAAGGGGAGCGGAGGGAGAAGAGGGGAAAGGTGAAGGGGAGGACGGGGAGGTGGAGGGGATGGGGAGAAGTGGGGAGGCGTAGGGGAGGATGGAGAGTGGGGGGAGAAGGGGGAAGGTGGAAGGGAAGAGGGGTAGGTAGAGGGAGAAGGGGGGAAGATGGAGGAGAAAAGGGGAAAGGGGAGTGGTGGGGGAAGGGGGGATGGGGTAAAGGGGAATAAAGGGGAAGGAGGAGGAGGAGATTTTTAAAGATAGTGGATAAAGCGTCTGTCGTTCAGACTTACCATGAAAGTTCAGGTAGACAGAACGTCTAACTTTTCTCATTTCTCTGTATTCGTTCTCACTGAACTATATGTATATTTTGTTCTGCTTGTTCTCTTGAGACTTTGTTCTATATCCTGTGAAGCTTGTGTTATCATGCGCCCTGCCTTTATTAAACGTTTATCTTTAAAGAAGATCAAATTAACAATATTACAATCAATGAAGTTAAAATTATCAAAATAAGAGAAGAATTTCTATTCCCAAACAAAATCCGTCCTTTTGTTACTAGTCTTTTCCACGTCCTATTTAAGTCCTATGCTGATCCTATTCTTAGTCCTGCCATGAGAAAAAATAGAGAAATTAAACCATTTAAGGCTTTCCCTTCGATGTTGACGGAGCCTTCAGTTATTGTCGTTTTGCTACACTGTTCCAATCCAGCTTGGCCCGTCGTTATAGCTAAGCCCTTCTGCAGTAGCAGGAACACCCCTACACATCTCTGGTAAGCCCACCTCTCCACAGTTCGAGTGACCCCCTTCCACTATGGTAGTTAACACCCCCTCCACTACAGTATTTAATCCCCCTCCCTCCTTCCCCTCCCCCTCTCCCCACCCCAGTAGTTCACGCCCTCCTCCCCATTGTAGTCCTATAGCCCCATTCTCTATAATACACTGCCTCCATTCACGGAATGAAATGGAGCTGTCGAGCACACATGTGAAGGTGGCCTATCCCCTCCGTCCTCCTCCTCCTCCTTTCTCTTTCTCTCTCTCTCTCCCTCTCTCTCTCTCTCTCAATCTCTTTGTCCTTCCCTCCCGTCCTTCCTCCCTCCCTCCCTTCCTCCCTCTTTCGCTCTCTTTCTCCTTCCCTCCCTCCCTCTCTTCTTTGCTCCCTCTCTCTCTCCCCTTTTCTCTCTCTTTCTCTCCTCTAACCTCCCTTGTCACCCTGACCCCTCCTTCCACCCTTCACCCTTCACCCCAGAGGCTAATTTAGCACCGCACCTTCAGCACGTCCTCATTTAGAAATTTTCCATGTACTGTAATTAAGTGTCGAAATGGTGCCGATGCAAAACCAGGGTCTCGAGTCCCCGGCATTTCTTCCAGGCCGGTGAGCTCGCTATTGCTTCGCTTCTTCGGGTCCGATATTGTGCCCCGCCAATATCTTAAACCTAACAGCAACAGGGAACGGCAGCGACATCAGCAGCACCGGCAACAAGAACACGGCATTCTGTTCCATTCTGTTCCACGGGCATAACTAGCAAGCACTGTTATTACTGTTGCTACCTCTAGCGCACACAAAGGCTGGCAGCGTGGTCGTGTGATGGCAGCCGTTAATGACTACCACGTTTTGGGATCACGACCATTTTCTCTTACTGGTGACTGTTCTGTGCTCTCATGACCATGACTGCCATGAGTTGTGTCATGCAGTGGGCTATCTGTGATCATGCTATAGCTATGTAAGACCCTGCTCGCGATGCTATCCGAAGGAAATATTATTGCATTGGTTATTTATCCGAGAGACTCTAAGTGGCTGTATAAAAGACCATTGTTATCATGATTGTTATCGCCTTCTGAATTGCAAATTAGTGATAATACTTTGGATTGGACGCTAGTTAATGTGGAATCTGGATTCTTTCGCCCCCCTATGCAATATCATTAGAGGGACTTGAAACCCGCTTATATTCGGGGAAAAACGCAGACATTATTATACGTTTTCCTAAAGCTTTATTCCATTCTAACGGCGACCGCAGCCATTATGATGCGAGTAAGAGTTGCAAGCCCAACAGTAAAGCAATCATGCTCTTGTTCTAAGTCAGCGTAGTCTATTGTTATCTCGACAACGATCGCAATCGAGTAATTCTCACTCGTGTTGAAAAGTCATCAAAACACTTCATTCGCACAAAGTCATCCACGGAGACAGTAACGAGCGTCTCCATTCCGCAAGGACACGATTCTCAAACAGATTGTCACGGGAGCGCGTGGTTTCATAATAAGATTGGCTGTTTTTCATAATAAGATGGCTGTATTCGACCGCAAAACAGTCTCAGCGCCGGCCGTCAAAACACAGCTCGTAAAAGATGGCCGCAGGACCACAAGTCGCCGATTGAACAAATGACGGTTCACACAAGAGCAGTTTACACCACATCCTCCATAGCGAAGGGATCGAAACCTTTTGCAAAACCTCCAGAAACCTTATTGTGTGATGTCTAGTGTAGTTTATGACTCATTTCCAGAGATCCCGACGCCATATGTCCTACTGGCCGTTTCGCAATAGTATCTTTGACATATATATAGATGTATGATGTTGGAATTCCTTATTTCCTGCATTCAAAGCGAAGTTAAAACATATTCAGTGCACTTGCATTTGTACAAACATTTACTTCACAGGTGTGATCAAAACATCTCATTAGGGGCAGCAGTGTTTCAGCACTACATAGTCGAAACACATGCTATAGTGTATGACGAGCACACACACGTCACACCTTCACCCAACATCTGTGGAAATGATCATCAATCACCTGTCACGTATACTCATCAACCTGCAATCATCCATCCACACACGTTCCCTCGACTTCACCAATCGTATTATCATCATAATCCTCGCTCTGATCGGCGCAGATTGCTCGCAAGCACCCCTCGACCGCGCACAATCAGAACTCTCGCCAGCATCTCTGAGCGTCACGTCGTCTGCCGATGGGCGTCTTCCTGAGAGCCGCCGTCGGGACCGCGGTCTACATCCTCGCCTCTCTCCCCGTAAGAGGTCCTCGGGGACTAAGCAAGCCGCAAATCACACGGCCGTGACAGGTGTTTCGGCATCATCCGTCACTGGCTGTTACGTCACCACGCAACCATCTGTTACCGTCGGCCCGACTGTCATTTCTAGCGCAACTATTACAGATTATATTGTTCAACTGCATTACCTCAAACGCCGCCACTAAGCACGCCCTGTCACTTCCTACAGGCCGGGTAATAGCCCCTGTCACTCCTAACAGGACCTGCTAGGCTCCGGCAGAACCACAATCTCCAACATGGACGGTGATCAATACGGGCGAGACTTACGACCAATTCTGATACATCCATATCCACTATACTTCATGTCACTCTTCCTCAAACTATTCTCCTCTCTCTCTCTCTCTCTCTCTCTCTCTCTCTCTCTCTCTCTCTCTCTCTCTCTCTCTCTCTCTCTCTCTCTCTCTCTTCTCTCTCTCTCTCTCCCTCTCTCTCTCTCTCTCTCTCTCTCTCTCTCTCTCTCTCTCTCTCTCTCTCTCTCTCTCTCTCTCTCTCTCTCTCTCTCTCTCTCTCTCTCTCTCTCTCTCTCTCTCTCTCTCTCTCTCTCTCTCTCTCTCTCTCTCTCTTTCTTTCTCTATTTCTCTCTCTCTGTCTCTCTCACTCACACACACACTTGTTGTACATATAGACAAACATGTGTGCACATGCTTACATACACTGACATTCGTCATGCACGTATAACATCCCCCCCCACTCTCTCTCTCTCTCTCTCTCTCTCTCTCTCTCTCTCTCTTTCTACACACAAGCATTCTTTCTCCTCATCCTCAATCCTCAATCCCCTCACTTTTCCTCACACACACACATGAACCAATTTCTTTCCTCAAATATTTCACCGCCTCTCCTCAAGCACCACCTCTGCACACAACACCACAGCCTTCCCCGATGTATTTTCACAATGTCTTTCCACGTACACGCACGAGCACACCCACACAATACAAGCAGACATAGATCAGTTTACAGACTTTATATTCGATGTATCTTTTTGATTGTTCGGATAGATTGTTGTTGTTATCATTATTGTTTTTTTAATAAAGTCGTACGTGTCTCGCAGTTCTTCCATTCTCGATAGCCACAGCACCTTTTCAAATACTTTATAATACATACACAAAAAAACACAAACACAAACATACATACACACACACACACACACACACACACACACACACACACACACACACACACACACACACACACACACACACACACACACACACACACACATACATACCTCCACCTCACACACACACACAACACACCGTCACCATAACACCATCCCCCAGGACCCCCTCTCCTACACACACACACACACACACACACACCACACCACACCATCAAGACAACACCATCCCCCAGCCGCCAAGTCCCAACCACTGCACCAGCGCATCTTAATTACAGGGCTTCAAACGCGGTGCTTTATCGCCCCGTGGTGTAGCGAGTCGGCAGCGGCGGCACCCACGTCCTTTGCCAATGGACGTGGAGAGTGTCTTTTGTCATCGTCCTTCCCCGCCTCTCGAGCGGCGTCGTCCCTCCTGACGAAGGCGAGAAGGTCTAACAGGGTGTTCACTCACGACTGGGTTCTTGAAGGGCTTTCCTCTAATCTAAGTGATTCGGAAAGTCTTTCTTTTTTTGTGGGTTCTTGTGTTTGGGTGTGTGTGTGTTTCTGTGAGTCTGTGGGTGTGTGTATGTGTGTGTTTGTTTATTTTCTGTGTCCGTGTCCGTGGGAGGGGGTGGGGGTGTGGCTGGGTGGGAGGGGGAGAAGAGGACGAGGGTGAGGGGCCCTACACGACCGGCTACAGCGAGCGACTCGAAGGTGGGCAACCGTCACCATTGTGGAGTTCTGAGGGAATACCGTCCGAAGTGTTATGGTGTCAATAAGACTCACAGCGCCGTGCCCGTCCATTCACCATCCGGGTCTAAGCGGCACGGGTGGCATAGCATTGTCTTGAGACCGGGCAGCAAACGAAATAAACACCTACGCTCAAACTGTTCTTCTACGAATAATGGATGTTCAGGGGCGAGGAGAATTATAACGCAGATGTTAATAAAGAGCTTACATACAGGTTGAGTTAGAGCTTAATTAACCAGTAGATTTGCCCTCTCGACCCTGGTAGGGGAGAGGGGGAGGGGGTGACCAGATGGATTCGTCAAGTACTACCCCAAAAGGGTGAAGAGAGAGGGAGAGGGAGAGAGAGAAAGAGAAAGAGAGAGAAAGAGAGAGAGTGAGAGTGAGAATGAGAATGAGAGTGAGAGTGAGAGAGAGAGAGAGAGAGAGAGAGAGAGAGAGAGAGAGAGAGAGAGAGAGAGAGAGAGAGAAAGAGAGAGTGAGTGAGAGAGAGAGAGAGAGAGAGAGAGAGAGAGAAAGAGAGAGAGAGAGAGAGAGAGAGAGAGAGAGAGAGAGAGAGAGAGAGAGAGAGAGAGAGAGAGAGAGAGAGAGAGAGAGAGAGAGAGACTCGGGACGGAGGAGATAAGACTAGATTGATGCAGAAATTATGAAAGGTTTCTCGATAAGGCTAGATCCTTCATAAAACATGTCCTGTGCCTGAATAATGGCGGGGAGGGAGGGTGACCATATTATCGGGGCTGTGACGTCCATAGAACCCCTATACAATGTTGTGTTTGGGTATGTTAGTGTGTGTGTCCGTATTTATTTATTTATTTATTTATTATTATTTTTTTTTTGTGTGTGTATGCGCTTCTAGGTGTGTGTTTGGAAATATAAATGAGACCGTTTGATCGTTTCTGTGTATATATACGTGTATGTATATATTTGCATGCACATGTATACAGTTGTCTGTCTAACCTCTTAGAACAAAAAAACAACAACAACAAGCATACATCTGGCAATCCCGATGATCAACCTACTCACAAAACCGAACAATTTCCACACGTATGCATTTCGTGTGACCCAAAATATTTAACTTTGGCGATGGCGGCTGTAGCTCCGCCCAAATTCTACCTTCCAGGTTGATAATGTCAGAAGCATAAGGTATGTGATGATGGCATGACGGCCCAACATAGATTAGGGATGTTGCAAATGTCCACTGATGAACGAGTGTCTTGTATGAAAAGTTCCCAGTTCATCACCGTTCAATTATCAATCTCGGTGGGAAGAAGCCTAATCATAATTACGTTACGTTCTGATGATGCATCTGTGCCTTAATTCAATCTCGGTCATTTGGTTAATGATAATTTCGTCGTATTGGAGGGTGGGGTGGGGTGGGGTGGAGGAATGGAGGGAGGGAGGGAGGAGGGGGGAGGGAAGAGGCGAGTATATATGCATTCTTCTTAAAAAAAAAAAAAAAAAATAAATAAAAAAGAGAAGATGGAGAGGAAGAAGAAGAAAGGAAAATTATGAGAGAGAGGGAAAAAAAAAACTTTGAAAAAAGTAGAGATTTTGAGCTGTTGTGATAACCAGAGGAGATAAAGGTTTAAGTAATCAAAATATAGCGGATGTGGTAGAAAGGAACCTTGAAGGAGTCACTGAGGATCCATAATACGTCTTAACAAGCCTCCCTCCCCCTCCACAACTCCCACACAGCCTCCTACAATCCCCCCTTCCCTTCTATCCCATCCCCAATTCTCTCATTCCTCCACTCCCCACATTTCTTTATCTCCCTCCCCATCTCCCTCCCTCCCTTCTCCACTCCCTCTCCTTTCCTTCTCCCCTTCCCCACCTCTCTTCCACCCTCCTCCATTCCCTCCTCTCCGTCTCCCCTCCCACCTCCCTCCCTCTCCCCTCCACTCCCCTCTCCCCTTTCCTTCTCCCCCTCCCCACCTCCCTCCCTCCTTTCCCAAAAAATGATTTGCGAAGAACAAGTTAAGTGGGAATACGTATTGTGTGGTCGAGAGAGAAATAAGATGGAGGGAGAATGAGGGAGGGAGGGAAGGATGGAAGGAGGGAGGGAGGGTAGGTGGGAAGGAGAGAAAGAAGGATGGAAGACATGATGGAAGGAGGGAGGGAAAGAAACAATGAGGGAAAGAGAGTCGGAAGGAGAAAAGGATGGAAGGAAAGAGAGGATGGTTGGAATGGAAGGAGGAAGGAGAGAAATAATAGGGAGGGAAAGAGGGTGGTAAGGAGGGATAGAAGAAGATAAGGAGATATATAATGGGTAAGGGAGGGTGGGTAAGAGGGACGGAGAGAAAGATGGAGGGAAGGAATGCGCGAGGGAAGGAGAGAGAGATGGAAGAAGATTAAAAAAAAAAAAAAAAAATGAGGGAGGAAGAGAGGGCGGGAAGGAAAGAAAGAAAGATAGAAGGAAGGGGGGAGAGACAAAAGTTCGGTTGAAGAACATGCTTACATCAGTAATAGCAAGACATGCACGATCCTCCGGCCTTCAAGGGGGGGGGGGGTGATATGTTCATATGGTATACTCGCAGGTCACCAAGCAGGTCATCAAAGGAATACATCATCTCATGATACATCGTGTTAAAACTCCATACCGTTGCAAGTACTTGAGTACGAGCTCATACAAGAGAGTATTAATGACTCTCCCCCCCTCCCCCCTCCACCCCTCAAACCCTTCAATAACCCCCTACTCCCACTCCCCCCAAAAAAAAACTCTAATTAGGAACATTTTATCCCAATATCCATCTGCAGCGGCCGACAATACCCTTCCCTCCCCTCCCCACCCTTTCCCTCCACCTCATCCACCTCCCTTCCCTTCTCACCTCATACCCTCTCCACTTTATCCAACTCCCTTCCCCCTCTAACCTCCTACCTCCTCTCACCTCATCCACTTCTCTTCCTCCTTTCACCTCTTACCCCTTCCACCTCATCCACCTCTCATCCCCCCCTCACCTCATCCACCTCCCATCCCCCTCTCACCTCATCCACCTCCCATCCCCCCCTCACCTCATCCACCTCCCATCCCCCTCTCACCTCATCCACCTCCTACCTCCTCTCACCTCATCCACCTCCTACCTCCTCTCACCTCATCTACCTCCTCCCATCCCCTCCTCCCTCTACCCCCCCCCCCTTTCTCTCCTCTACCTTGCAACTCACGATTGATAGATAACACCAAAGGATTAACAATGCAATGTCGACTAGGCTCCCAAACCCTTACCGCAACAAGACCATATTGAACAACGCGCTTGGAGGGGAGGGGAAAGGGGGAAGGGGTGAAGGGGGGAGAAAGTGAAGGAGAGGGATGGAGGAGGGAAAGAGAGGGAGATAAGGGAGGGGGACGAGAAGAGGGTAATGAGAAAGAGGAAGAAATATGAGGTAGGGTACGAGAGAGAAAGAGAGAGAGAGAGAGAGAGAGAGAGAGAGAGAGAGAGAGAGAGAGAGAGAGAGAGAGAGAGAGAGAGAGAGAGAGAGAGAGAGATAAAGAGAGAGAGAGAGGCCGTCTGGCAGCATAATAATTCCAATAAACAACTTTGCCTTCTCTGATACATGAAGCTCAATAAATAATCGAACAAAGGGTGGGATTAACTTCATAACAATTGAGATTTTCTATTGTCTTTTGCACCAGCAGGAGGGACGATTTCAACTTCCTTTAAGGATTAATATGATGGAGTAGGAAGAAGGAGGAAGAGGAGGAGAAGATGGAGGAGGAGATGGAGGAGGAGGAAGAGGAGGAGGAGGAGATGGAGGAGGAGGAGGGTGGGGGGAGGAGAAGATGGAGGAGGAGATGGTGATGGAGGAGGAGGAGGAGGAGGAAGTTGGAAGGTGTAAGAGGAAGAACAGATGGAGGATGAGGAGGAAGAACAGATGGAGGATGAAGAGGACGTGGAATAAGAAATAAAGGGGAAGGAAGATAAGGAGAAGGAGGAGAATGGAAGAGAATGAGAAGGAAGAGGAAGAAGAAGAGGAAGAGGGAATTAGAGATGCATAAAGAGGGAGGAGTTGGGTAAGGATCAACATGAAGAAAAATAAAGAGGATAAGAGAGACGGAAATAAAAAATGAGAAGGAGAAGGAAAATGATGGAGATGATGGGAAAGCCTTCATCATGTGGTGGTAATGATGGAGGAGAGAAGAGGGAAGGACAGGAGAGAGTCAATACATAGAAGGTATGTGAGATTGTGAGGAAAAAGGGGGAAAAGAGAAGCAGGAAGGGAGGACGAACGAGGAGCGAAGAGGGGCGAGGGGAAGGAGAGAAAGAGGAAGAAGAAAAAAATGAATGACAAACAAGAAAAAAAGAAGACAAAGAAACACAGAAGAGGAGACGAAGTGGTAGGGAAAACGGGATGGGAGAGATACAGGACAGGATGAAGGGGTAGGAGAAGGAGGAATGAAAGAGGAGAAGGCGAGAGAGAGAGAGAGAGAGAGAGACCAAAAGCAAAAGAAAGAGAAAGAGAAAGATATAGAAAGAGAAACCGAAAGGGAAGGCAAGAGAGAGAGAAAAAAAAAGATACAGAGAAATATCCCCCCCCCAAAAAAAAAAAAAAAAAAAAAAAAGCTAAAAGGGCAATGAGGTATAAAGAGGGATACATCGAATTGAAAGTCGGGGAAGAGGAGAGAAGGGGGAGCACACGCAGACACAATGAAGGAGCCTTTGAAAGCCATACGAAACAATGAAGATGGAAATGAAAAAAGAAAAGGAAAAAAAAAAAAAGCAAACGGTATTACTCGCCGTGACAGATAAATGACACCATTGTGAAGGGAAAGGTGGATAATATGTGTGGCCATTGGACAAGAGCCGGAAATGGGACACTTGTATGTGGATGCGTTACTTGTTATGAATGGTAGCTGAGAGAGAGAGAGAGAAGGAGAGAGAGAGAGAGGAGAGAGGAGAGAGAGAGAGAGAGAGAGAGAGAGAGAGAGAGAGAGAGAGAGAGAGAGAGAGAGGGGGGGGGGCGTGTGTTTGTGTTTGTTTGTGTGTGTGTGTGTGTGTGTGTGTGTATGTATGAATTGGTTAGCCGTAACCCTTACTTGATTGGTTTCATCATTATTTTCCTTATTATTGTTATTATTGCTAATATTGTTATTATCGTTGTTGATGTTATTATAATTATTTTTATCATCATCATCATTATCACCATTGTTACTATTATTAGTATCATTATAACTGATTTGAATTTTCACTTTCTCCATTTTCTTCTTCCCCCTCCCCCCCCCCCTCTTTCTCTCTCTCTCTAAATTCACGTTCCTAATTCCCTCTCTCCCACACTCGCCACCTATTCTGAAATCCAACCCTTTATTGTTTCGCTTTGGGTGTTGCTTATTTATCCGTGTTCCATGTTCTCTTTCTTCTCTCCCCTCTTCCCTCTTCCCTTTCGCTCTTCCTCCCTCTCCCCCCCTCTTCCCTCTCGTGTCTTTGTCTTTCACCTTCCACGTCTCTCTCTCTCTCTCTCTCTTCTCTTTTCTCTCTTGCGTCCGGACATACATAAGCACACACACACACACACACACACACACACACACACACACACACACACACACACACACACACACACACACACACACACACGCACACACACACACACAATTCGGCATCTGTCCTCCTAAACCACAGCATGATCTACACATTCCCGGCGATGTGTATAATCAAAGCTCTCGGAGTCTGTATCGAGATCTTTACGATTACGCCGCGGTCTTCCTTCTCATGGCCTTGCCGACGAAACGAAACCCGTACCCTATATCCGCGAGATGAAGGAGTAGAAGGAGTAGGCGAGGGCGTGTGTGGGCGTGGGCGGAAGGCGAGCCGTAGTCATGGGCGTAAATGGGCGTTTTGCGGCGATTATGATCGGGGCGTCCCAAGGCCGTGATGGATAGGGTCGGCATAACGAAGGTGGAAGCTACAGGAGTGGGCTGTATTTATGATTTATTACTCCGCCCCGTCGTAACTTAGCCCCGTAATCTCCTCCCCCTCGCCCTGGCCACTACCTGTGATTGGCTCCGGGTCTGCGATTGGCCCACCCACATAGACCTCTTGGAACAAATCACCCTCCAGGACAATCATGCATTTCGAAGGCTCTGTTTGCCCATAATAAATACCCGAGAGAGAGAGAGAGAGAGACGAGTGGTTTGAATACGGTTCGAGTTTGAACGAAAATAAATAGGAAAGGAATGAGGTTTCTCTGTACTCTGCTCTTGAAAAAAAATATGTAAGAAAGGGTATAAAAAAATATCTAGCTTGCTGTAATTTTCACAGCAATCAAGACGTCATTAAAATTACAAGGCAGAAGTAAGGTAATGCTAGGGTGCGAGGGGATGACAGACCACCATATGGCAACACCACTCATGCTTGGACCCTTCTGGAATACATCACTTCTAAAGTTCATCATGAACACGCTCTCCTCATAATCGTTTGATTTCACCTCGATGTCACTCTGACAGCGGGATAAAGAACGGCTGTGCACGAGATAGGCGTCGGGGAAAAAAAGCAGTCTCTCCATATTGCAATTCTAACAAATCTTATTAGTATTGACAGGTTAATTAAATCTTTAAATCAGCTCCGACACCCGCACAAGTGTTCTACAAGAGTTTAATGGTGGAAGTTTGAGCAAAAGAGTAAATGTGGGGGAAGGAGAGGAGGGGACCTTGACATGGAAAAGTTCTCCACCGCCACCAACCACCAAGCGTGCGGGTTAACAATGACCTTCTCCACCACTCCACCCTCTCCCTCTCCTACTTCTCTCGCCGCGTTACCAATAACCCTCACCATCACCTCCAACCTCACTGTTACTAACTCTGTCACAACAGGTTCTTATTCCCCAAACATCGCTAATGGTGTTGGCAAAACCTCTCTCAACCATAGTCATCACCAGCGGCCTTAGCAATGAACTCCTTCTCTCTCTCTTCTGACCCTTTTACACTTACCACTTAATCCATCAACGAGTCTATCAGTCGATTCGTAATAGGCCTATCCAGCGACAAACACAAATACAAAACACGCCTAGAACCCGCCCTACGGACCCCCGGCACTGAGAGCGCCTCGCCCTTGCCCATCGCGCTTCCCCCTTAATTCTGAGAGGTCGCCGTCGTAACGTTTACCCGCGTGAGGCCAGGATAAACATACCATCAGTCGCAGGTGATGCACACGCTCATACACTGGCCTGCACAGACACCGGGGGATCCAGACGGCCGTTATTGTCCGTCGCGGAGTAACTGCTCCAGAGGCTTCGGAATCCCGCACACCTTCTCTCTCTCCCTCCTTCCCTTTATCGCCCTCTCTCCGTCTTCCCTTATCCCTCTCCCTCTTCCTCCTTCATCCTCCATCGCCCCACTCATCCCCCTACTTTTTTTTCACTCTCCCACTCCAGTAGCGCCGGGGATCACATGGGTCGACCCCGTTAGCGTGTCAAGAAAACATCCTAAGACTTTCCCCTTCCGCTTCTGCTCCTTGTACCTTCCAGGCATAGTATTGTTTTCTTATATTTACCACCTACAGCTCGAGTATTGTACTCCGCCCGACCAATATGACAATGAGAGTGATTAGGCTGTTACGCCTTTGGTTTTTCAATTTTGCACCTGTATTCATGTGTATGTATATGTGTACATTCTTTATGTACCAATGCATTTGTATCTTAATGGTTATCAAAATGAAAGTGACTATATCATGTCTAAAGATGGGTCTGTGAGTGTGTATGCACAGAGGATTGTGTACTTCTTGTCCGTACACTTGCCACATCTGTATCGTACGTCGTACCATAATTACACGATCTTCTTTGATCGAGATTTCTAAATTATCTAAATACTTTATTCATAAATATACAATTTCTTAGTACAGAATACAACACGTTGGGGCAACACGTGTCTTAGTCTTTTGAATATACATCTCAGTTTAAATCTATAGCTGTAGTAGGGTTCGTGTGCTCGCTAGTCATCGATAATATAGGCTCGGCTCGACGGTCCTCTCGCATCCCGGCGTATTTGGGATTCCAAAAGACCACATCTTCCGCACAGGTGTACAATGGTGCCTCGGCCGAAGTGTAACTGACTCCGGGAACGCTGCTATAACCCGACCTTTAACCTGGTGCTTAGCTAACAACAACAGCTCACTTAATCAGCCATAATGACCTTGGCAAAGGAGGAACGCTATCCTACGCGCTCAACGTCTAAATCTTATATACCGCCCATCGGCTCGGCAGCTGAGCCCTTCCAGAGACTAGTGTATGGGCGTTCGTCCACAAAGTTCGCCCATTGAGAGAGGTCTATTACACTACACCTTGAGGTATGTATGCACACCAATTACCTGCAGGGTCGAGGTGTTAGCGCCGCCGCCATTCCTTTGTCTCGCGGGTTATGAACTTGTGTATTGTGTTTTGTTGTTCGGAACCATTTTTCTTCGTAGACGATTGTCTGGGGTGCTGATATACACATACATATGCCGTAGAGTGACTAAGTGGTTTGGCTGATTGTAGCCTCCCCGTCACGCACCGTTCCACGCTTTGACGACGTAATGCGACTAGCGTGCTTGCATCCGATGCCCCGACCCGCCATTAAGACAACTTTCGCGCGCTTTTCAAACCGCGGAGATCACAGGTTCGAACCGACTGTCGTGGCCGAAGGAGGGAAGGGGGAGAAGTTCCTCTCAAGTATTGACAGACGTAAGTGTGTTTGCGCTCGTTTGTTCTTGCAACTTGTTCTCGGCGATGCGCATCCGTCGCCGAGGGCGGTTGCAAAGGGCAAACTTACTCTAAGGACAGGAAAATAGAGAGAGTACAGAGGGATTGCCAATTATTCCAGGACAAAAAAGGCTGGCGATAATCAATATTAATTCATGAGAGGAAATTAATAGTTTTGTTTACGCACATACTTTCTGTTACTATAAACATTTATTACTGCTACTACTACTGCTACTACAACTACACTAACATAATCACTATCTGTATTATCATCACCATCATCATTAATACTACCATCATTAACAGTATTTTCAACAATCATAAATGCATAATTATCAGAAGTAACATATTAGAATCATTATAGTATTAGAATTAGTATCAAGGGATCTGACTCACAAAGTGGAAAGACTGTAGCAATAGATCAATGTCTTGACACGCGAAAAGGAGGAGCTTCGATGCACAGGGAATGGGTGATAAAAGAGGAGGAATGAAGGTTGGAATAAACGTGGGAAGAGGAAGGGAAATGAAAGAGAAGAGTTAGGACTGAGAAAAATTGGAACTTGAAAAGATATAACTTTAGGGAATACAAAGTGAATGGATAAGGTATATAGGCATTTATGAAGAAGAAGAAAAAGAAAAAAATATTAATTGAATAGGAAGGGTATAAGAAGAGTCTTGTCTATAAAAGGAAGAACTTATAAGAAATATGAAAAAGTTAAAAACGAAACAATGAATCAAGCTAGAAAAAATATATATATATCCCCCCCCCTCCTCCTTCAGCCAAATCCAAAATTTGAAAATGATCTTCGCCGTCTGTTTCCGCAAGATCGACCTCTTCACTAATGACTGAACTGAGATCTGAATTCTAATCTGAATCAAAATCTCCCGTAATTCCCACTCCCTCCCCTCCCCCTTCCCCTTCTCCCCTCCCCTCTTCCTTTACTAAACCCTCTCCGCCCCTTCTTTACTCTCTCCCTCTTCCTTCCTCCTCTGCTTCTGCTTCTTCCTTTCTTTTCTTCTTCTATTTCTCCTTCCCCTCCTCCTCCTCCTCCTCTTTCTCCCTTTTTTCTACGTCTTCCCCTATTCCTTCTCCTCTTAATCCCTCTTCTTCTTTTTCTCCTCTTCCTCCTCCTCCTCCTCCCCCTCCCCCCTTACCCCCCCTTCTT